>NC_143513.1:16919864-17237364 GCF_031878675.1 Megascapheus bottae | reverse complement strand
ATAAATTCATAGAACCAGGCCTATAGGATTTAATACTCTTAAAACATATGGTCTAGGTCTAAATCCATAATTCTATTTTAAGCCTACTCCTTGGCTGTTGAAGACCTCCATTCATGTCTCTCAGCCCCAGGGACATTGTGACACATCTAAAGCTCATATATCAGCAATCAAACTTGATGCATCCTTTAGATTCCTACCTCTGTGGGCTCTACATGAACACAGGGACCAAATTTTATAGTTAAATAATAATTATTTCTCTATTACCTACTGAATCGTAAGACATCCAGTCTTCCTCAACATTTTAGGGCTTCGAGGATCTCTCTAAATCTTTCCTTCTACTATAAGGATGCCTTTTGCTCTTTCATTGGAACAAAACAGTTCTATATCAATTTACTCCTTGAAATAGGGAAAAAATAAATTACCTCTTGTTCTTCTTACCACTAAGAAAAAAGAGTGCAGTACTATTTTTTACTTTGCCTGTTTAAGCATGAGGATTGGAACTAGTTTCATGGCCTTTACTGTTATTTCCTTTCTGGACTTCTTCAAATATGACAGATAGAGAATTGAGAGAACATATATGGTGTACTAGGGAAAAAATAGAGGGAATATGGGAAAGATTTGATATTTGCCTAACATAAAATAAATAGGATTAAAGTTATATGAAGTACTGATAAAATATTAAATTTAAATGTGTATAAAATGTACTAATGCAATCTAAGAATTAATTTAGTCCTATTTCTTTAACATGAATGCATAACTTCAAGTCAAAACTTTGTTAAAATGAAGCTTTCAAATATTGGGCTTGAAATTTTATTTATTTAGACAGAGAACTAGTCATTTAAAATGATTTCTGTTAATAGTATAAATGATAACATTTGAAATTTTGATTTCTTATATTCATTTTTATATTTTACAGGTTTTTTTTAATATTTTCTGGTTTTGTTAAGTTATAGTTGACCAAAACAAATTGTATATATTTAATGTTTACATTGTGCTGTTTTAGTATGTTTATATTGTGAAATAGATGCCATAATTACAATAGTTATCATATCTTACATGGTGCCAATGAAAATATGGTTAACAATTCTCAACAAATTTCAAGTGTATGATACAGCACTGGAAGCTATAATGATCATGCTATATATTAGGTTTACAGATCCTCTTCAGAACTCCTTCGACACACATAAGTGAAACTTGATTCCCTTTTATCAACATCTTCTTCTTTTCCAGATCCCCTACTCCTTGGCAAATACTATTTTCTCTGTCCTTGTGAATTCAATTCCTTTAACTTCTGCATGTAAGTAAAAAACACCTATTATCCATCCTTCTAAAAATGATTTTACTTATAATAATGACTTTATTGCATCTCCGTTTGTCCTACCATATGTAGGTATCTAGAATTCTGTGTATTTTTCTCATAACCTAGTGCCTTTGAGATCTAATTTCTACATATCAAGGAGAATATGAGCCATTTGTCTCTCTGATCTTGGCTTATTTCATTTTCCTGTGAATGGCATTAGTTTTTCTTCCTAATGGTTATGTAGAATTCCATTGCTTATAGTTTAAAAATCATTTAGCCCCTCTGGGTTTTTATGTATGGAAGGCTAATCTACTATTTAGAGCAATGATTGACAGGTAAGAAGTTTCACTGACACTTCCTTGCTTTATGCTTTGTAGATCTTTTTATTACCTTTCATCCCCTCTTGCTGTCTTTTCCCGGGATAAAAATGTGTGGATCTCAGGCTGGGAGTTTGGCCTAGTGGTGGAGTGCTTACCTAGCATGGTGCTGAGGCTCAAGTAATAGAGCTACCTCTAGCCTTGAGAAAATCCAAGGACAGTGCTAAGGCCCTGAGTTCAAGCCCAGGACTGGCAAAAAAAAAAAAAAAAGTGTGGGTCTTTATTTTGTTGGTTACATGTTATTATTTCATTCTCTTTACTTTTTTATGTAATTAATACATGTTCTGTATTTGTGATTCCCATGAAGCTTACAGAAAATATCTTACAATTACAATAGTTTATTTTAAGCTAAAAAGTATAATTGCATATAAAACCTTTACATCATAACTGTCTGCACATTTTATATCATTGGTGTCACAAGCTACACCTTTTATTTAGATTACCAATGAACTAAATTATTTTATCTACAGACACTTTTAATGCTTCTTTGAGCTTTTATATTACAATTAAAAAGTGGTTCAGCTGGGTGCTGGGGGCTCAATGCTTACACTCATAGTTGCTCAGGAGGTTGAAATCTGAGATCAAAGGCACCCAAGCAGGAAGGTTTGTGAGACTCCTTTCTCCAATTAAGCACCTGAAAGCCAGGACTGTAGCTATGGCTCAAGTGACAGACTGCCAGCCTTGATCAAAACAGCTAAGGGACAGTGCCCAGGCTGAATTCAAGCCTAGTACTAGCATAAGAAAGGGGAAAAAAGTGGCTCATACAGTCATTCTATGCATTTATTATGCACTTGTTGTCACTGAACGTTATAATTTTGTTGTCTTCATGTTACTAATTAGCATCCTTAATTGCAACAGTAATTTCCTTGGGATTTCTTATACAATAGTCTGGTGATGAGCTCCCCTAATTTTTTTCTTCTTAAGATAGTCTTTACGTCTGAAAAACAGTTGTGCCAAATGTAGTATTTGGGGTAGATTGGATTTTTATATCATTTGCACTTTATTATTTTATCTTATGCTTTTTTGCTTTGCAAGGCTGCTGCTAAGAAATTTGCAGTCTTTTTTCATATATTTTTATTGTAATTAATAGAAGGGTTACATGATATTTGCCAGATAGATGGTGCATTAATTCCCATAACGTGAAAGGGTATCAATGCAGACAGTCTTATATACCTCTCTTGCACGTGATGAGTTGCTTTCTGATCTTTGTTTTCAAATTTTTCTTTTAAAATTGTCCTTCAAAAATTTAATTATGCCTCTCAGTAAAATCTGTACATTTTGGGCTGTTCTTATCACTTCCAACATTTGGTATGCTTTTGAACATTATACTTTTAAATAACTTTTGAGTTTCTCTTTTTATATAATTCCTGAGATACATATATCAGTTCACTTAAGGACGGCTCATAAATCCTGACAGCTTTCTTTACACTTCGCCTTCTGAATAATGTTGATGGATTTCTTCAGTTCATGGATACTTCTTCTGCTTGATTGAATTGGTTGTCGATGCCCTCTTTTGAATTTTCATTTCATTTATTGAGGTCCATAATGTCTTTATATGTTTCTATATCTGTGCCAACGTTCATATATTGTTTATGCATTATAATTCTGAAGTCATTGTCTTTCCTATGTTATAGCTCATTAAGCTTCCTTCAAACAGCTATTTTGAATTCATGCCAGATCACATATAAGTTTCTGTTTGGCATTGGTTACTAACATTCTACTAGGTTCATTTGGTGTATCATGCTTGCCTAATTCTTTATGACATGTGTTATGTATGATATTATATTGGTGTCTGTGCTTTCAAGGAGCAGACACTCTTCTCTTTGGACACTGGTTTTTGGCAGGTAAAGAATTTCTCTTCTAACTTCCCAGTTGGATGGGAGTGCCTCTTGTACAGCAGTCAAGTGGAACAAGAGGCAGGTGACCACTTGTGTGTCCATAGTATGCACTGGAAATACCTCCTACCAGAAACAGAGATGAGTGAGATCACCTTAACAAGCTAACATCGGTTCCTTGAATGCAAAGACAGAACTGCTTTTGGAACCTTAGACAGAGGCCCAGATCACAGGGTTGATTAAGGAGCTTCAGTGTGATTTGAGGTCTAGAGAGCTGTAACTAAAGAAATAGACCAGGGCTGAGAATTTGGCGTAGTGGTAGAGCGTTTGTCTAGCATGCAAAACCGGGTTTGATTCCTCTATACTACATACATAGAAAAAAAGGCAGAAACCTTGAGAAAGCCCATGAAAAGCACTCAGGCCCTGAGGTCAAGCCATAGGACGGGCGAAACAAAACAAAACAAAGAAGAAATAGACCATCATGGCTCCTCCCAGACACCTGGATGGGTAGACCTGGTTGAAGAACTCTAGACAGGTAGGACTGCAGCTAAAAACAGTGGATGCTTTCATTGCAACTAAAAGCGAATCCAGTAATTGTTCCACTGTGGAACAGGCCTGACTTCTAAATAACAACTCTCCTTAATATTGAGCTTTGTGACCTTCTGGATTTTGTAAAAGGCTAAGTGGATCCCAAACCTTCCTCAGGACACTTGCGTGTCCAGAAGGACATTTATGTTGAGGAATGCAGTACTTGTTTGTGGAAAGACACATGAGCTGAGACTCTCCCATCATCTTATTGACATTATTCTTCCTACAAATGTAATTTTTAAAGTTCTCATGAGAATGTGAGAATGTTCTCTATATATTAAGTACTTTATTTTTTTAAATCTTAGTGTTTTAAAATGTCTTGTAATTGAAGAACTGTTTACAACTTAGTCCTAAATGCTACAAAACAATTTTCCAGTAAACTGATAACAGAAGTTCAGTGCTGCCACCTCCAGAAAATTCTGTATCCTCCCCCAAATTCTATCTTTCTACTAGACCAATATTATTACTTTATTGTACCTTGTGATTGGGTACCTAGATTTTTTTTCCAAAGGCCACTTATATCTATAGAGTATGTTTGTACATGACTTCAAAGACTGATCCCCAAAAGGTAAAAACATGTTCTTCATAGTACTCACTACCACACAATGCATCAAAAGTTAGTGGATGATACTGAGTAAGTATACTGCTGACTGTAGAGACTGTCCATTGCATATAATAGAACTGGGCATGGAGAAAACAATAAGAATTGGAGGGCACTCTTCATCCATCTTCTAGAACATCTTAAAGAACACTCTAAAGTGGAGAAAACAAATATTTCCTGGCACATGAATGGGACTATTACAATGTTATGAAGCCATTACACACAGAACCATTACCTTAGGCAATTTTATGGGAGCCACTTTTCCTAATTGTCTCCTGTTTGGTTCCTTGGACTGGTTTCAATTTTTCAATCCTGCATTCTATCACAGGGTATGAATATGTTCTTCATTGCACAATACTGTCAAAATGTGCTCGTTAACAACTTCAAGATTACTATTCTATAGCAAGTGCTCTTTTTATTATTGTAGGAGATTCTGATTGGTTTTCACCTACATATCATTTGTCAGTACATTATATCTAACATGAAGTAATTAGCAAACTAGGGTTATTAAAATATTAGATCATGTTACTACTCATCTCAAAGTCTTTTAATCTACATTCATTTAGAAGTAAGTATAAAATATTTGCATACTCAAGTGTTCTTAAATGATGTAGTCTCTTTAATATCTGTTATTCTGTTTAATATAAGTTCTGTGTCAGGTCCACTACTTCACCAGGCTTTTACCATTGTGGAAATGTTCAATGGCCCTTTATGTGTTTTGCTTATTATTTTTTTCCCTTTCTTTCTGGATTTCACTCATAGATTTCACTGAAGGCATGTGACCATGTGTTACTTGTTCAAATTCTAAAGTTCTTATATATACATTCTTTATTTAATTCAAAGCCCTGGGCTTTGAACTCAAGGACTGGGCACTGTCCTTGAGCTTTCTCAAGGCTAGCACTCCACCACTTCAATCATAGCACTATTTCTGGCTTTTTCAGTATATGTGTTATTAAGGAATCGAATCCAGGGCTTCGTGCATTCTAGGCAAGCACTCTATCTCTAGATCACACTCTTTGTTCTTGTGCCCTATTTTAGTTTACTTTGAGATTTGGAATCATATAATACTAGTTATATTTTGTTTACTTATTCATCATATGAATCCATCACAGAAGGTAGGGTGTAGTATATCTTATTTATGAGGTATTTTTCAGAGCTGGCATTATACAGGTACACAGGGAGTATGTTATATGTAATAGTTTTATTTATATTTGTTATTATCTCTTTACTCAATCTTTCTTGGAATTCTTGCTCAAAATCTTTTCAGGATTTGTGCCCATATACAGCATTCCATAAAGATCTGATATGTGGACAGGGGAAATAAATTAATTAGAATAATTCAGAAGAAATATTATTAAAATAATATTTAGACTTGTTATTACCCAAGACATAGTAAGTAAAATAGAATACCAATTTCATTCATACCTCAATGGCCTCAAAAATATAACCAGACCTCTGGTGTTTCTTTTTTTTTTTTTCACCATTCCTGGGCTTGAGCTCAGGGCCTGAGCACTGTCCTTGGACTTTCTCAAGGCTAGAGCTCTACCACTTGAACCTCAGCACCATTTCTGGCTTTTTTTTTCTATGTATGAAGTACTGAGGAATCGAACCTGGGTCTTTGTTCATGCTAGGCAAGCACTCTACCATTAGGCCAAACTCCCAGCCCTTGGTATTTCTTTTGACTCACAATCATTGTCATATATAGAGTTGGCTGAGCAGATAAAACCATCTTTGAAATTTAAAGAAATTGTGTTTTCTCAAGCCCTGCATGTATGATCAAGTACAATTCTAGCCTATTAGTGGTGAAATGAGCATTTCATGCTATTATAATTTCAATACTTCCTTATCATTAAGCACCAAATAATATATATACATATATATGTGTGTATATATATATATATATATATAGTCTTAATTTTTCTTTTTGTTGGTCACTGGGCTTGAACTCTAGGCCTGGATGATGTCCCTAAGCTCTTCAGCTCAACTGCCCTTCTACTGGGGCTGGGCATTGTCCCTGATCTCTTCAGCTCAAGGCTACTGCCCTACCCCTTGAACCACAGCACCACTCCTGCTTTTCTGTTAGTCTCATAGATTTTAGTGCCCAGGCTGGCTTTGAACTATGATCCTCAGATCTCAGCTTCCTAAGTAGCAAAGATTACAGGTGTGAGCCAACACATCTGGCTGTAATATATATGAACTTCTGATTCAAGATGTTTTTCCTTAATTCTCCTGGTTTTCTAGGCAAGCAGTATTCAGCATAATTTTAATTTCTAGATATTATTGCTGTGAAGTATTTTTATTGAATTTGAATATGATGTTCTCTGCAGGTATTATGACTGAAATGCAAGTTCCCACTAAATTGAATGCTCTAGAGTAGGGAGAATTTTTTTAGTTCCTACGTTTTACTGCTATTTCTAATTTTAAAAATAGATTCTAGATCTAGAACTTAAACTCTAACCTCTGTTTGTTCACAAATTGAAAAATACAAAAAGCACAAAGACGACAAGATAATCCATAATCACTCCCTAAAACAGATATGACTATGTAGTTATATTTCTATATGTATCATCTAAAGAAAATTATCATTAGTTTATGTTATTTAAAAGTGTATTTTGAATTGTATTCATAGATATGAGGACTTTAAAAATAATGTCTATAAATTATATATATATATATTGTAGCCTTCCTTTCCTTATTCCATCATTAGCCTCTATATCAAAAATTAGGCTAGTTTTATATATTTTCTTAAGAAAAATAATATTATGAATAGTTATATATATGAATGGATTAGGTTATCAATTTGTACCTTCTTAGTGTAGAAACACAAAAGTTACATAACTGAGTCAATGTACAAAATTGTTAGTCTTGGGCTGGGAGTTTGGACTAGTGGTTAAAGTGCTTTCCTCGCATGCATGAAGACCCGGGTTCGATTCCTTGGTACCACATATAGAAAAAAGCCAGAAGTGGTGCTGAGGCTCAAGTGGTAGAGCTCTAGCCTTGAGAAAGTCCAAGCCCAGGACTGGCAAAAAAAAACTGTTAAAGTCTTATTACGTATTTTCTAATTCATCATAAAATATTACACCACTTTATATTTTCTAATTTAGTTATGAAAATAATTAATTACTCCCAACATTATTTACCTTTTTGAAGTAAATATTGTCTGCCTCAAGAAAAGTAGTCACTCTTATCCTTTACTGTTTACTACTGAACATGTCTCAGGTTATGTAGTCATTTGTAATATGTGTATTATGCTATAAATTATTTGCTCATTATGGTATGTGTTTGTCCACTAGCTTTTCTTTCCTGATTTTTAATTGCTACTGTGGAAAATAAAACATAAATAGTTTATATTTCTTCCAAGTTTATTATTTTATTTGACATTTAAGATAAAAGATCACTTGGATTTAATTTATTGTAATAAGACATAAGTAATAGGTGAAGTTGAAATGGAAAGAGATTAGGAAAAACATTATTTGGATCTGGAATGGATTACAGTTCTAATGTCTCTGAGCATAGTGCTATTTGGAGATGGAAATTTTCAGAGATAGGACTCATGGGAGGATTTGAGCCATGTGGGGTGTTCCATTAAGTGGGATGCTGAGAATCGTCGCCCCTGCCCCCAGTTTTTCCTTCTTCCTTTCATTTCTCACCACGAAGCATGATGTGTGTTTTCTATGTTTTTCCTCTCATAATGTTCTGCCACACTACAGGCCTGACAGTAAGGCACATTGGTCACAGATGAAAACCTTTAAAAGTATGAGCTAAAACAACTTTTTTTTCAGCTGATTATTTCAGATGTCTTTTGTTTTGTGCCAATCTTAGGACTTGAACTCAGGATCTGGGCATTGTCCTTGAGCTTTCTCAAGACTATCTCTCTACTACTTGAGTCACAGTACCACTTTCCCCTTTTTCTGAGTATGTGGTACTGAGGAATCAAACCCAGGACTTTGTGCATGCTAGGTAGGCAGTTCACCACTAGGTCACACTCCCAACCCTCTCAGATTTTCCGTACACTAGAAACACACCACCTTTTAGATTTTTATCCATTCTCTTTTCCTTTTATGTATTCATACATTTTGTAAATTAGTATCTCCTTACATTTCTTCCCTATGAAAGAAACGCTGGCCCAGTGAGGCAAGAATTCCAGTCTTTGGACTCTTGAATTTAAAGAGGGAACATCTGGAAAACCCTTGAGTTGAGAGATAAAAGGCAGAAGGTTTCCTGCAATAGTTACCAGAAATTTAGTGTAGCTAAATTTACCTCAGGTTCTTGAGTCAAGCAAGATAAATTTTGTGACAAGATTTAAACATAAATACAGATTATAATGAACTTTATTAGAAAAAGAAATATGCCAGAGAAAGAAAGAAAATGGCCTACACAGGCCATGGGAAGGCAATACGTAAGCCATCTCAGCCATCCTGCACATTCACAGGATTATAGAGATTATCCTTGAGTTAAATAAGGAAAAGAGGCCTTTAAAGATGGTAAGTTGCCTAACTCTTTCTTTACTGATGTTTCTATTGTGCATTTAGAAGTACTTGGAGCTTTTTATTGGTTGAGTGTCTTGTTTCAAACCAGATATGGAAAAGGGGCTGAAATTGTGTCTCCATTGTTCTTTTGTGCTATTGACCCATTCTCTGAGGATCTCCATTTTTTCCAGAATGTACAAAACAGGTTAAGAATGTATAAAGCAAGAAAATCAGAGGTTACGTCTCAGCTATCAAGCCCACTTTGGTCTTATCTTGATCTAGAGGGGCACAGCTTGTTTCTCGGAAACCTTCCTCCCCATTCTGCACATCTAAGTTTCCTTTTTTTCATGGCATCAGAGGGATGAGATGGAGTCTCCCATGCTCTTTTGTTCCCAGTACCTTTGATCCTTCACAGAACCCAAATTATAATTATGAAAATAGCTCATCGGGTTTTGGAAAGATAGTTTATTATAATCTATTAAATCTGTACCTAGCTAGATACTTCTAAGATAAGAGCTAAATATTAAGATATGAAATGCAGAAGCTATATAGTAAACAATAATAAACCTAGGAGTGACAGGAATCTACAAAGACAGAGACAGAAGAGCAAGAGTCATAAATGAGCAGAGACTTGTTAAAAATCCCTAAGATAATAAAAATGACAGTTTTGAAAATGTTGCACAAGAATGAGGTCAGAATAGGGCCCACTGCTTGGAGGCATATGACAATTCTGGAAGAAATAGGTAGTTCATGCAATAACAGAAAGAAGTTTCAGAAAGATCTCAGCCAGGAAAGAATACAGGGTCAAAGATAACAAGATAAAGTTAGTGATAAACGAAGCAACCTGCCTTCAGGTTAAAAGAAAATCCACTGTATAATACTGAAAAAATAGGACAAGCCATAAGAAAAAAAGATACGCTAAGGTTTCCATTGATTACAACATCAATATGAATCAGAACAGCTCAAAAAAATCACCACAACCAGCACTTTTTACAGAAATGTTGAATTAGACATAAATTCCACTAGTTTGTCTTTTTCAGAACACACCTATTGTGTAACATTTATTTATGTGTGTTATTACTTTAGAGAGACAGATGTAAGATAAGACTCACTAGTGCTAAGAAAATGGAAGGGCTTGGACTGTTCTCCTGTAACTGATGAACTCAATACAGTGCACAAAGTTCTTTAAATGATTGAATGGATAGCTCACATAAAATAATACCTAGTGACCCAAAACATAGTACTGAAAGCAGTGGATGAAATTCATAAAAATATAGATAAAGGTTTTTTAATGAAATATGTTCTTTTTTAATGAAATATGTTCTTTAAATATAGGGTTGAAATCTAACCATAGGGTTTCTTAGCCCTTTCGGTTCTACCTTTATATGTCAATCTACTTCTCATTTTGGCTAATAAAACCTAATAGCTTGTTCTTCTATTTCTTTCTCTTTTAATAATCATGTAACTGAATGCTCAGTTAAAAAACATCAATGCAAATGTTAGCCAAATAATCTTAACATTACCTGGTATATTGTATATATGTTTACTTGTCTATTTGAAATAAGGAAGGGAAGGGGGAAACAAGATGAATGGGAAGGGTGGGGGAGGTAAATAGGGACAAAAACATGAGAAAGAGTATCAATATGTGAGAAGTAATGCACCCTCTACTTGACAAATCTAACTGTAACCCTTCTATACATTACCCTGACAATAAAATATATCTTAAAACTCACTTAAAAATGGACAAGGGAGTGTCATAAATTAGAAAAGGATATAAAACATGTTTTTTTTTTCTGGCTACAAAATCAGCAGAGTACTTTATTTGAGTGGACCTAAACAGACATCTGACTTCATTATAATTAAAAAAGGGAAGATATTTTTAACCTTTTTAAAATAGTAGCAAATTGAGACAGTTGCTGAATAATATTGTGTCTATGTGTTTATGTCTTTGCTACCTTTTTCAACTTGTTCTATCAAGTGAGGATTCAAAATCTCCAAAAGTGACTGTAGAATTTTGTGTGCAATTCTATCAATTTTGAAATTTTGTTACTGAGTGATCCCACATTTGTCAGTATTCATGCCTTTGTATTAGTCTATTAGTCCAAACAGTATATTAGAACTGTATGACTGGCAGCAACATTCATTATTTCAGACTCTGAATGTTGTTGTCAAAGTGTTGGCTAGACCTGTAGTCCACTCCTTATTTGATTAGGCAAGGATGCATTTCCAAGCTCACTCATAAAGATATTGGCAGGAGATCTAAAAGTCTAGTTTTACAGGCAAGGTTTACAAAGAAATTAAGGTAAGAAAGAGCACAAGGAAAGTTTATTTTTGTATATTTACTAAGAATTAATCATTTTTGATGTTTTTTGTTATTTTTTTGCACCTGAGTATCCTACCTCTTTAAGAGTGTGTTAACTGTATATAAATTTATGGGCTAAATTTGATTTTGCCTTAAAAGATTGCAAGCTTGTCATTTTACATTTTGGGGCTTCCTATGATTTCTAACTAAAAATTATTACTTTCTCCATCTAATAGACCATTTGTCTTCATTTTAGATTTTAAAAAGTTGGTTTTAGCATGCTTTATATTATTTTAATGTTTACTCTGAAATCCATTAGTGTTTCAAAATTTAAATTTCTTTTTTTAAATGTTATTTTATTGTTGGGGTTACAATTACATTCATTGGGTAGTGAGTACATTACCTCTTCATCATTGATACCTTTTCCCATGTTTTTCTTCCATTTTTCCTCCCCTTATCCTCTCCCAATCATCTTTTTTTCCCTCTTAGCTTCCCTTTTTCAAATAAACAGATAGTACATTAAGAACAACAATCACAAAGATAAATCTCTTGTTTCGTTATCCTGGAGTTCATTTTGATTAGCCTTATTCTATATGGCCTTCTGTACATAGCTTTTGAGCTATTGTGATCCTCAGATAGGAAAGTCCTATATCTGTACTAATTATTACAAATGAGGGAAACCATTGAGCCTATGTTCCTTTGGGTCTGGCTTACTTCACTTAATTTTATTTTTTCCAAGTCTTCCCATTTCCTTAGTAATAGGAAAATGTCATTCTTTCTGGTGACAGCATAGAACTCCATGGTTTAAATATAGCACATCTTCATCAAAATTTAAATTTCTTTCACCACTGTGAAACTTTTGATCATTGTCCTCTCTAATATCTGTTTTTTTTTTTAATCCAGCTGCACGACCACTTGAGTCACAGTCCCAGTTTTGGCTTTTTGCTGATTAGTTGGAGATTGTCATGGATGGTTTTGCCTCAGCTAGCTTTGAACCACAGTCCTCAAATCTCAGCCTTCTAAATAGCTAGGATTACAGGTATTTGGCATAAATGAAGACTTTTTAAGACCTAAATGGCTATTATTCTTCTTCCTTGCTTTTTTTTATAATTAAGGGAAAAGGACTCAAGTTTAATACATGTGAAGCAACTATGTGAAATGAAAAGGAATTACAGTTCATTACTATGAAACAAATCCAAATAAATAGCTTTAATGGCAACTTCACACATGCCATGGGACTTAGGCTTAAGTTATTCAACTTTTGTGTTTTTAACATGAGAAGCTGAATAGAAAGAACCTTTTAAGCACAGAAGCACCTGCTCTCAACTTGTTTGCATGTATTCACAACTCTGGATGCCCTGTCTGTCACTGCTTCCTAATTTGAAGTACTTTCCTCTCACTTCCTTTAATTGATCCATCTCTTACTGGAGAATTTGTGTGTGTGTGTGTGTGTGTGTGTGTGTGTGTGTGTGTGCGCGCGCGCGCGCGCACGCATGTGATCATGAGCATACGAGCACATTTTCTATCTTGGAGTTTGAATTCAGGTCCTTGACACTATCACTGAGCTCTTTCACTCAAAGCTAGCCCTCTACCAGTTTGAACCACAGCTCCACTTTGAACTACCGATTTTCTGGTGGCTAAAAAGTGTCCAAGACTTTCTTGTCAGGGCTAGCTCTAAACTGTAATCCTCAGATCTCAGCCTGAGTAATTAGAATTTACAAGTGTGAGCCACCAGCACCTGGCTGTGAACTCGCTTTTTGAGGAAGATAATCCATACCTCCAAACCTCCCTAACTCCCTCAAACCTCCTGAATAACATTGACAGTGTCATGAGGCAAAAGCGGGGAGATGAAAACAGTATTCAGGCCTAGAGATTCTCAAACATCTAGACTTCTACATACATCAAAGAGGGTAACCCCAAAATACCCAAGGCAAGCTTCAACTCCTCACCCTAATGATATCTTCAAGAATAGCTTTTAAACAGTTATCCCTTGAGCCAGACATTTTCTTTTAAAATAATGTCTGCTCTAGTGTTGTACTTGACAACTACTTGAATGAGAGGGAGAGAGGGAAGGAGGGGGGGAGAGGGAGTGGAGACAGAGAGAGAGAAGAGAAGAGAGAGAAAGATAGAAGAGAGAGAGAGAGTGCGTGCACATCTGAATAGTGTCTAAGGATGGGTGACAAAGGGCCTGAATTTCAGGAAGCCAGGTTGGGGAGGGGACAGAGGCCACATCACTGTGGAAATGTGGAGGCTTGTAGCCAAAGCTTTCTCCTTCTGGTGAATGCAGGTGGGCAGACTTCCCTCAGAGGGCCTTTAGAGTCCTGGTGACCAGGAGGGTGACTTTTCTGCATCTGCGGCTTTCCCACACACCGGCGTACACGCAGAAGAAACTTTTACCCAGCAAGAGCCCGCGTTGACGTAGGCATCACCTCCCCTCCCGGCTGGAGAGGAGCCCGGAAGAGAGCCTTGGAGGCGATGTGGAGTAGAGGGGGTTTACTTAGATTCCTGTGGTTAGGGTCCCGGGGCGCAGCCGATCGAGAGGCACCCGAGAGTGTGGGTTCCTAGACCCAGCAACCCCTCATTCAGGCTTCTCCCTCCTCCGTCAAGCACCCAAATCCCAATGAGGTCATAGCGATGAGAGAGAAACAGATCAAGAGAGAGGGGGAGGAAGAGGACTAGGACCAGGAGGGAGAAAAAAAAAAAAAACCCAGACGGAAAGAGGCCAGCAGACAAGGTCGCTTTTTCTGGCGACACAGCAACTGCGAAGCGCGTGGTGCTGAATACCATCCTCCCCTCCGCACTTCGCCTGACCAGGAAAACAAAGGAGAGGAGGCGAGGGGAAGCGGCTGGGAGACGCTGCCGGGAGCCCGCATCCTGCTGTCATCTCCCCCGGGGAAGCCAGGCTGCTCTCCTCCGCCCGGGGGGAGGGGGGGGGGAGAGAAAGGAGAGCCAGACGGGCTCGGGAAGCTGGAGGAGGGAGCGGATCTCCCTGCGGAGGTCTGAGACGCGGCAGAACTCTGGACAGCGCCCCGCGAGCCAGCGATGGCGCTCCAGCTTCCTGGGTGCTGCATGCAGGTCTCTCTGAGGCTTGAACGTCGGGCTCTGCTGTCTTGACTCACCCCTTCCGCCCAGGACCATCCATCGACGATCCCCCCCTCACCCCTACACACCCCACCCCAGAGCCAGGAGGTGGAGTTCCTCGTCTACCTCTGGCCAGCCCCGGGAAGACCAGTCTCCAGCTCCCGGAAAACTCCAGTCCTTGTGGATACCCGTGTCGCTGGTGAAGAAAGAAAAGTTTGGGGATGTGGTAGGGGGTGGGAAGGGGTGAGGAGGATTGTGGAGAAGACCAGAAGGTGGACGGTTGGCTTTCCTCTCTGCTCGGGAAGGGATGATGACCCAGGAAGGATGTGCACCAGCGGCCAGATTATTGGGAGCCTCTTGGTGCTGTCCGTGCTGGAGATAGGGTTAGGGGTGTCCAGCGTGGCCGTGGGGGCGGTCAGCTTCAGCCTGGCCCTCCGACAGCACAAGCCGCAGCTCGGAGACTCGTCCCCGGTATGGAGCGGGGTGTGTGTACGTTGAGCCATTTCACTCTTTACCTATTTAGGGTGGTGAGCAGTGTGCGTGCTTGCTGTAGTCCCTGGGTCACTGCCTCCCCGGGAAACACAATCAGCAGTGCTCCTCTGGCTTTGCATGGAGGTCCCTGTGTGCCAGCTTTGCTTCTTGATGCTGTTCTTTTTTTTTTTTTTTTTTTTTTTACTGGGAGGTGGCGGGGGGGGGGGGGGGGGAGGGGGGAGTCTGGAAGGAGGGTTCTTCTGGTTCCTTGGGTGTAAGAGGAAAATGAACAGGCTTTATTTCATCTTGAGGGGAAGGGGTTCAGCCTCCACTGGCTGGTTTAAGAGGATCGCACCTGTCAAGAGCAGACTCCCTTCAGTCTTATGTGCCTCTGAGAAGGAAAGTCAAAATGAGAGTGCTACAGCATTGTCCTGTACCTGAAGAAGCATGGTATTTATCTTTGTGTACAACTCAGGGCAATAGTGTCCAGGGGACATCAAAGCAGCCCTAAGATGACACAGTAGGGGTGGCTGGTGTGTGTGTGTGTGTGTGTGTGTGTGTGTGTGTGTGTGTGTGTGTGTGTGTGGACAGGGTGGTGAATATCACCCCAGAAATAATTGCTCTTCGCTTTCCTTTGTTGGTTTTCTCTTACTTCCCCCCACCAATTCCTGTAAGTTCTAGGTAATGTTAGAGTGAATTGGAGAAGACCTCACTTTAAAGGGTAGCTAGGGAAAATGTCATAACTGTCTTTAGGTCAAGTGGCAGATTCAACAAGCTTCTTGTTTCATCCTTAAGATACATCTCTAGGAAACTGGTTTTGTTTGTTTGTTTGTTTTGGTTTGTTTTGTTGTCGTTGGTGGTGGTAGTGGTGGTTTTGTGATTTCTTTTTTTTTTTGTCCAAGTATAGGACTTGAACTCAGTGCCTAATGCTTTCTTTCATTGGCTAGCAGCCTACCAACGGTGTCACACATCCAAACCCTCAAGGGAAGTCGTAAGAGGCCTTTCTTTGATCACAGATAATAAATAGGCACTGTTCCTAATGAGGAGTTAATTTAAAAAAGAAAAACAGCTTCTTATTCTAGTTATGTAGCAACCATATCCTCTTGGGTCTCTGGTCTTGTTTCTAGATAATTTATTAAGGGACTTTTCTATCATTGATAGATAAACCATGGTACTTAATATGGTACCATGGTACTTAATAGCCATGGTTTCAGTATGTAAGCTTTAAGTTACTGAAGCAAAAATAACTATTTAGGAGTTCAAGGAGAAATCAGTACACACTAAATCGCTTTTGAGAGATGATCTAACGTGCTTAATTCTGATAAAATTGTGCTTTGAATGGTAAGTTTTTACATTTCATTTTTTCTAGTTGAAATAGTTTTCAATTGCAAGGTCTGTAAGGAAAAGTGGTGTTTTATTCTAACTCAGTTTCCCTAAGAATCCTTGTTGTGAATTCAACAAGTTACCAATAACCCACAAGTAAGTGTCTTGTTGTCTTGTTTTTTATTATGTATTTTGAGTCAATGTATATATAAAATATAAGTTTGGGAAAGGTAAAGACACATCTTTAATCTGATAATTCTACATCTTATATGTGGCTACAACTATTTTTAGAGTTGTTATTGGCATATAGGTAGAAATAAGTTAAACCTCATAATGGACTATGACAGTGTAATGCCAAAGTGGAGAGAAAGGGGAAGAGAATATGATGTTTTAATGACATGAGAAGCTCACATAATCAAATCATATCTCACTAATTATAGTCAAGGAGCTCAGGGACTAAATGTGAGTTTTCTGTAAGTAATACTAAAGTATACAGTCTATTGGTTTATCTTCAAGAGCAAAAAGAATTACTTCATTAGCTTGGACTTGTGTAAAAATAATTAAATGAATTTTTTCTCTTCTCAAAATAAATCAATATTGCCTAGATAAGTATATACCAAAAAAAGAAGTCAAAAGTGAAATCAGCTCAAGAAAAGCAATTGAATCAGTTTTACAATTATTCTGATATAGTTGTTTTATAAAGAACTGGTTATATTTCAATTGGTTGTTTACTGTAACTAAAATTCCTAGAGCAATTGTTTTGAACATTATACTATCTGCTTCAATAAAATCAAACAATACATGTGACTGAATGAATGCATTGGAAACAACAATGCCCAAACAGTTGATCACTTTCATAAATCTAATATAAAAAGGTCACTTTTTGACAATCTTAGGCCTTGAACTCAGGGCCTGAGCACTGTCCTTGGGCTTTCTCAGGGCCAGAGTTCTACTTGAACCACAGCACCACGTCCAGCTTTTTTCTAAGTATATAGTACCGAGGAATCAAACTCTGGTCTTCATGCGTGTGAGGCAAGCACTCTAACACTAGGCCAAACTCCCAGCCCCAAAGGTCACGCTTTTTGGAACCATAAATAGCCAGTTGGTATCACTGTGTATTCCAAATTATAGACAATATAAGTAAATTAATCAAATTATTTTTGTAAGCCCATTATGGTATCATCTAAACTATGATTTAATCCCTCCACTGATTAATTCATCCAGCCAATAATTAAAAGGGATTACAATCTTTTATGCAGAGGTCATACAATGATTCAGAGGATATCACCTTGTAGAGAAAACAAGATGGGTATATCACTGACTTTGTCAGGGGTAAGAAGTTGTAATGTAGCCACAGGTAGATCATAGGCAGAAGAGAGAGAAGTTGGTGTGACTAGTAAAATATCTGGTGGAAGAAATGCTATTTTACTCTTGATATTGTATAGCTATTCAATCCATGTGTCTCATTGTTAATATATAAATATACATATATCTATTATGTACATATATACATATATAGCAAAGTCTATTACATATATATATGTATATGTATATGTATATGTATATGTATCTATCAGTGTTGCGGCATGATTTCACACTACATGGTTACAACACTCATTCAACTTATCATTCCTTGGTTGAGTAAGTAGTCAAAGTATCTTCATTCATTACAAGGCCCAATTTAAATGTTGTTATTTTAAAAGTATGTAGCCTAAAAAAGTATTCGGGTAATTGTGGCAGCCAGTATTGGATGTGAGACTTGCAGTGGAGTCACAGGAGAGCCTTCAGGGGTGAAAGCAAAATACTGGGATGGGATGGGCTATGTCTCAGAAAGAGTAGGCTCTTCTGTCTTTCTAGGACTTAGGTATGTGATCAGAGAGTGAGGACAGAAGGAGTGATGGGACCAGACTCTCAGGAAATAGATTTTCCTTATATTTTTAATAATAATAGCAAAAAAACAGTAGTTACTATTTCTTCCTTCACAAGAAGGCTACAGGAAATATAGCTAGAAAATGAATCTCTGTGGGAAATTATGAGTAAAAAAATCTGTCTTATTTATGCATACCAAGTAAGATCCTTCACTAATTAACCTGTCAGGGTACACACATAGAACCAGACTGTGTTTTGATAAGTGCCAGAAAGATTTCTTCAAAACATTAATGTCATTATTACAAGATTTCTGAATTAAACTGAAAAGTTAATGAAAGTAAAAGCTGTACTACGGAGGTTTAATTTTCAATGAAGAGTCTCAGAAATCATGAGCTTTTATTGAGGAAAAATACACTATATTTTTAGGCAGTTACTTTGATTATTCAGTCTCAAATTTGCAAGCATTTTTAAAGTGGCTTTAAAACAAAGTAGTGTTAAGATAAAGCACTTTGAATTCATAATGTGGAACCTTAAATAGATTATTTCTAGCCAGTCTATTTCATAGTCCAGCAAGGCAATTCCCAAGATCAGACTTAAAAAGTGGGTAATGAGGGAAAATAATTCACCTGACCATAAATTTATAAATGTGTACAGCATTTGATTTTCTTTGTTCTTTCGTATTACTATATGGTCACTTACAATGAAACCACACCACAAAATCAGAAAGTGTTAACTGTTAGATGACATTGAGTGAATTGCTCGAGAAAGGGCATAGTTATGTGAAATAAAATCAATGTATAAGATTTATAGACAGAAGTGAATCACAGTACTGTGTTTTCAAGTTTCTGCAAGAACATCAATCTTCTCTGTCTCCAGTGTATCTTGTGCTGTGATGATCCACTACAGTCAGTAGGGAGATCTCATGCATCCTTGGGTTGTTGCTCTAGGAAGTTGGCGGTGGACAATTTAAAAATTCATATGATGGTGTTAAGAGGAGAGACTGATGCAGAGTTGTGCTTTATCTCTATTGAGCTACAATTCTTTCAATCTGTATCTGATTATTATTCTGTAAAATTTAATTCATAAAAAGGACTTTTTGAAGTGTAGTTCTCCCATGCATAAACCTAAAGGTAGTCTTGTGAAGTATTTAAAACTTTCTTTATCTCAAAACATTTCATCTTTGAATGATTTCAGTGCTTATTTTCCTGGAACACATATGACATATAGATCATACTTTTCTCTTATGGCTAAATCTGATGTTTTGTTTGGATGAAATTTATAGCATAATCAAAACACACACCTGTTCAGTAGCCTTCCAGTTCACCATGGCAACAACTCAGCCAATTTCAAGAGCTTGTAGAAATTCTACTTTTCGCTGATCCATAGCACAGCAACACAGAGAAAGTGTAATAGCTCCTCCAATATAGCAGTCCTAAGTATTTAAACCTAGCAAATTTATTTAATGAAAGACAAAACAATAACATTTCAAAAGCTCTTTAGTTACTTCAAATGTAAATCATTTGTATCTAGGGTAAAAATACACACCATTCAGGATTCATATTCCTTATTAGGGAGGGTAATCCATTTCTGATTCTCAGAAAAAGATATACATTTTTGTCCCTTTTTAATTTTAACCATACAAGTAACCCATGAATACACAATTTTACAATTACACTTTGAGAAGGAGTGAAATTGTACATCTTAGCATCTCATCAGAATTAGTTACCATTATTGCCACACTCAGAGACATTTTTCCATGGTTTATGGAGGGGGGAATACTGTTTAATTGCCACCAAGTTTCTTAAAATAATAAAGGCTATCTATAAATTCTTTGGAGCACAGATCAAATCTATTATGTGGCATTCTCATTCTCAGATGCTACTACATATCTTTTGGGCTTAGAAAATTTGATAAGCAAAGCAAACTAAGTATGTTCATTGTTCAAGGAACAATCTTATGCATAAAAGAGGCCTAAGCATACATAGGTCTGAGGTTTACTGAAATGGTACAATGGAAGAAAAATAGTCTCGCCATTATTGATGAGGTTTTCTTAGTCAAAATGCTGTCCATATATAAGATGTAACTGTTGGAATAACAAATTCATTTCAGGAATTATAACTTTTATAAGATTCAGAAGTCTCTGATAATGTTTGCATCAGTAACCTACCTGATGACATTTTGGTAGAAACATGCCAATCAAATTAAAAATTTCTAAATTAGGGCACTTAGGGTAAAATGTTTGAGTTGTTTTTTTGCATGAGCTTACATAACAAGTCCATTTAATATTTATTGTCATCACGGTAAACCAATTGACATTTTTTGTCCATTTGTTTAGTCCTCATGTAATAGCGAATCCTACTTGTGGAAGTAAGATCTTCACACCGATTCAGCCTTAAATTCTCATCTTTAATCTCAATGAAAACTACAACTGATTTTATTATATGTGAGCATATATATATATGCGTGTGTGCACACACACATATTCACACATACACACACATGCACACACATTTCTAATCATACTCACTGCATCCAAATGGGAATAAACCTCAACAGCTTAATGTTTAGATGATGTTAGGTCAGAAGCATTCCTTCGCCTGTGAAGTCTACCAAGTTTTATTTCCAACTGCATTAAATTAAAAAAGAACCATAAACACATATTAAGTATCTCTTCATTGAAATGCTTGGTACTAGTTTTGAGGTTTCCTCAGATTTTAGAATAATTATATATGTAT
This sequence comes from Megascapheus bottae, assembly GCF_031878675.1. Classification (NCBI taxonomy): domain Eukaryota; kingdom Metazoa; phylum Chordata; class Mammalia; order Rodentia; family Geomyidae; genus Megascapheus; species Megascapheus bottae. The sequence continues at coordinate 17,216,413 of NC_143513.1, read as the reverse complement.
GTTTGTGTATGTATGTGTAAGTGTAAGACATGCGACCATGAAACAAGTCCCAAGTCTTAACTTGATATTCATTTCTATTTTATACACTCCCTATACACATAGCCTGAAGATAATTTTTGTGGTATTTTATATGCACCAACCCTTTGACTATAATCTGTTAAATGAAGTCATATGTGGAATATATACCATTTGGGTTGGCACAGAAAATGTTTTAGATTTGGGAGAATCTCAAAGGTTATGGATACTCATCTTATATATGGCTACACACACACACACACACACACACACACACACACACTTCCCCATTTATTCAAATAATTCAAGGTTAGGCAGAACATTTGATTTTACTGTTTGAATAACCTAGTAAAGCTATCTGGTGACCATTTTAGTCTTGTGTTAGTTACTACATGACACATGCACAGTTCCCAGATAATATGAGGTAACAGTATTTCTTTTATTAGACATATTGCTATAAAAAAAGAAACCATGACTGATCTCCTCTAGGTTATTTTTCTTAACCTTCTCATGATTGCAAAACAAATAGATATAAACTTATTTAAATAGCTGTCAACTTGAATTTATGCATCTTGATATAATGGTTTCATTAGATGTCATGTTTTTCCACCAATTACAGTTTCTTTATTTGCAAAGAGAAGGAAACTCTAGTACTATTTCATCTGTTGGTATGAAGCTCAGAAGAATGTAATTACAAGTTGTTGATGTCTAGGCCAGCACAGAGGAATTACCAACTGACCACTAAGTATTCAGCGAGTGCTAGCTGCTGCCTTACTCCTGATATCCTTATAGATCCATGACTTCCCAGATCCTACAGTCTACTAAGTAAAGCACTAAGGAGAGATTCTCAAAACCGATACCTTTAATCATCCTTTGTTTGACTTATTCTTTAGGACAGACCTGTGTAGTATATACTGGGTTGTGTTTGGTTTGCTTTTGCTTTCATTTGGATATATAACATTAGCAGATGCAAAAATACATTAAAACATCTCGAATAGTTCATGTGAATATTTATCATAAGCCAAATGAAGACATACCTACTTATGTTAGACATCTTTCTCCTTTTTTTGAGTCAAAAGGAAGTCATAACTACCATAGAGATAATCGGCAATCAGTTCAATTAGACAAGTACATAGTTACATATAGTGGCAACTCAAACAATGGGGCTATCATGACTGTGGCCACTATTTATATTATAAAATAAATTTGTCAGAAATACACATTTAGAACCTTTTAAGTCCCAAAACACAAAAGCACAAGTTAATATCTCAGTTAAACATACTTATTATTTTGCAATCTTGTGTGGTTTTTGTCTATTTTACTCAAGTAGATCTTGAAGCAATGCACATTACAACTTATATATTTTGAAAATGTATAAATTAAATATGCAGATCTCAACAATGATAAATACAACTTCAATGAGTGTCCATGATTTTTTACACCATTATTAAGGCTACTAAGACACCGTTGTACGTTGTTTCTTTGGTCCATGGTGTATTGTTAAGTATTAGACAAAATTGTGGGATAAAAGACAAAAACCTAATGGTTGAGTAAGTGAACTATGAGATAGTGTTAATCTTGTAGAAATATCAGACATAGCTTACTGCTCTTAAATGTAAACAAATTTCCAGAAGTCATGATATTTATTGCTATTTCTATATCTAATAAGTTTGTATAGATTATAACATTTTAAGAAGTTTAAGCAAGAAGTGGAATTTAGCTACAACAGTACTAGTAATATTTGATCCATTGAATCAGTACTAATACCCAAAAATTTCATTTCAATATCTACTGCATTAGATAAAACAGGAAATTTTCATAAAAAAGCCATTTATTAAGTGCTGCCTGAATTCATTATTGGCTCCCATACCTTTAAAAATATGAGTCAGGCTGCATGGTTTAAGATTAGATTCTAATCATTCATTTTTCTATTTTCTAAAATACACTGGTGCAGTCAATCAATCTATCAACCAGCACAAACCACATGGTACTAGAATTGTACCGTATTAATACTTCCCATGTAAAATTCCACACTTAAGATTTAAACATTAGCTTAAAATATTGAAAGTATTTAAGTGATTCCTAAATATTGTAAGGACAATTCTATTCAAAATTATACTACTAATCAATCCAATGTGTTCAAAGTGACCAGAAGCATTGCCCAGGCAAAGATGACTTCTTCCTGGTGGGGACTGGGGCAAACTTCATGAGGGATTAGGATTCAGGCATATTTCCAGCAAGCAGAGAAACAATGTGCTGAGCAGTGCTAAGAAGATGTAAAAAGAGGGTAATGGGAAAGCAAAAGGGAGTGTTTGCGATAGCTGAGTGAACCAGCCTTGTTCAGGTTAAATTCATAAACAAAAATCTACCTTATGAAAGTAACATTCCTTTGCTCCAAAAGGAAATATTAGTCTGTACTTGATTCCCAGCTGTGCTTGGAGGGCCCTGCTAGGTAGAATGTTCTAGGTGTTTTTCAAAGCCAAGATTGTAGACTCTCGCATTTCTACTCAGTTTCAATCTGTCCCAGCCTCAGGTCCCATGAGGTACATTTTAGACCAAAAAAAAGTGTTGAAAAAGTCTGGCTATTTGAAGGAAGTATAAAGGTACATCACAAATTGAAACATAATTTTGAGTACTTTTCTTGTTGACTTATTAGACTATATTTATAAGCTTATAACGTCCTTATGTTCAAATATTTTCACAGCTGCTTGACATCTGGGAATAAAAAATGTGTACATGAAATTGGAGGTATCCATAAAACATAAAGGAGTATAGGTGTGGGAGCTATGAATTCTGAATTCAAATTCTAGCTTTAATATTGCATTATCTCAATTACCAATTAATTAACTGATCTTCAAAACAGCAATGTCTCTCACTTTCCCTCAAACTTACCTTAAAATTGAAATATACTATTAATAAAAAGTTCAATATTTATTTTGTCTACACAGTAGTCAGTAACAATGTCCAATGCCACAATAGTTACCAAATGCTTTGCCATTTTTCTTTTAAATTCATAACCTACGTATGATCTCTGTGAGTTGTAGGAATATTTCATTTTTATACAATTCTGAAGAATATGTTATTGTAAGACCATTGATGAACATAGCTTTGGACTACAGGTTTACTATCATTTAGGTTATATCTTTTCATAAAAGTATTTTCTGGAGACTTGTCATGTCTGTTAGTGTGCATATTCCTGGATCTCAGAAACAATGTGAGGATAATGAATAATATTTTCATTTCTCCTACAAAATAGAAGTTTGTGTCTGATAGTTCAACTACTTTTTGCAGGTTTGAGGATAATTGTTAGGTGTTATTTTTTTCCTTGTCTATTTTTTTCCTACATAGCTTATTCTAAGGAAGCAAAATAATGATTCCATTATACTAACTCCAACAGCTGTTTATGTTTATAATATAGTACATTGCCTAAAAATCCCAACTTCTTTTAATATTTCCTTAATTTCATCCAACAAATCACTTAGGAATGTTAACCTGAAAGATTTTAATCATGGTGATTTAGGATCAGAGAGTGAAATCAATGGCAAGAGTAAGAACAAAAAGCTAAGTCATGTAAAGAAAGAAGTCTACATGGGTGAGTGTACCAACTCTTTAGAGAGCAAGTAGAAAAATAAGCAACTCCTAGGACGAGCCTGATGAACTACTCATATATGATATGGATTGCATTTGGTCTGGGAGCATCTGGATTTCAGAATGATTTTCCAGCCACTGCCGTGTATTCCCATAACTGATAAGCTTTCAGAAACTGCCATGAATGTTAGATGGACATTCATCTATTATGTTGTTCTAGGGGTTCTTGGGAAAAGCGTAACTGCCATCACCTTTTCCTTTCTTTCAGTAAGTATTTTCAACTCCATGGCAACATGTCCTTTCCCATTGACAAAACTGTCATCTATATTTAATATCACTTATAAAGTCCATATATATCATGTTGAGAGTAATGTATTTTGAGTGCTGTACTAGCATGTCACAGTGCCTAAGTTAATTTTACCCCCGGTTGATGCAAGTATTTTAAACAAAAAATAAAAGCAGAAAGTCATGAGAATTGTGAAAGCCACATTAGTATTTATTTTACATATAAATGTGCTTTGTAGGTTGCTAATATATATAATTTAAGCTGCTTTAATACATGGAATGTTATCAATAAAATCTATTATCTAATGATCAGAATCAAACACACCCCTTTACTTCCCTCCATAAGTAATCACATTCTTAAATGTTTATTTGTATGTATATATAATTTTAAATTTTACCTATGATATTAAACTAAAAGGAAATTTTCAGGAGATAAATTCTTCTCATTTTGTGGCTACTACCCATAAGATAAGATTTATTCTGTTTTGTCATAAGAAGTAACATGAATTGTGAGTATAAGATTTAGTTGAATAAATGACATTTAAATATACTGTGAATTTAAAGTCTTTCTCATAAAAATGGTATGAGTTCTTCTATAATTTTCCTCATCACTTTTGAAGTAGAAACACCTCCAAAATCAAAACATTTTATTTATTGAGCATGCTCAAAATATTCAGTAGTTTTTTTTTGTTTGTTTGTTGTTGTTGTTTTACGTGGGTCATGGGGCTTCAACTCTGAGTCTGGGCGCTATCCCTGAGCTCTTCAGCTCAATGCTACTACCCTACCCCTGAGCCACGGCCTCACTTCCTATTTTCTAGTGATTAATTGGAGATATAAGTCTCCTAGTGCCTAGACTGTGCTTTGGCTTTGAACCGTGATCCTCAGGTCTCAGCCACCTGAGTAGCTAGGATTACAAGCATGATCAGTAGATCAGTAGGCCCAGAATCAGTAGATTTTTTTTTAAATAAATTCTATCACAAAAGAATTTGAAAGAAAGCAGAAGGCATAATGTATTACAAACACAAATGATCACATTACACAAAGAGTGATGCGGTACAGGATGTGAGCAAATGTCATTCTGAGAATCCAGGCTTATTCCTTCTCCATGTTGAAAGATTTGGGTCTTGGTCCAGTGGGACGTGTCTGAGATTTTATGGATGGAGATTTACTTAGAAGTGTTTGCCATGAAAGTAAACTACAGCTAGGCTTGATGATTTCTTCAGAGATTCCTTCTTGTGTACATTTTTCTTTCAGTGATGTGGTCTTTTAAGAAGTTTTTATCTGTTACTCATCCTCTCTTCACACCATAGCAGTATTTTCTTCCCAAGTGATGTGTTTTTACATTTCTATGTTTGCTTGGATGCCTCTCTCTCACACCTGATTCATTAAACATCAAGATGTCCTGGCGCTAATTGAGGGAAGCTTATCCCACCAACACATCTGTTTTGGATTGCTTTCTCTTGGGTTTTGCTTTTTCCCAATATGGTTAATTCTATTTGTGAGAGGTCATGAATCTATTGATAAAGATGTACAGTTACCCTTTCCAGTTAAACTGATTATGAAAATTTCTGAAGTGGAAGAAACATGATACATAGAGCTGTCCGCACATCATTTTGTGGTAGGAAAAAATTAGTTTAAGTTTTAGGGAAAAAGAACACTGCATAATTGACAAGGTTTTCCATGCACTAAGAAAAGAAATGAATATAAATAGGAAAGCAGAATAGTGGCTTCTTTTTAAAATGAACACTTAAAAATTAATTGCAGGAAGAGGGGAAAGCCAAGACCATATAGGGATATGAGAGAGACGGGGCGGGGGGAGGGAAAACACCTGCTGTAAGTTGGAGTGGGAAATGGATTGAGACAAAGTCCAGGAGTAGGCTTACAGTTATGAGGCCAAGTTTTTGTTGAGGTCTATGGCAAGGAACCTGGATGGGTTTGAGGATCATGGTTTCTACTGGGTTAGAGCTAGTCAATAAGATCACTGTCAGTGAGCCCGCATAGAAGAGGATCCTTGTAGGAAGCCAGGAAGGCTGGTTCCTTCTCTCATTTTCATGATCCTACCTCTCTCACTCCTTAATTTTCTTTCCTATCAGATTAATTTAACAAATATAAATTCTAGAGCTAGCATGATATCTGCTTAATATCTGGCAGTGAATATAGTTAGTAGGCTTCCTGGTTTTTTTGAAGTTTAATTTTAAAAGATAGAGAGAGGAAAAGATACATTAATACACAGATACACACACATACATTTCAATGAATGATACACCAATTTCAAGGACAGAGTGTGCTATATTAACAGGAAAATATAGGTACTGAGAATATAAAAGAATGTCAAGGACAATGGGGAAATCAAGAAAAGAACTTTTCAAGACAAACTATGTACTGAAGGATAATAAGACAGAACTTGATGAAGACAAGAGAATAAAACTATTCCAAGCTGGGAAACAACCAGGTAAAGATCCTGAGATGGAAAGTGTTCAGTGAGTTTTAGAAGCTGGCTGGAAACTAGAGTGAGGAACGTGACAAGGAAGGAAAGGGAACAAGGCACTGGTGAAATAGAAACAAGAATTCATTTTTATGTACATTCCATGAATTTGACTGCACCCTATTTTTTTCTTTTTCAGACAGTGACTTACTGTGTTGCGTAGGCTGACCCCAAAATCAGTATATTGCCCAGTTATCATGAAATTCAATGTTTTTCATTCTCCATCTCCTTGCAGGATAATATAGTGTACTAGCAAGCCCAGTTTATTTTGCCATTTTTTTTAAAAGAAGAGCTTTTAAGATACAAAGGGGAAAATTATTTTCTCATTACAAGAAGCTCAATATGGAATCATTTCCGAAAATATAACTGGAGTCAGTCAAACCAGTGACAAAACCCAAATCCACACAAGAGGCTAAGTATCTGATTCAGTGGTAACTGATATGATACTGGAGGTTGTAAAATGCAAGAAACATAGATATTTAAACAGCAAGTGTTTGATCTGTATTTGATCACGTGATGTCATATAAAGAATGGCTGCTAATTATACCCAAATGATATGATCATACATGTTTTTATTTAATCATTTGTGACATGGATGATTAGAAAAGAGAAAGGAAAACTGTGTGTGTGTGTGTGTGTGAGAGAGAGAGAGAGAGAGAGAGAGAGAGAGAGAGAGAGAGAGAGAGAGAGAGAAAGAGAGAGAGAGAGAGAAAGAGAGATAGAGAGAGAGAGTATTTGGCTAATAAAGTTCATAAATCCATTTGTTCCGTGTTTAGGTAGAGATTACTGTGAGATATCAAAATTGAGAGATTTTATAGTCTTAGATAAAAGTGGGTATAGAAAGCTAGCTGTTCACAAGCAGCAGTTGTATTGGATATCTAATGTAGGAGTAATTACAAGGTATGGAAAACTACCTAATGAGTAAAACCACCCCAAAGAAAGCCTTTTATTTTTTGCCATTCATGAACCTGATAATAAGGAGAGACAGGGACTATCTTCCACAGAAAGTTTCAATGTGACCTTCTCAGCGCTTTCTAGACCAGGAACACGATGGAAGCTCACTTTTTGAGAAGTTAGGTAATATTTTCAAACCCACAAGAACTATTGATCAGTTTACCTATATAAATAAATTGCTTTCAAAAATGCTTTAAAAACAGATTCCAAGTCTCATTTATCAAACAGAATATTCAGTGGAGTTCACCTGAGAACGTCCTACATCTCTGAATACCTGTGTCTTCTATTATTTTCTTTTTATTTTTTGTCAGTATTGAGTTTTGAACCCAAGAGTCTCACAGTTGCTAGGTAAGCCCTTATGCCATATCCCAATCCCTTTCTGTATTTGCTATTTTTCAGATATGGCCTTATGGTTTGGGCCTGGCTGAATCTGGTCATGTTTACCTGATCCATACTTCCCAGCTATCTGCAATTACAAACATGGTGTGCTTTTTCCAACCTTTGTGTTCCATTATTTGATTTTTAATTAAAATATGTAGGAATGGAGTTGAGCAGGTCTACTATATGATTTGTCTGAAGTGCTCAGGAATAAATATATAAATATGATGCTTTCCTCTACCTGTTGTTGGGTTTGTGGGGAGGAGGATTTGTTTGGTTTTGGTTTAGTTTTTAATTGTGTGTGTGTGTGTGTGTGTGTGTGTGTGTGTGTGTGTGTGTGTGTGTGTGTGTGTGTATGTGCCAGTCCTGGGGCTTAAATTCAGGGCATCCGCACTGTCCTTGCAATTTTTTTGCACTCAAGCACTCAAGCCTAGCACTCTCCCACTTGAGCCACGGCCTCATTTATTAACTCTAGGAAGGGGGTGGGTAGCTGGATAGGAGTAGTTATTTGGTCATAATGAGCTTCATGTGCTTTCCTGCTCAGGATGGCTTTGATCTATGATTTTGAGAAATCAGCATCCTGTATAGCTGGTATTATAGGCAAGAGTAACTGGTATCCAAATCATCTATCTGCTTTTAAAACTTAGTGATGTATTCCATAAAGGAAAATAATTTCAAATGTTAAAAAAAAACATGTGTTTCTATAAATGAATGAATTTTCCTGAAAATGACATATTATTCTGCCTGATGAAAATTTGTGTCTCTGTACACATTTTTTAAATGTGCGTACAAGTCAACTGTGAACAAATAATGTATACACAAATAAAAACACGATATACATGTAATCAAGAAAAAGCAATATATATGCATAATATACAATAGAAATAATAGCATAGGCACCCATCAATGTACAGTATTAACAACAAGATAATATAGATCTTTAATATCAAAATAAAATTAAGATTTGGGATAGAGGGCTTATCAGTGAGAACAATAATAAACAAAAAGATCTTCTGTGAGAAACTTTAAGGAGGAAGATTCAATGATAATGGATAGGAGGAAGAGGGCAAAAACATGAGAAAGGGTATCAATGCTCGAGAAGTAATACACCCAGCACCTGATGAATATAACTCTAACCTCTCTATATGTTACCCCAACAGTAAAATAAAAAAGAAATATTTTAAAACAAAAAGAATGGATAGGAGGTAAACTGGGAAAGGCAGAATTTTAGAAACTGTGGCTTGGGTTATAGAGAATGAGAGAATACTGATATTAGAAAACATAAATAAAGGTTTTTATACCAAGTTGTGCCTTGTACAAAATTCATGATTCATTTATTTATAAAATATCCATGCATCTCTTATACAGCAAACATTTAGCTGTGCTTTGTTGTATTAGAGATTTAATATAGAATGATAATACAGGTCTATCTTTTCCTACATTTCTACATGTTCTCTGGAGGACAGTATAAATGTTTAATCATAATGTAATGGGGAGGGGTAATTAAGGATGATGTAATAGTTTAAAATGGGAATTCCATTCAGAAAGCTAATGAGATCTTTCATAAAGAGGCAGAAAGCTGCTCCATGAAGAGAACTTATTCAGGTAGAAAAGAAGGAACATTACAGGAAAAGAAATAATGAACACCTGTCCCTTGAGTTGGGAACAATTTGATGTGCTTTGAAAACTAGAGAAATGGTCTATGACAACTTAGGCTGAAAGCTGAGCAGAAAACGTTCTCTAAGCCACATGCAAGTTTGGGAAAACATTGACAGATTGTTTTATCATGGAGCTAACAAGTTCAGAGAGAAATGGGTTTGATGAAGGCAAGCAGGAAAAGAACAGTTTGAAAGCTTTTGCTGCAAATCTAATAAGAAATGAGAGTGGTTAAGATAGAACTGAGACAATGCCCATGAAGAGGGGAAGGTATATATCAGAAATACTGGAGGCAAAAAATGTACTGTGTGGATGAAAAATATAGTACATGCGGGTCTGAGGAAAATGTCAGTAGTTGAGGATTTCAAGGGAGAGAACAGTCTAGTCCTGTTAGCAAAAGTGAGAAATATTATAGAAGGAAAATGTATCTAAAGGGGAAGATTAGAGTTATTGTGAAACTCTGGGTATAAAGGGAAATTTGCAAGGTGCTCAGTAATTCTGCTACCTGTCTTTATTTTCAGTTTTCATATCATATTTCCTATCAGTGCTGGAATCGTACCATTACTACATGATGTCAGCCAGTAGAAGAGTCTGCTTCCTTGACTAATGAAACAATACTACCACAACTTATGATTGCTATGTTTTATGTGATCATACATAAAACAACTCTTGAGATCAGAGGCTAAAGTGTTCTAATACATTAAATCTGGCTCATAGGACCATAAAGACAAGCAGGGGTGTATAACAAAAAGAAATGGTTGATGACTTTTTCCCACAGAAAAATGAAGCATAATTGTTAGGAGATGTATTAAAAATTCTCAATAGCAAAATGGACAGCTTTGTAGTATCACACAAGGTGATTGATACCATCCAAGTGGATAAACAAATTTTTAAAATATATAATTTGAAGTAGAGATGCTAAGATAGCAAGACAGTTGGAACCTGGTTTCTGAATTCAGGTCAGTGCTCAACCCATAGATTGGAAAAATTACTGGGACAGAAGTAATAGCTAATGTCACACCTTGCATGAAGGGAAAGAAAGAAGTCAAACTTTAGGAATATCTGCTTAAAAGATGCTTAGTAGGGGACTCAGTAGCAGGATTCATTAAGGAGTGACTTGAAGAAAAGTAGATTAATCAGAACCTCAAGGAAGTCAGCAAGGAAAGTATTTCAGAAGCAGGAGGAGTGGTTAATAGGGATAATCTCTGAAAGGACAATTTCAGTGAAAAATGAGCCTTAACCCTGTTCATTACTAGTCATCCTTACTCTTGAACTCCAACATTTCTGTCAGGGCCTTTGCTAAATCATGAACTATGTGTGCTTATAGAGGAGATGAAGATGTAAACAGAAAAAAATACCAAACAACAACAAAAAGAGGTGCCAGTGGTTCATGCCTGTAACTCTAGCTACTCAGGAGGCTGAAAGATGAGGACTGCAATTCAAAGCCAGCCCACACACCAAAGTCCATAAGACTCTGATCTCCAGTTAACCACCAGAACGCTAGAAGTGGTTCTGTGACTCACATGGTAGAGCACTAGCCTTGAGCTGAAGAGATCAGGGACAGTGCACAGGCTCAGAATTTAAGCCTCAAAACCTACCCCCACCAAAAAAAAAAAAGCTTTTCTCCTTCAAGAGCTTAAGATCTATTAACTCAGATGATAAACATAATCTAAGACAAACTGTGAGAAGATGCTAAAGAAGTAGAATTACAAAGAATACTGGTGGCATCATAACTGATCAGATAATTTGAGATGGGACTTGAATAGGAAAAAGTAAGAGCAAAACTTTCCAAGGAGAAAATTGGAATAGGAAAAGATGATCCATCAAGAGTATGTTTGATTATTTAAATTATCTTCGGCCATGGAAATAAGCAGAAGACTAATTGGGTGAGTTTTCTGCATCTGGATTCTGCAGCCTGCTGGGATCTCAGGGTTCTTGGCCCTCTGCACCTTAGGGTTGCTTTTGCAACTCTGGTGCTCCACAGCACGGGTGGAGGGGTCTTTGTGGTTCTTTTAAGTGTGTAGTTTATAAGCTTTTACTGTTTTTCTTTTCTAGTTCCTATGTTTCTCTGTTTCTTCTTGGTTTCGTAGTTGTTGACTTCTTAGTGGAATTAGTTGTTAGGATCCCCAACTCCCTATTTTGTGGGAGAGAGTTAGGACAGAGCCCTAGTGTTTCCTCGTGGTCTTCTTTTTTTCTCCCCCAGCAGAAGACTAATTGGCAAACTGAGTTATAACTGTGTCTGGGTCTTGAGGCCAGGCCAAGCACAAAGCCATTGAAAAATGAATGAACAAAGGATTGACAGAGGATTTGGGGTGCTTTAAAATCATCTTAAGATGAAGGTAGTCAATTATTGGAGAAAGACAGGCAGGAGATTCTTGTAGGCTCTTTGAAAATCCAGGCATGGGCTGATGAATCCCTGATGAAAATGAGAAGACCTCTGCATTCACAGTGAATGTAGAATGAGTGACATGCTGCGATAGATTTGATGCAAATGTCATGGGAAGGGAAAGGGAGGGGAAGAAAATCAATAGTATCCCTGAATTCTGAGAGAAGAGTAGTAAGATTGATAGTCATAGCAAAGGATTTAGTAGCAATAGAATAAAGATTCTTTCATGAGTTTTTCAAGCTGAAAATATCCCTGCTGGATCTCTTTTCATTGACTGTCTTACAACTGGCTGGGCACGCAGTAAATTGCAAAATGATTGTAGGCTGAGCTAAAAATAGACAAAGCTGTCAGAATGACCACCATCCTGTGTCATTCTCTAGTCTCCTGAGGCAGAGGCACACTGTAGACATGGCATTTCCTTTGAAAAATCATATGCACAGAGAACAATTGTTGGTGACAGAAAACTCCAAACGTACCAATCAGAAATGAACACATCTGATAATTATTTGCCTAGAGGGTCATCTATTTACATGCTTAGAAGTCTTGCTAATCAAAACTCAGTGTGTCAGGTCAGAGGTTATAGAAAAAAAATGTTCAAATCCCAGAGGTGATGTGGGAAAACTCTCCACAGCAGAGACAATGCGCATTGTGAAGCAAATACTCACATAGGTTTGTCAGAAAGCAAGATTCAGTGAATGAGGAAAAAATAGAATGGGTAAATGACTTTTTTAATACTTCTATCAGGAACTTACAGATGCATCTGAATGTCAAAATGAATAGAGGAGTTTTAACAATTCTTATTAAACAGCCCCATGTATACATGTTTGATATTAGAAACATAATACTAAAGATCATAAGCATTAATTCTCTTACCAGAACTCTAAAGTAAGCATTACTATGTCTCTTGCACTGTACTATGTTACAGATGTAGGAATGAGACTCAACAAGTTTACATGAATAGTCTGATTCCCACTCACTGGAAACACAGCCACATGGCCATGAGCCTGACTTTGAAGAATGTACTCTTCACTGTTCTACTACATTCTGTCCATTTCTTTTAACCTCGAGTTCTAAATTGTAGTATTTGTCTTCTATTTCAGACCTGCATAGAGAGCACCCATAAACTAATATACTACAGAGTGAAAAATGTTCTGAAGTTTCATTCTAGCTCTTCTAGAGTTTCAGAAGCCAGCAGCTCAACTTGACAAACCATTCTTTATGTACAGGGTGCCCTCCCCACTGTGAGCTCAGTCTGCTAGCTGATGTACAACCATCTTTCTTTCTAGCATTCCAAAGCAAAGCAATTACTTATCCTTCCTACCTTGTGTTTCCTCTTCATACTTCATATAGTTTAGAAGCAAAATCATGCCAGCATATCTCTTCCTTGTTCTGTACTTAAAGCAACAAGAACAATAAAAACACAAATAACTTTAATATCTCTTTCCCCAAGTCAGATTCTCCTTCTGTTTCTCTCCTGGGAATGAAGGGAAACTGAATTGCATTACATCTTTAATCATTCCTCTGAATAACACATACCTTTGGAAACAAAACACTGTTTGAAGAAATAAGATTTTGAAAATTAAAACCTTTGGAAAATATGTTTGATATTCATAATATATTGTTGTTCCCTCCCCCCAGGGATACTAAATCTGTAGTTTCAGGCTACATTTTGTATAAGACTCACTTATGGGGAGAATTATGTCACTTTGTTGAGTTTTATGAAGTTTAGATCTGCTCAAAAGGAAAGAATTGAGCAATAAACAGTGTTTGCTTATATATTTCTAAATGTCACAGACCCCATGATTTTTTCCATTTTAATTTTTATTATCGAGGTAATGTATAGAAGAGTTACAGTTACATTCATCAGATAATAGGTGCATTACTTCTCACACATTGATACCCATCTTATGTTTTTGTCCCCATTTCCCTCCCCCTACTCGTTCCCAATCATCTTGTTTTCCCCCTTCCATTTCCTATTTCAAATAAACAAATAAACCTATGTACAATGTACCAGGTAGCAAAGTCAGATATAATAACAATATGAGATTAGCCAAAGGGTAATATAGGAAAAGAGAAATAACATAGTACATTAAGAATAACAAGCACTCCATATCCTCGAGACCCCTTCATTTAGTATCATCCTATATGACCTTATGTATCTAGGTTTTGAGGTATTGTAATCCTCTGCTAGGAGAGTCCTAGATGTGTACTAGTTATTACAAATGAGGGAAACCTTTGGGCCTATGTTCCTTTGAGATCCCATGTTTTTTTTTCTATTCATCCTATGAGGTAGTAAAATGATTTGGAATAGACAACACTAGAGGCCTTTCCATAAAAGTAACTACAACTCCAAGATAACTTTCTACCTACCAGTTTACAATTTATATTTGTTAAGAAGTTCTGATTGAAAACTACTTATCATCAATTAGGAAACAAGACCCAATGATTGCTGGGAAAGTCTACTAACTTTACATTTACTAGAGAGTAATCCTAAAGGAAAAAAATTTGACAATTCAGTGATTTTCTTCCCAAGCAATTCCATTCTTGATATTCAAAAATAAATTTTTAATATTTGATAATGAACAATTGTATGCATTTATAAGGCATGATCAGACCCTTAAATATATATTTGTACTGCAAAATGATTAAATCAAGTAAATAACACTTCCATTGCTTTACATACAGTTGTCTTTCTGTGGTAAGAACACTTAAAATCTCCCTTTAGAGAGATGGGGAAGAGTTTACTGATAAAAATAAATGTCTTCAATAGGGTGGAAAAGAAAGAATGCAGGACATTGAGAAAGTGTAATCATAAAACTAGTTGGGAAACTAAAAGGCTCTTCTAGAGACTATGTGGTGTTAATGATATACTGGCCTTAACTTGCAGACAAGGCATAGACACAGCAGACACAACAGGGATAAATGCTTGGGGGCTGAAAGAAAGAAGGAAAGGAGAGAGGGAGGAAAGGGAGAAAACTTTCAGAAAGTCATTTACTTAATGGTGAAAAATTGCATATATCAGTAAAGACTGTTTCTAAGTTGGAAAAACTCTGGTTAAGCAAAGTATGTACATAGGAAAATTGTGTTGAGCACATAATGGTTCTATGGCTCACCAACATCTGCTGCAGGTTGAGCTTAGCACAAGCAAGTAGAGGAACTGTGTGTTAGCCTGAAGGAAAAATGAGAAAGAATACACAGAAGAAAAAATTCTAGAGCAAGCATGAATGAATACAAGGCTAACCTACAAAAAGAATTGCCTTTGCCTTTTCCATTTTTTTTTTATTTTTGCCAGTCCTGGAGCCTGAAGTCAGAGTCTGAGCATTGTCCTTGGACACTTTTTGTTTAAGGCTAGCTCTCTTCAACCAGAGTCACTTCTGGCTTTTTCTGAGTATATGGTACAGAGGAATCAAATCCAGAGCCTCGTATATGCTAGGTAAACACTCTACTACTAGGCTATGTTTCTTCCTGTGATTGAAGGAATTGATGAATACGTTCATTTGCTTTACTAGTAGTAACCATTTTGTTATTTACCTTTCTCCTATAATGTCATATTATATACATCAAATACATGCAGTAAATATACACAATAAAGCCACCTACTGTCTTTTGACACTGGGTCTCACTATGTAGCTAAAGACAAAGCTCAAACTCACTATGTATCCCAGGCTAGCCTCAAACCTGTGATCTTCCTGTTTCAACGTCTCCAGTGTTAACATTATAGGAAACAGTGTAAAAAGAAGAGATCAAAACTCTTCAGAACATTGAGCACATCTCTGAATATGCCTAGGATTGTTGTTGATTAACAACACATAAGTGAGATGATAGTTGACAGTATTGTTCTACACATATTCACATTGTGTGTGTAATCCTACTCAGATTAGAAGTGGATGTCCTGTGGAAACTGTATCATGTAAATCAAATTAAGCGGTCATATGAGATAGTTGAACTTAAGGCCATTGAAGGAAATATATTTTTTCCATACCACACATTGGAGGTAGATCCTCTTTGCTTCTGCTAGAATACATTCCATTTTCTTTATAAGCATTAATTCTTCTAAATGTAAAAGCCATTAATAAATGGCCTAAAGTTGGCTATCAGAACAAATTTGTGGGAATATTTTATTTAAAATCCTTGTTACCCTTGTTGCATATGTATGAAAACAATAATTTGGCCTTATAAGAACAAAATATGTTCTTTTTATATTTGGTCACTTTGTTCAATTGAAAATTCATTGTTAACTAGCACAGAAAAACAGAAGTGGGTGATCACTAATGGGTTACCATAGATGCTTAGATACATGGGTATGTTTTATAATGTTTAAATCGGGCTAAGCATC
This sequence comes from Megascapheus bottae, assembly GCF_031878675.1. Classification (NCBI taxonomy): domain Eukaryota; kingdom Metazoa; phylum Chordata; class Mammalia; order Rodentia; family Geomyidae; genus Megascapheus; species Megascapheus bottae. The sequence continues at coordinate 17,200,330 of NC_143513.1, read as the reverse complement.
TCTATCTCTTTCAAATTTTTAATGTTTCCTTATAGTGAAAAGTTATCTTTCCTAGCTTTCTTAAATGCACAGCACTTAAATGACTTAGGCAACCTACAGTACAACAAAACACAAGAATTCCTTACCCCTTTCTAACTGTAGTGTCTACCCATTGCTCAGCCTCCTTCCGGCCTCAAGTGAATTCCATGAACTCAACTTTCTACAAGTATTTCACATGAGAGTTAGATTGTGTGATGTTTATTTTTCTGTGCCTGGCTTATTTCAGTTAGCATAATGAGATCGACTTCCATCCACGTTGTCACCAATGTCCACCCTTCAGTATTTCTCATGACGGAAGATAGCAGTCCATGCACATCAGACCATATTTTCATCAACCATTCATCAGTTGGTAGACCCTTTGGTTTGGTCATTTCTTGGCTATTGTGAATAGTGGAGAAATAAACAAGAGAGCACAGGTTTCCTTCAACAACTGATTCGATTCTAGGAGTGAGATTGCTGCTAGATCATGTGGTAGCAATGTGGCTTACTAGAGTAGAGTGTTTTGATTCTATTCAATACTAGAGAGCTTTGTACTTTCCCATGTTTTCCTTCATTCGCTTCAGAAGAAGACCATTTAATATTGTTTTAGGCCAGGTTTAATGGTACTATATTCTCTGAGTTCTTTTTTTCCCCCACCCTGGGAACTCCTTTCTCTTTCTTTCATTTCTAAATGAAAGCTTCACTAAGTACAATATTCTTGTTGGACAGTTCTTTGATGCATAATTTTGTTGTGTTGTATTGTGTTTGATTGCAGAGTTGTGTTTGTGTGTATGTATGTATATGTGGGGGGGTGGAGAGAGAGAGAGAAAAAGAGAGAGAGAGAGAGAGAGAGAGAGAGAGAGAGAGAGAGAGAGAGAGAGAGAGAGAGAGAGAGTGTCTCTTGCTGTGTGACTCAGGCTGGCTTTGAACTTCCAAATCTTCTGCCTCAGTTTCCTGAGGGCTAGGATTTTAGTCATTATCATTCCAGCTTTTATGTGGTAATAAAGATTGGACCTATTGGCAACTGCTGTCCTGATGAGATACATGCAAAGTCTAAAGAAAATTATTTGTATTTTCAGGATAGGGTCCTGCTATCTAGATCAGGCTGGGTTCAAGATACTCCTGCCTCAAGATCCCCAAGTAGTTTGGAAACATTTGTGCCACTTTCCCCAGCCTGTTAGGGTTCCTCTGAGAACTCTGCTCTCAGGTAATCAGTTTCATGGGCATGCTTTGGTTGGCATGTGTACATGTGTGCATGAGTATCTTTTTTTTTATTGGCAGTCCTGGGTACTATCCTTGGACTTTCCTCAAGGCTAAAGCTCTACTACTTGTGCCACAGCGTCACTTTCTTAGGTAATCAGGAAACCTTTATATGTTATTTATTTTGCTCTGTTGTAGCCTTGAGAAACTTCTTTCCAGTATTCATTGTACTTTTCTTCTATTTTGTTTTGTTTTCTATTACTATAGTTCAAAAGTAGGTTAAGAGTTTGATTTTAATTTATCTTGGGAGTAGGCTAAGTAAAGTTCAATCTAAACTGTGAGATTTGGCCTTCCTTTATCTAGATATGTGTATTCTTGCATACGTTTTGGAAAGTTTGCTATGATTATTCATTCCATAAGTTTGTTTGTTTCCTAATGGTACTGGGGTACTCCTGACATATATGATAAGTAAGCGCATTCTCCCTTGAGACAGTGCCCCATGTTCCTTTTTGACTGTCTGTCTCTTCCTTTAGCATTATACTTTCCTCTTGGTTCCTGATAACCCATGCCCTCTTTACAAAGCTGTCTCAAAGCTTTATTATTCCTGCATTTCTTTTTTACTCTTCCATATTTTCAAACAACCTGTCATCAAGCTCACATTTTTTTCAACTGTTTAATCTACTATTGGTGCCTCCTATTATCCTTTTAATTTAAGTTCACTCAGTATATCTTTCAGTTCACAAGCTTATATTTTGTTCTTAAAAATAGATAACCATTGTATTTCTCTGTTCCACTGAAGGTCATTGTATTTTCTTTAAAGATCCATTTTCACTACACTGTTTTAGTTTAGCTTCAATCACTTAAATTTGACTCTTAGCTGAGGTCATAGTTCCCCCCAAATTTTGAGGTCCTTAATTCCTGGGGGTGCACAATACTGTCTAGACACAGAAGAAATAGGTGGGTATTGTGGTCTCTATCATGGGATCTCATTTATGCCCATTGTCTCAGAAGCTATGAACTCTTGATTGCTTCTGCTGAGCTTGTGGTCACTCCCATAGTTCCAGAAATAGATTGTGTCCTATGTCCAGGTTGCTACAAGTCCATTCTCCGTGCATGGCAGCTATGTTGGCACTAAAATGTGAACCAATCCACGAATGGTTCCAAATCCACAGTTCTTGTCCTGTTCACCATGAAGCAGGGGTAGGATATCACAAAAGCCTATACCTGGAGCTGAGGAATATGCCTCATGCACAGTCATCTGCCTGTGGTGGGTATGTAGGAATTTCCCTAGCTCTCGTAAGAATTACATTGGAGTGCCGGGAGTTTGGCCTAGTGGTAGAGTGCTTGCCTAGTATGCATGAAGACCCAGGTTCAATTCTTCGGTACCCCACATACACAGCAAAAAGCTGGAAGTGGTGCTGAGGCTCAAGTGGTAGAGCTTCAGCCTTGAGAAAGTCCAAGGACAGTGCTCAGGCCCTGATCCCAAGCCCAGGACTGGCAAAAAAAAAAAAAAAGAATTACATTGGAGGGGCAAGCCTGGCCTCGCACGTCACACCACTGTGCCAGTGCTTGACTAATGTGTCACACCTGGAACCAGAGCCTAAAAAGACCAGTCAAGCACTAGGGTAAGTTAGAACTTGCACTGCCATTGGCTGCTTTCTAAGAAGATCTTGTCTCTGTAAGCCCCTAAGACCATTAAAACCAAGCCATGGCAGGTGACAGTGGCTCATAATTCTAGCTACTCAGAAGACTGAGGTATGAGGATCATGGTTCAAAGCCAACCTCAGCAAGAGAATCCATGAGATTTTTATCTATAACCACTAAAAAGCCAGAAATGGAGATGCAGCTCAAGTGGTAGAATGCTAGACTTCAAAAACAAAACAAAACAAACAAAAAAAATCAAAAAAAAAAACAAAGCAAAACAAAAACTAAGGGATAGTGCTCGGCATGTAAGGATGACATTAAGCTAAGTCATATCTGAGTTTTATGCACAGGATGTGCACAGGCTCAAGAGTGCACCCAGGCCCACACTGCAGCTTCCTGTGCTGTCTGCCAAAGCACAATTCCATCCCACCAGAGCAGAGGTCGCTGGCTCCTGGGCACTTTCTTGTCTCTGTCTATTATCACTGACCTCATATAGAGCTGTTTGGTTTCTTCCTGGTCTATGTCTTACTACAGGGAACCTGACATGGAACTCCATAGCAAAGTTCTCTGCTAACTTTGGTGCCTGGTTCCTGAGCAGGTACGGGGCTACTTCTTCTTCTGCCAGAGATTGGGAAGAGCTGTTACAGGTTGTCACATAGCTGCCTCCCAGAGGCAGGTTGAGTAGTTCAATTGGTGGTACTAGCATGGGGCAGAGTTTCAGGGTTCTGACCAACACTTGGTTTTCCTATCATGGGCTTTGGTGTGAAGTTTTAATTCCAGTGACTGAATTTCATTTCTTCTTTCACTACCAGGTTAAAAATGGCTCTTCCCAGGCTGTCTGGAGTTAGAAGAGGGGTGACACAGGAAAATTTTTTTCTTTCTACCTTCTTCACTGCATCTTCCCTTAGGATTCTAAAACCAAGCACTGTGGTTTCGCCCCTACATTTCTTAGCTGTTATGAATACAGTGTGATGATGACCTAGATGTGTATGCTGGTGTATCTGTGGAGAGAAAATCACTGGAAATTATTACCCACTATTTTGTTCCATTTCTGTAGATAGTCTTACAACCATCTTATTACAGCCTAATAGACTCCAAGAAAACAATTGTTGGTATTAAATTTTAGTAATTTATAAATCTAGTCTTATGCTTTGAGATAGTTCCATGTAATTATTTAAGATAAATGTTATTTATAATAAATCTATAAAGGGAATTTATACTTACTGTGGTAGAATACCAACTTTCCAAAGCTTCATCAACTATATTCTTTATAAACTCATTTCTTCTTGAATATATTCCTATCTCTTTTTGAACTTGAGAATTAAAGTTCTTTCTTAATTTTCCTGTCACTTGGGCAGGTATGCCATGAGGCTAGAGGTAGCAGGTGACAATGGAGAGGGAGTATGCTGTTAATCAGGTGGTTCTGGGTTTTGCTCCTGTGTTTGTTAAATGTATTGTCCAGGTATATTTTAAACAAAAACAAAAAGTTCCCATAAGTTTTTCTAAGTCTGTTGCCTCTGTAAATTAAACTAGCTGCATGAATTGTGACAATAGGTTCAAAGCTCTTTGATTAGTGTAAACTCAGAATAATAGTTTAATATTTAATGATCATAAATTACCTTCCAATTCTAGTTTCAGAAGACTTCCTTTTTTCCAAAGTATGTCATTATTCTCTTTTGGTCAGCCAGATATTACAATGAACAACAGTAGATTTATAAGCTTGCATGAAGGTAACTTTTTTCTACTAAATTATTTACATATTTTATTTGAAGGGTAGTTCAAAAAAAGGACAATATTACTAAATGATCTCAATAACAACAACAGTAATAATAATAATATAATGATAATGGTACTACTAGTATCTGGATTATAAATGTAGTACATAAAAAAGTGAATTGAAAATCCACTTTTTAAGGCCTTCATTCCAACTAGACTAACATTTCAGTTGTGAAGTCAGAAAACAGCCCTGCAGATTAATTGGTCACTACTGCCCCCAAGTGGTACCAAAATGGCTTTAGGGGGTACCAAAATTGTTTTAGAACAAAAAAAACTTTTCTGCATTTGACACCTAAATTTTTCCACCCTTTGTATTGATTGTATCATTTCCACCAAAGACCTGATCTTCTCAAAGTAGAAAAGATATTTGATTTGCATACCCACATTTCCAAAATACATTATCCTTCCAAGCGATAAAATCTATAAGTTTATTTTGATCTCTGCCCCAAAGCTTCCTCTAATACAAAAAGTTATGCAGATAGCATAACCAAAATGAGTATGGAGAGAGGTAAAATCATGACCTGAAAGTATCACATTATTCAGCCTTGAGAGTTAGAAAGACTGTTGCTCATTTGCCAAAGTGCACTGTACCCCTCCACGAGATTATGACAATGAAACTTATATGACTATTAGTACATAGTAACCTACAAACTATTCTGGTGTTCAGATGCCATCTCTGCCACTTATCTACTCAAAAATGTAAACTAACAATTATTGGAAGATTAGAATCCTGAGCTTAACAATGGGGAAGAATTTAGGTGATTTGCACGTAAATTATCACCCAGGGTCTGGTCAGTACTCAGTCATGGTGCTACAATTACTGCTGATACTGTTACTATTTTATGGAGATACTTTCCCTCAATCTAAGAATTAGTCTAATATTACAAGGTGAGCAATATGACATTTTACAAGAAACTTTGCCAACCATGATAATTATGTTTTGAAAGTTCTCTGCTTTGAGAAAGCGTAGTTCAGAGTGAAGTGAAGACATTTTCTGAGTTGTATGTGTCGATCAGGCATTCATGGTTCCTTCTTGCCGAGGCTCTGGACAAGGCAATTAAGCCTATTTTTAGCTCTCCTAACTCACACAATGCTATTAAGATTACGAATCAATCAATGTTTGTGGGAAATGGCCTAAAATATAAAATCTGTATGTTGATTCCAATTATAATGTCTTACAATATGAATTATAAAGAGTTATCTGCTATTAACTTTATGTAGCAAGTAATATATTTTAAGTAGTGTGGCTATTTCTTCAGTTAATGTCACCAAACTTAAACTAGTTCTTGACTCTTCCATAGGAAATTATCTCAAGTAACCATCTCTACCCAGGACACTGAAGAAGGCAATAGTGCATTGTCAGAGATAGAGTGCATATTATGTTATTTGTGGTACTGAACAGCAGTACATCTTAGCCAAATGACAAATTGCTATAAACCACAATGTCAGCATATTTTACTGGATTCTACTTGAGCTCCTTGTCAGAGCTATTCCAATTCCTTATTGGAGGCCTGTCACCATCTTCCCAAGGATTTACAGTTAAATAATCTTTTAAATGTTATCAGGAGACCCAGATTACTCTAGTCATTAGAAAAAAATATCCCACATGTAACTCAGCTCCATGGCTGGCTGAATTTAGCATTGGTATCATGTTATGGTACTCCCAGTTGCCTAGATAAATTCTAGAATAGATTCCATTTGTGAATACAGTACATCCTATAGCATAAACAGATACCTGCTGTGAATAGCTTATCTGCCAGTCATCTTAGAATATCAAGCACAGGTATTTTTATGGTCTCATCACGATACAGTAAATAAAATACAGGTATTCTGAGTTATTTTGTTTTACAACACCTAGGTAGAAATCAAAGTAGAGTGCAAAAGAATCTTTTTGATAAAATAAACCCAAAATACAACAGAGAATGTGACCAATTCACACAAGATGACCATGGAAATGGTCTCTGGCCCTTCATTTCCTAAAGTTTGATATCTTCTCAGGATTATTGGTACAGGGCCCCTGGCAGGAGTGGGATGGAGCAAGGCCTGCATATTAAATGATTTTTTGTTAATTTCCGTTTGTGTCCCCTTGCATTTTACTCCTTAATCTTTGAAAATAGTTGAAACTAAATGGGATAAATGGAAAGGGAATTGTACTGCAACTGAGCAAGAACACCAACCAAACTCTATAGTATGAGTGTCCATGCAGACAAACAAACAAACAACACAAAAAGCCTCTTCATCCAGATGTAGTAGTCACACCTGTGGTCCCAGCTACTTAGGAGGCATAAGAAGGAGGATTACAGTCTGAGGCTGGACTCAGGTAAAAACATGACACCTTATCCTACCATACCCTAAAGCAAAGTGGACCTGGATCCATGGAGCATTTGCCCTCAAAAAAAAAAATCTAAGGGAAGAAGTTTGAATTCCTGTAATAGCCACAAAACCTTTAACTGAAAACATTTTACAAATTATTTATTAAAGAAATCACACATTACATTTCTTTCATAATAAAAGGCAAGTGAGTGATGGCAGTAATCCCAAGATGCAATTATTAAGTACATGTTCATGTCCCTGACCTGATAGGGGAAATTTTTGGCATCATAATTCTACCTGCACACGAGAAATCTTAAAAGAGGACTTTTTCAATTCTATCAATGCTGAAGGAGAGAATCAACCTAGTAAGTATTACACACTTTTGAATTAACTGTAGAAAAGAGAAAATGTCTTCCATCACAATACTGAAGAAATGATTTCCTTCGCGGGTCTTTCATCCATAGTGAAAATGAAAGGATTGGACCGTGAGGGTAAAAGCCTGTCTGCTAAGCCATCCTGCAAGCTTCCTTCTAGTGAACAGAAAGATAATGCTAAAATATACTGATGAAGACTGAAGTGGTTAATACTTTCTCCAAAACCTATAAGCCAAGTCTTTTTTCCAACCCCACTTATTTTTGTTTCTTCCAGTAATCATTGCGGGCTTTTCAGTAAAGGCATACCTCAACTACAGGAAATAGAAAACCTGTCAGGCTTAATCCTTTTGTTATTTTATGAGCTAGTACCTATTATCTGGCTCGGTTGAGAGTACAAGCTATTGTTTATTCATTGTAATAACATCTTACATAACACTACAAAGGCAGGTGTTAAGCTCTCTGTTCAACTTGGTCAATGTGATAAAATTGTTGAGTCATGAAGAAATTAGCCAATGAGAGGTCAGAAGAAAGGTTTCAAATGATTTTATGATGTTCTCCATGCAGAGGAAGCTGAAATCTACCACATTAATAACATAAATCAATGAGGCTCTGAAACCACCATTCAGAGCTATTCTTAAACTATCTAGAAATGCAGCCTCTTCTCTGAGCCCTTACTTCATTAATCATCCACAATGTTCCTGCACTTCAATTACAATGCTTCCTTCCAGAAACTAGTTCTTAAAAACCTCACTCTCCAGATTCACTTCCCAGAAGTGAGTCTTCTTGTTTCAGCAATCTGATTCATGTTCTTGTAAGATCTTATTTTAGAGTCTTGGAGACAATGAGGAATTTATAATCTTAGACAAATTTATGGTTACTTTTCAATTTTATAATTCTGTAATGTTCCTTTTCGAAATGAAATGTCAAGTATCCCTTTTGACCTCATAAAACCCTCTGATCATCAAACTGAAGGAATTATTAGAAAAGGCTATACATGTTTGATGTTCTATGTAACTAATTTGAAGTTAACTGAGTAGATATGTGATGAGCGGCAATACTTCCCCTCCTAGAAACCTCAGTGAGATAAAAATAGAATTCTGTAACTCATTGATTCTCTGTGAAATATGCAAATACTTTATCTGGCTTACTTTCTGTGCACCAATTGTGTATATGGATGAGCTCTAGGAGAAATATTTTCAAAAAGAAAATAATACTAAGCCAAAATATACATGATAACATTTACCAGAGAGAGAGAGAAGGAGCAGAGTGAATGAAAATTTATTTCCTATGTTTACTTTAGAGTTCTCGTAACCAACCACTCCCTAGAAAGGGAGAAGGAGGGATAGAAACACTTGGGTAAGAAAAATGTCTATTCCTTAATGTCCCTTGAATCAGGAGTTCACTCAGTCTTAGAGATACTGTGTAGAATACTGTCAGCTTCTCCTTTAGTACAGACTTCCAGGTCCCCAGTAGTTCAATGTAATTATGAAAAGGAGACATGAGTTAAGCTCAAAGGAATATTTAAAAGTCTATTTTACACCCAGGACTTTTATGGAAGAAATCAGCAGAAAGAAATTGTCATGCTGTGTCATAAAATGGCTAAAATCAGAACTAGAGAAAGCAATTTTAATTTCATTCTCCCATAACTGATGTAGATGTAAATATGAATGAGACACTTCTGCTTGAATATTTTGTAATGTAGCTTAACATCTGGATATTGAGAGATAAATGTTCTTTGTGAAGAGTATGAGCTTTTCAGAAAGGACATTGGATCTTTCTACAAGCCTCATGAGTCTTTGAGATCAACCTCATCCATCCCTTCTCCCTTCTATTCACCCTCCAGGACAACTATTGATGTGGAAGAAACCCTAAGGCATGATATTCCCAATGGATATAAAGCAAAGATGGAAAAATACTAAGGTTTCTTCTAGCCTTCTAAGACTATCCACTTATCCTCATCAGAAGGTGTTCTGACCTTTCTCTACAACATTTCCTTTTGAACAGGTGTGGTTTATCATGCATAGTCACTTAGTGAAGGCTTGGAAGAATCACAAAGTTGAAAAGAAAAAAAAAACCTTATTTTTATGCATTGTGACATTTTTATGTTCCGAATCTCTTTCTGCTATCTTTTGATAATTTTTTTTGCCAGTCCTGAGCTTGAGCTCAGGGCCTGAGCACTGTCCTTGGACTTTCTCAAGGCTAGAGCTCTACCACTTGAGCCTCAGCATCACTTCCGGCTTTTTTTTTTCTGTGTATGTAGTACCGAGGCATCGAAGCCCGGTCGTGCATGCAAGGCAAGCACTCTGCCACTAGGCCAAATTCCCAGCCCACCTTTTGATAATTTTAGAACTTTGAACACCACTGCCTGAAAAGAATCTGTAGTTCTTGAAGAATTAAATTTTGCTATTTGACTGAGAGAATATGTGCATCGCGGTTACAGGCAGAAAAGTCAGGGGACTGAACCACTACCCTCAGGATCCACGAGCCAACTGGGAGTAACAACAGAATGCAGATGATAATGCAAAGACCTTGTCCTACTTGTATATTTATTGTGTGTGTGTGTGTGTGTGTGTGTGTGTGTGTGTGTATACTGAAGCAAGAATTCAAATCCTCTCTACCTTAACATTTTTCTCCCTTCGTAGTTGGCATTCTAGCACTCTACTTCCAGATTTTTGCTGGTTAATAACTGGTTTTGAACTGAGATCCTCAGATCTCAGTCTCCTGAGTGGCTAGGATTATAGGTGCCTTCTTAAGCCATGGCTGGCTTTTCAATCTAAGAGAAAGTAAGTTAAATGTAATAGTAGAGTATACAGTCATAGATAGACTGTCTGAATTATTTTGTGTACTTTGCCTCACATAAAAAAATCAAAAATAAGAATTTTATGTCATTTATAATTCAGTGCCAAAGTAAAATCCTTTTCAGTGATGTTGATCTAGAAAAGTCTGCATAATGACATCTCAAGAGCATCTGAAAATTGAAAAGGAATTGTCTAAAATCAATAAAGGGATCATTATAATCCTTAAAGAGTCAATAATATCTAGATTATTTTAAAATTCTATCAATGAAAAGATGAGAAGGAAATTAATCATCTACCCAATTAAGAATGTTTCTGAGAAGTTAACTAAATATTATTCTATGAAAAAATAAAATACATCAATTTTATAGTTTAGATCTGACTGGATTTAAGTATTCTCTATTCATACTGTAAATCATCCATACATCTCCTAATTCATTCATCCAGTTTGAATATAAATTATGTTACTTAAATATTTTATTCTGAATGCTTAGGAGATGCTATGTCAGAGCTGATTTTAACAAAAAAAAAATAGATGATCTATCAATTGAACAATTCAAGCAATGGCAAATAAAACAGCATCCAGATGGTGATTTGATGCCTACCTGGGGAAAACAGTCCACAAGGCTCAACTCCCTGAATAACCAGAAAAATGGTTCTGAACTGGATGAGTTACTCAAGTATTTGGGCACCAGTTATTAACAAAAAAGCTGAGCGAGAGCTCTAGGCCCTGAGTACCAGAAACACACACACACACACACACACACACACACACACACACACACAGAGTTTCAATTAATCTCATGAATGTACAGAACTACAAAATCCTTTCTACAAATGAAATGGTGGGCATTAAAGTTGTAGCTGCTCCCACATTAAAATGTAGTAGCTTGCATTTCTTTTTATTCATGTGAAAGGAGAGCCAACTTCATTCTCCACAATAGGCTTTATTTATTTCAAGCTAAATTCTTATAAGGTTTTGTACTTCCAGGTTTGAGCCTGAATGTTCTGGACCTATCAGAAGCTAGGCACATTTCATCAGTGAAGTCTAGCCTTGAAGATGGATAGATAACAAACAACTTTCCCCTTGTCATCAAGGTCACATAAGGGAAGCTCTAGGAAACTTCAAATATGGATAGTTTTCCATTCCTTTCTAAGTGTCCATTCTGAGAATACACATATTGGAGGATTGTTGGCAGTATGTTTAGCCCCACTGGAATAATGAAACAGTCATTCACTAGCAAGCATGAAGCTAGATGGGCTATATTTTCCTAATACCCACATAATGATTGAGAAAGGGGCTGTATATTGAACTCCCAAAATAGAAATAGTTCAAATATAAAATCACAAATATTTAATGAGAAGTCTATCCCCTCTTATAACTATTATTACTCATTTTACCCCAGGTAATCACAGCCATTTGTTTCTTTATTTCTGATTTTTAATTATCTTTAAGCAGATGTCATATGACAAAGCAGTTTCTGAATATAGTGCATCTTGATGAGTGTCATCCCCTCAACATTCTCACCCCTCACACACACATGGCTTCATCCTGCCCCTTTCCTTACTTTTCTTACTTTCATGGTATAATCAATGAATTCTTTTTTGTATTAATTGTTGTGACATTTACATTTGGCAGGTAGTAGGTGCATTACTTCTCACACACAGATATTCCTCTTGCTTTTGTCCTCATTTCCCTCTGGTACCCCTTCCCAATAATCTTGTTTTCCCACCTTCCCTTTCCTATTTCAAATAGACAAATAAATGTATAGACAATATGTCAGGTAACAAAGTCAGATACAGTAACAACATGAGATAAATCATAAGGGCAAAAAATAGAAGAGAAATAACATAGTACATTAAGAACAACAATCACACAAGATACAGCTCTTGTTTCTATATCCTAGAGATCCTTTCATTTAGCCTCATCCTATATGACCTTATGTATCTAGGTTTTGAGCTATTGTAATCCTCTTCCAGGATAGTCCTAGATGCGTGCTAATTATTGCAAATGATTATTACTATGTTCCTTTGGGTCTGAATTACTTCATTTAGTATTTTTTTCCAAGTCTTCCTATTTCCTTCCAAATGCAGTAATGACATACTTACCGATGGCAGCATAGAATTCCATTGTGTATAAGTACCCCATCTTGCTTATCCAGTCATCTACTGAGGGGCATCTTGGTTAGTCCATATCTTTGCTATGGTAAATAATGCTGCAATAAACATTGTTGTGCTAGTAGTTTTACTGGACATTTGAGTAAATGCCAAGGAATAGAATTTCTGGGTCATAGGGGAGCTCTATGTTTAGTCTTTTGAAGAATCACCATACTGCTTTCCAGTGTGGTTAAACAAGTTTACACTCCTACCAGCAATGTAGTAGCAGTCCCTTCTGGCAACATCCCGCCAGCATAGATTGTTTCTAGATTTCTTGATAATGGCCATTCTAACTGGAATAAGGTGGAATCTCAAAGTTATTGGTTTTCATATTTTTTAAGTTTTTCTTTTTTAGCTCACAATATTTTAATAAAGCAAATCTCCTCTGATCATTACTGTAAAGATATTTATCATTTCAAAGTAATAAATTCTATTTCCTATTATCCTCTTATTTTATTTGCAAATTAACCTATGTACTATAATTACCTATTTTACCCTAATGTGGTGAAAATTGTAAATCTAATTCTGTTTATTCTAAATCTATGTACAAGTGCACAGACACAATTTATGAAATAGCTATCTTTTCAGAACTGCTTAGAGATGCTATTTTATTATATGCTAGATTTTAAATACATCATAATTCTGTTCCTTTGTTCAGTTTTTCTATGCATATGCAAATGTCATTCTATTTTAATTATTGAAGTTTTAAAATATGTTTTAGTATCCGTGATTAACATTGAACAACTTCCTACCTCATTTTAGTGGTTATTTCCTCTGCAATATATTTATTTTTAATAAAATTTTTAGACTCATTTTTCTAATTTTTAAAAGTATGAATTGTCAGTGCTTAATGGAATCACACTGACAAATTATATTAAAACTGTTAGTATACTTTACATTTTAAACTATTCTATCCATTGTCATATACTGTTGAGGACTATAGAAAAATACTTTTCACAGAATAACTTGCAAAGAAGAAAAATGCACTGCTCACATTTCTGAAAACTGGAAGACTTAAAACAAATTACAATCAGCTCCAGTATCTGGTGATGACTAACTCCTTGCTTTATAGATGAGAACGCTTTCTTTGAGAATGATGAGAATACAGTGCAAATATTTAGAGGTATGAAAACAAGTTGTGCTGACAATATAACTAATATAATATATTAATAAATTTGTTTTATAAAATGATGCTTTCTAGTGTGCCTTGTGGCTGAAAATATGTACATACTCTTTCAGGCTTCTTTTAGAAAGAATGATACCCATTAAAAAAAATACCATAGCCAGGCACTGTGACTCACATCTGTAATTGTAGCTACTCAGGAGGCTGAGATCGGAGGATCTTGCTTCAAAGCCAACCCTGGCACTAAAAAAAACAACATGAGACTCTTATCTCCAATTAACCTAGAAAATGGGAAGTGATGCTGTAACTCCAGGGATAGGGCAGTAGCCTTGAGCTGAAGAGCTTAGGGACAATGCCCAGGCCCAGAGTTCAAGCCCAACAACTGACAAAAAAAAAAAGAAAAATACCATACTACAATGGTCATATTCATTTCCATTTGTATAAATTCATTATGTGCTTTGTTCATATTTTTAGTTTTCTACATGTTGGTTAACATCTGGATTATAAATTTTATTTTAGGAAATCATTCTGTATTAAAATGATTTTTCTACAATTATATCTCTCACATGTTATTTTTATGCACCAATATGAATGTCCATATATTTTGTCTTGCCACATTACTAAGTCAACCTCATTAATACAGTTAGAACAAACTTTTGAGTTGTTTCTCTTGGAAATGTTATGAATCAATCATTTTACCTTCAAATGATAACGTCTTGCTTCTAAATTTCCAATTTTAGTGTCTTTCATTTCTTCCTGTGATCGGTTGTCTGTTCTTCTGGTGAATACCCTTGGTGACAGTGGACAAGCATAGCCTTCTGCTCACTTCACATCCCAGATTCTTAGGATCAGCATGATTTAGCACGTTGGTATTGACCTTGTTCACCTGACTATGATAGTATTTCCATCCTGAGATCACTCTTTCCATAGGATACTGTTTGGAAGGAAATCATTATGTATGAGTCACATTTAATGAGGAAAGGAGATATGCTTTACTTTCTTGAAAATCAAGCATCTACATGAATTATTTAGAATTTTCTATATAGAATATTTTTCTCTCCTCATTTTATTGAGTTATGATCATTTAATTTGTCAGATGTCATGTATATTTATTGTACAATTGGGTATTAAACCAATACTTTTTGTTTTGTTGCTCAAATTGTTTCAACTTTGGTCATTGGATACTTTCCATTCTTTGGCCTTTTGACAAACCTCAATCAATGTGGGCTTGTTTGTTTGTTCCTTAGACATCTCATATTGTCTGGTACTCTATAATATACTTCAGGTTTCTAACATCTACCCTTCTCTTTTAAAATGTAATATTTCCAGAATAATCTCCCCATCTCAATACCCTTAATTTAATCACATTTGCTCTTTGTGCCTCATGAAGTAGTAATCACATGCTTGGATTATTTAGGCATAGCTATCTAGGGAAGATATAATTCTGTCTCCCTGCATGCGGTTGACCATTTCTTACAATCTCGATGGAATAACAGTTTGGATGGACAATATAGCTCAAAATTCAGCCTCAGTTATTTACTACTTGTATGTTTTCTTATGTTCTAAAATGGAAGGCTTTGCTACACCTTTAATATTATTGCTTCTTAAAGGACATCTGCTCAGGATGGAGCAGCATTCAGCACATCTCCCCTCACACACATGACAACATATATATGTATATATATGGGTATATATATGTATATATGTATACATCACACCTACACACACACACACACACACACACACACACACACCTGCATGAACTGAACAAAGTATTTCTTCCCGCCATACCTTGGGACAGGTGACCCAATTTCCTTCATCTCTGCGGTATTTCCCTTGAGGGAATTTGGCCCCTCCTGAATTGAGGTACTAGTGTCCATGGAATTTAGTTTCAAAGATTGTAGAAAAGTAGCATTTGGCAATGTATCAGTTTTGCCTTGTTCGTGTGGAAATTAAATCTTTTCATCTCCGAATACAAAAGCAGAAATCTTCTCCTTGTACAATTATTTGATGATAATACAGCAGAAATTTTCACAACCCTTTCACAAAGGAAATACTCTGAAAATGTAGGACAATTTCCCTAAAACTCCATTTTATCCCACAAATCAAAATCTTAGTTATCTATTGAATCTACTCTAAATTGGAATCCAATACATTTTCATTTCGAGGACTAATATAATTTATTTTATTGTGTTGTATCTCATTTCTTATAGTTGTACTGGCTATACTGGTACTGCTTCAGCATAAATGCAAAGCATATAATCTTCCTCGGATTTAAGCAGTTCATTTTCTGAGAAAATTCTATCTATCATGTGAGATTGTGTCTTTCATTCACAGTATAAATGTGTGTACACATACCCAGACAAACAAACATACACATATACATACACAGAACCAATGATCAGCTATATTTCCTTTTAACTAATTTTTGTTGTATCTGTGACAGCACAGGGATTGGAATTAAGGGCATGCTCTCATTTGTCTCTATTGTTCAAGACTGGCATTCTATTATTTGATTCTACTTCTTGCCTTTTGCTGGTTATTTGGAGATAAGAGTTTCATGAAGTTTTCTACCTTAGCTAGCTTTGAATTGGGATGCTCAGACCTCTGCTTTCTGAGTAACTAGGGTTACAGATGTGAGCCACTAGTGTCTCTTTGCAATTTTATTTACTTGCTAAATGATATTCATGATATATACTACATACTCTTGATAAAGTTATGATGAACAACAACAAAAAAGTACTTTGAAATATTATAAATTCTCTTATAAGATGGGGACACTAAATGTTGGACTAGAACACAGTGATATGTTTTCAAAGTGGTTTATTAGAACAAAAATTAACCGAGTCGGTAAGGTAGCTCATGCCTATAATCCTAGCTACTCAGAAGGCTGAGATCTGAAGATCAAGGTTCAAAGCCAGCCTGGGCACAAAAGAACCTGAGACTCCTACCTCCAATTAACCTCTAGAAAAACCAGAAGTGGGGTAGGGTAGTATAGTAGCCTTGAACTGAAGAGCTCTGGGACAATATCCAGGCCCAGGGGTAGGGTGGTAGCCTTGAGCTGAAGAGCTAAGGGATAGCACCCAGGCCAAGTTCAAGACACATGACCCAAAAAGAAAAAAAAAGTAAGCGAAACAATGGCAACAAGAACAGCTTTAGGTGACCAGAAGTCCACCAAACACTCCTGGTTGGAATTGTAAAATGTGCACTGCTTGCACTAAAAGTTCCTTTTGAGAAACATTTCATTATATTATTAGAAGAAAACTAACTCAGACTCTTAGCAAAATGTTCAATTCTATGTATAATTGCTAAATTTCATGTGTGATCTTAATCGTCATTAAACCTGCCTGAGGTCCCCATATATTCATTATGAGATCTGACAAACTTTGATCAACATTCAAAATCTCTACCAAGTAGCCAGTGGAATAAAAGGTCAATTTCTACTTTATGCAGAATCCCCTTTTTCTTCTCCATAAATTACAATGACTAAATTTAAGCCAAGACTTCTTAAATTTTACTAAGAAATTCCATGATTGTATATACTTCCTGTTATGTGTGTCTACTTTTCCCTTAGATATCCTCTAAGGATTGTGGACTGTAGAGACTGAATATCCTCCAGAGCCAATGGGAAAACATTGCTTAATTTTTCTTACTACTTTATCTTCTACTTCCTCACCCTGAAATCTTATTCTTTGGCCACTTCCAAATGAAATCAAACGATAATAAACAGGAATTAGCATCTCCACTTACATGTTTCAATGAGGTATCTGGGATGGAGAATTTTGCTTATGCTTCTGTAGTGTTTTGAATTTTACTGTACATAAATATTGACAACTTTTATAGAAAGACCCAAAGAACA
This sequence comes from Megascapheus bottae, assembly GCF_031878675.1. NCBI lineage: Eukaryota > Metazoa > Chordata > Mammalia > Rodentia > Geomyidae > Megascapheus > Megascapheus bottae. The sequence goes on along the minus strand of NC_143513.1, from coordinate 17,183,071 downwards.
CAAAACTGTATTGTAGTCATATAATTTCAAGAATGAATTCTGGGTAAATGGAGTTTCACGTTGAATAATGGAGTAGATATAGAAAAGTAAGGAGGACATGTTTGAGTTTCTTTCAGAAGCTTGGAGCACTAAGCAATTAATTGGAAGTACTTGGAAACAACTTTGACATTTATGATATAGAATCAGTAGAAATGACTCTACAAGAAGTCAAGGATGTTTGGATTTCTGCAACAGAGGGTGATGAGAAAATAGTCACTAGAGAAAAAGCTTCATAGGATGTGTTTAGTATTCAAGTTTCATAAGGTTCTAGGGTTTGTATCTTTTCATGATTTTATAACATCCAAACTATTTTGGTACATGTACTTTCATCAATTGCTGTTTCTTATCATTTTATATGGTAGAAAACATTGACAGGTTTATCTAATTCTATTGACAAAAATAAAAGATCTTGATGCTTTCCTCACTGATTTTTAAAGATCATCCAAATTATGTATCAAATTATCATATCTCTTTGTGTGCCCTGTCTTTTTGTACCACTGGCTGGCCTACAATCATCTTGCTCTCTTTTTTGTCTTTTTTTGATTTCTTAGTATTTATTGTAAAGGTGACTTATAGAGGATTACAATTACGTAATTCAGGTATTGAGTACATTTCTTTTTGAACTGTTGTCATCTCTTCCCTCGTTTTCTCCCACTTTTTATCTTGCTCTCTTGTAGATAATGTTGCAATTTTTTCTCTTACTCATTATTTTTAGCAAATTTTATTGGTGATTCTCATATGCAAATGTCTCCACATTTATCAATAGAATATTTTAATATATATTAAATATATCCAGTACTGAAATACTTAGTTCAAGCCAGTTATATTATTAGTTTCTATTTGAAGCAACAAACATTGTGTGTTGTTTACTTATATTTATATGTTATTTATACAATTAGGCCGAGTCATTAATTAATGCAAATTTAGAGTCAAGGGGCCTATATGTTTCTACGCAAATTTAACTAATTATTTTATGTTAATCAAAATGTACATATCATTAATAGAAAATGTAATGTAACTGCTTTCAGTTAAGTCATGAATTTTCTGCTTTACATGAAACCCTGTGACATTAATAAGTTCCTATCTGTGAATTTTTTAAAAATATATATCTTCAGGAATTCTTTCTGGTAGAATGAAGTTATCATTTCCATTTTAGAGATAGGAACCGTGTACATGTAGAGAAACATCTCATGTTTAATGCCTTATATTTTTCTTGATACTAGATTCCTTATCTTTAGACTAGTTGATCAGTATGAATGAATGTATCCTTCTACTTTTTCTTCCCTGAGTAAGCAGAAAGGATGAAAAAGGCAGTGAAAGAAAACTAGAAAAGACAAAGCTCTAATGTCCTGTGTGCAATAATTTTGCCTAATGCTAAATTAGGCAAAATGGATTCCAGTTTAGCTTAAATCCAACAATTACATTTAGTGATACTGTAAACATTTTTTTCATAAAGTATGTATGCACTTTCAGCCCTTACTCTTTAAGGATCAGATATTTTCCTCTCCCAGTTTTTGATGGTAATGTAAAACCATTTGAACTTCCTTGGAACAAGTGTCACGAATGAAGTATAGCAGGCGAGGATCCAAGAGTTCTCTTATCTTTGAAATAAAAAAATAATTGTCTCTTTTTTTTCTTTTGCAGTTTCTTCTTTGTGGTGTATGTGGAATATTGTGCGCCAAAAAAAAATCAGGACTTGTCGTAAGTTTTTGCCTTGTAGTAAGTTTTTGCTTTGATTGTGTTGTGCATTGTCATGTTTGAAATATAAGAATTCAGACAAAATAGTGAGGCAAAGGATCAAGGGTGAGCTAATGCAATAGAAGTATTCACAGATAATATAGTGGAAATGAACTTAACAACTTGGGAGGGAGGTATACAGGAGCCATGGGGAAAGTGGAAGGAAAAAGAGAGGGGATAACAAGATTCAACAACCTTACATATGCAACTGTAACCCCTCTGTACATCACCCTGGAAATAAATTAATTTTTAGCAAAACAATTCTAAGGCAACCTAAATGACTATCAAGTCAAGTATCTATCTGTACAAGTACAGAATGTTATGACTTTAGGATGAAAAGGAGACTGAAATATCTTGGTTTTCTTGTTTCAAATAAAACTAGTATTGAAGTTTATGAAAAAACAGCAATATTAAAAAAAAACTTTGAGATGCTCTTTAAATACATGAAAATGCGAACTTGAATGTCTGCTATGGATGAAAGTCTCTCTGATTTTCCACTAAACCCCCTCCTGGGCAATCATCTGAACCCTTCAGCGAGCTGAAGTCTGAGTCAATGGGAAACTTAGCTGGTTAAATACAAAACTAGCCTTAAGGATTACTGGCTTTCTTTGACTGAAGCTAATTTTGCAAAGCAACAAGCAAGATTATTGTGTTGCTATGGTTATATAGGTAATGCTTAAAGATTTATTTTATTTTATTTGGTTTTATTACTGTGAGTCCACACATAACTGTGTTCAGATGTTTTCTGATATTGCCCTGGGATTCTGTGTGAGGGAACATGCTCCAGTTAACTGTGACATTGGCTGGAGGAGGCCCATGCAGGAGACTCCACCACTGCCTTCCATGGCATTTTATGAGAGTTTGCAAAGAAGGAAAAAGCATAGCTTATTTTATTGAGTCCTATAGGAAAGATCATAAACCTTTACAAATTGGTAAAAAATCAATGCCACACAAGGCCTCTAGGAAGGGACTTTTGATATTAAAAAGAAAAAGGGCTGTTAAGGGAGAAGCCAGACATAGGAACCAGACCAGGAACAAGGAAGACTGCAGTTATTTTCATTTTACTCCTTTAAAAAAGTCATGGTGCTTTCCCCTCATGGTAATAGGGATCACAGCCTGGTCTTCTTCCATGCTAAGCAAGTATTCTAGCATTTAAACTAAACAAACCTCTTCCCCCAAATATTGGAGGATATGTTTAACTGGTATCTATAAGTCTATTAGACATGGCCTTCATTTTTAAACATTTTTCCTCAACCAAGATTCCTTATGGTTGTGCATTTAAAGAAAAAGGAAGGAAGAGAAGGGAGGAAGAGAAGAGGGAGGAAGGGAAGAAAAAAAAGAAAGAAGAAAGAAGCAAAGAAATAAATGAAAGAAAAAAGAAAAAAAGAAAGAAAAGAAGGAGGAAAGAAAAAGAAGAAAAACAATATTGTTTCTGTTTTGGTTTTTCTAATTCTGTTATAAATTTATGAGGCCTGAAGATTTTAGAAATTATAGATACAAGTGAGTTCTATCTACTTTTAGAAGGGCACAACATCTTCTGTAGGTCCCCACTGATGGAAAGGACCCTATTGATGGCACTAAGCCTCAAGCAATCTATAGTCTCCAGTCAGTCTAGAACTTCTACCTGGTGGAATTCAATTATTGTATATGGTTATGAACTTGCATACAAAATGTAATGTTTAATTCTTGAGTGAATTAAGAACATATGTTAATGAAGTATCGTGCTTTTTAAAGAATTAATGAGAATAACCCAGTGCAGATGTGGGCTTTCTTATGATGGCAAATTAAAATGAATAGTACTTACTTGAAGGGTAAAATATAATGTCTCTTCATATTTTTGCGAATGTGTAAACTATTAAATATATACTCAAGAAACAGCATACCAGCTGTCAGCTATATTTGTATCTGGTTAATTTTACTTTAAATTGTGAGCTATGATTTGCCATTTGGAGGAGAGAGGGGATGATCCTATTATTTGATAGCAACTTTTCACCATTTTACTTAAGCAAGTATAAATAGACTTTTACCACCAGTGATTTTCAGCCCTGATGGAAGTACTCTGGGACAGATATGATTAATAATATGGAATAAATTAGACCTTTCTTCTTCTTTGTGTTATTTCATTCATCCATAGAAATATCCTTAAGGTCTTTGACTCATCCAGCCATTTACATGGGAACTCTACTGAGCTCAGATGCACATTCCCAAGGAAGCCTCTTTCCCTCTTCCCCACTCTCTCGGCTATCTCTCTCTGTCTTTTTGTGTCTCTACCTCCTCCCCTCAGTATTTATTATGTCATATTGACTCATTATCTCTTTCCTTTCACAAGATCAAGAGGAATCATTATGTACTATTTATTTTTCTGCAGTATCAGCAGCTGCCTTACTTAGGGCTAGCAGATACTAATGCTCAATAAGCACTTGCTAAACTCAATTATAAATAAGTAATACCTGATAACATAAAGGTAAATGCTACAGAAAGTTATAAAGCTGTCTGTCATGGGGAACTGTAGCAAAAGAAGTAATGTGCAAAGTTTTGGAAGCCTTTCAGGGAAAGATTGAGACTTACATTTTGCAAGAGTTCAAGGAAGATATGAAATTATTTCCGGGGAACTGAAGATATCCTTGAGTGTTTGGGGGAGGTGGGGGAGGGGAGTACAAAGTATAGTTAAATTAACAAGGAAGTTTAGGAACAGAGGTGCAGTGGTGAGTGCTTGCCTAACATGCATGATGAGGCCCTGGGTTCCATGCCCAGCAAGTAGGTGTTGGGAGCTGGGGTGGACAAAGGTGACTGGATACTGTATTACAGAGAAGAGAAATAAGATTGGATAATCAAATTACTATTACCCTGGAAGTCTATGGGAATGACTAAGACCTGTTACCCAAAACAAAATTATTCAAGTTCTTAAAATATTCAGTTGAGTTTCTCACAGGGCATTTATTATACAGAAGACATTATTCATCATTCTTCCGGGAATCCTATTTAGGATGTATTGTAGTGCCACAGAGTGCTACAAAAGATTTGTAAGACATAAGGCCAGGTCATAGGTAGTTCAGAAGATAGATACTGAAATAAACACATACTGGACAGGAGAAAGGATTTAACTAAATTTCCTACTTTCAAACAGTAGGAAGTTATAAATATTTAAAATTAAATAAAACTAGGGGCAATTCAATGAGAAAAAAAAGTTAGCTATCTGGAAAGGATTGAGAGAGTGAACTGGATTTAGGTCAGAAAATAAAGATCATTATTGCCTGATCACCACTCTTTTATTCTTTTCAAATATGTATTATTATCTTTCTCAGGGACCAGTAAGAAAGCTGACATATTTGTTACAGTTCCTAACTAGGACCATGAAATACTTACTAAATAAATATTTCAATGTAGCTAAAAGATAAGTTTTATTTACTTCAGAGTTCAATACATCCTTGGCTTCAACTTCTTCATTTTTTCTTTGTATTTGGGGTGGGCAGAGACATTATTTGGATTAAACTAAGGAGCTTACATTTGCAAGGCAAGTGTGCCACTACTTAACCCACAACTCCAGCCTTCCATACTTTCTATTATTTTGTAGGATCTTCCTTTTTTGGGCACAAAGTGACCTCTTTCTTCCTCTGCTCTCCCTGCCCTCCTCCACCCCCTAAACACACAGAGCTGGGATTGCAGATACACCTTCATTCCTGGCTTGTTTTTGAAATGCTTTCTTGCTAATTTCCTTCCTTCGTCCGTTTTCCAACTATGATCATTCATGTTCATGTCTTCCTGATATTTGTGATTATAGGAATGAGCAAGTATACCAGGCTTCAATTTCCAAAACACTAAAGTCTTCCCCCTCACTCATAAATGAGCCTTGCAAAATCTTAGCTGACAGGTTCTCTTTGCCCCTCTTTGAAAAACAAGAGTACCTGGTGGGTAGAGGGGGAGAGGCTTTTCCTAGAGCCTGGGTGCTGTCCCTGAGATGTTTTCTTTTTGCTCAAGGCTGTATCTCTACCACTTGAACTATACTTCTGCCTTTTTGTGGGGTTAGTTAATTGGAGATTAGAGTCTCATGGACTATCTTAGAGACTGGTTTCAAATCAAGTCTTCACCTTTCAGCCTCCTGAGTGTGGAGGAGGGAGCCTGGGGAGCCCAGCACTGTTTGTGTTTTTAGTATATGGCAGCATTGGGGGCATGGAGTTCTGGGTGTGTTTTGCCATTCCAGCATTAATGCCTCCTTTCTTTTCCCTGTCAGATGATCCTCTTTTCAGCCTGTTGTATCTGTGGACTCATTGGGGGCATCCTCAATTTCCAATTCCTTCGGGCAGTCACCAAGAAGACCTCATCCCTGTATCCTCTGCATCTTGCCTCCATGTCTCTGGCATGTATTGGAATTGGGGTCTGCACCCTGTCTTCCTGGCTCACTTGTCGCCTAGCCAGCTATGAACAAAGGAGGATGTTCTCCGAAAGGGAGCACTCCCTGCATCATTCCCATGAGATGGCTGAGAAAGTGAGTTTTGTACCTTTGCCTCCGCTGCTGTCGCGTGATGAAGACTGCAGTCTAGGTGAAGCAGCTTGCAAGCTTAGATGACAATTTGGAGGGACGAAATTGTGTAAGGTTGGCCCTATTGGGATAAGATAATAGCTTTCAATTATTTTATTTTTGTTTTCGCCTCCATTTATAGGCACACCTATTTTCAACAGAATTTCATCACCTCTCTGTCCACTCAAAAGCACATTTCCTAAGATAGTATTTCCTAAATTATTAACTACCTTATAAATATGAATTCTCCTGTGTTATGCAGAGGCAACACACACAAACTAAGTACCGTCTCCATTCAGTATAACACCAGCTTTAGAACTCAAATGAATAACTTTTGCTAGCTCATCCCTATGCCTGCAAGGAATTGCATTTGATTATGTATGTAAATCGGATGTTTGGGTACAAAAGGAGCTCTTTAATAAGACAACAACTATCAGTGCAGATATGACCATTCATATAAAGCTGCATTTAAGTCTCTTTTCTGAACACTTGCACATTTAGATGGCTTTTCCTGTATTTTAAACAATCATCCTTGCCTAATTATTTCAAGCAGAAAGCTAAAATAATTGCAAATGGTATAGAGAGCTACCTATATGTATATTGCATTTTGTTGTGCATTTCAATTTCTGCTAGTGGAGCTATTAAAGGGACTGGATTTCACTGTAAAAAAAAACGCACTCATGATCAGATTACATTCTGTTGAGTATGATGGAAATGAAACTTTACCAGCACAGAGCATAATAATAGTAACAAGAGGAACTACTTCTTTCTTTTAACTTACTCTGAAATTTAAAAGAATTATAGTTTATTTGTGGTTGCTTTGTGTATAATCTATATAGAAGAGAGGAGTTTCTCAAATTATCCCAAGAAAGCAGTTTTAAACAAATCTATGCATGTTCTTCCAAAAACATAAAATATAACGTAAATAGCTAGCTGATAACAAGTAGATCATAAATATACATAATCATTCTAAATTTGAATAGTGGCTATCTGTGCTCTATTTATAACAATAGTATGGTTTAGCTTTTTGTCTGTATGTTGGTGCAATATTTATTGTATACCTGTTATATTTACATTAGAGATTGAGGGCTATTGAAATAACCGACTTGCCCAGCTGCCCGGTGGTGCCCCCGACACCAGAGTTACCTACAAGGTACGCTGACTCCCAGGGAGTTATCCTGTTGTAATGTTGCGATACAACGCACTACCTCCTTTAAGAAGCCATGACACCAGCATATCCCTTGGACTGGTGCTGTCATGTGGCTCCTCAAAGTATCTCTTTCCTAAGGGCTACTTTGAAGGGTTGACAAAAGCCTTCATGGCAGAGTCTTGCAGCTTGAAAGTTGGTTGAGTATTTAAAATATTCAGCCTGCCTATACGCATCCAAACACATTTCTGCTTGGATGATTAGTAATTCCTCTTATTTCTTTTCTTCACTACATTCTAATTCTGATTGAATATCATTATTCACAGACCAGAGTTTTACTTTGAATAATAGACAAGTCTGGATAAAAACAATGTATGTCTATTGTGCCCCAATTGCGTCAACACATAGCCGATGTCGTACGCTGATCGAGTAAACAAAAAAAGAATATTTAGCACAGCACATTTGTTCCGGTGAAATCATCTGAGATGACACATTTTGAATTCATTTCCGTATTTCCAACTGCTGAAAACAAATAGTTGATAAGCTTGGTTTGTTTGAGTGGCAAAATTGGAAATACAGGAAGCCATGTAGATAGTGTGGCCTATTTGCTAGATGTATGTTCACTTGTACAGACCAGACCAAATTAAGAGGACAACCTTCCTGTTTAGCACGGCATGCCTATTTGCAAATAAACCAACATGTCTCACCCATTTAATAATTAATTTCCACAGTTATTTCCTGTGAGTAATTTTGCTGTCCATGTTGGTGTGAATTTAGTTCGGGAAATTTAGTTAAGAAAATTATTTGAAGGTGGTGCTGGTGACTCATGTCTGTGATCAAACTTGTTCTGGAACTGAGACTGTTTTGTTTTGGTTCTCAGCCAGTCCAGGTAGCACAAACAACAAAACTATTTCCAATTATGCAGGGAAATATTAGACCAGAGGTGTGGTTCAAGTGAGAGCCCTGAGCAAGCCTAAGTTCAAGTCCCAGTACCAGCACAAAGTTCTCTGATTATTTTTTTTAATTAAAAAAGCCAGCTTTCTTTAAATCCTGTAGTGTAACATGTATGTTTTAATTTTTTAAGGAAAATGACTTGTTTCTTATTTCCGTATCCATTAAGAAATTTTCCTTTTAACAAGATGAATAATAAAAGATGTTTATATGAATACTATTGATGCTCATTTGAGGGGGGTGATTTCTTACTATCTTTGTATCAGTTCTGAGTGTGTCAGATCCAGTTTCCTAGCAACAAATTTACCAATTCAATAATTCCAGTGTATTTTCAGACTTATTTTCAGTGTGAACATCACAAAAATGAAACAGCATAGAAACAGCTGGGAATGAGATAATTGAGAAAATAACTTCCACCTGAAACACGTTTTGATTTTTGTTTGTGTATGTGTGCTTTGTTTTAACTGCTCCTTTGCAAATAGGCTTGTTCAAGTGTGGAATGACGCTGTCAACCTATTGTAAGATAATTTTGCTGTCATCGTTATCAATGTGAATGGGCCTCATATCTCATCACCTTTTATTACATAAGGAAGACTATAATATTTAATAAAAGATTAATTCAAAGCAACTATTTTATGAATGTATTTTATCATCACAATTGGGATTTTAATGTTCCTTTTCTATTTATTTTTATTGTCTTCCCATGTACTTTTCTTTGTTAATTTCTTAAGAATTGTTCCCTTAAAAACACACACTGAGGTTTCACTGATTTCCTTTTTATTATATAAGTAATAAGTTATAAAAATAATAACAAGCTTTCCAGGAGGCATAATGTTACGTGTATGTAATCTTAATACTCAGGAGGCTTTAGAAATTGGGACTAACCTGAGATATGCAGTGAGACCCTGTCTCAAACACAGTCTTTCCTTTTGTGATTGTCTATGATGCATTATTGCAAATTAGCATTGAACTTTTTATGAGTTGGTACTCAAAAGGCAAGATGCTTCTCTTTAGAATAAATGTTATTCATAGAATGTGTTAGCATATTTTTGACATGCTTCCCAGAGGCTGGACACCTGGGAAACATGGTCCCTTAACTACCTTCTTTCTAGATAGCGTCCTCCACAATAGAGTTGAGTGAGGAAAAGGCAAAATCAGCAGTAGGACGAGAGAATGAACTGATTTTGTGAGTAGAAAATTTCACTCTAAAAGACTGTCATTTTTAGTGTGACCATGTGCTCTACTAAGAGGTCGTAACATTCTATTTCTTCAAATGCATCAAAAGTATCAATTCACGAGATTTCTCTCAGACCCCCAAAAAGGTTTTTCCATGGCTTGAAATATCAGTTTTGCTAACCACATAACCAAATCTATCCCTTACTCTCAATTTTAATTACTTCGTATTATTTTCCTAACAGGAAATGACAGACAATATGAGCAATGGAAGACCACCGCTGATATTTAATGGAAGAGTGTAACAATGATTTGTAAAGAATTGAACCTGTTTAGGGTGTTTCACGAAGCAACCAGATACCAAAGGACCAAGAGATTAAATTTAAAATTCTTGCATTTGCTTTTATCTCTCCTGAGCATCCGCTGAAATTACTCTTCCTGGATTTTGCTTCCTTTATTCTCCAGCTTTTCCTCTGGAGAAAGAAACTTCCCAGAAAGGCTCGAGTTAGACATTTCAACAGAGCTGCAATATGTTTCCATGAACACTTTTCAGGAAATGAAAGTAAATAAAACAAGAGGAAGATGCATATTCTACAAACATTATTTTACTGGCACGAATATTAGATTTATAATTCCATATTTCATATGAGTAACTGAAAAATGGAGGTATCAAGAAATAATACTTTTGATGGGTTTGTTTTGAAAGAGGTGTCTTCAAGAATGCCACAATTTAAAAAAAAAAGCCTCAACAATGCCTTGTTATAATAACATTGTAATTATTTTCAATTTGTGAATGAACTATATTTCATAATTTATTTATATATGGCAAAAACAAAATATAAAAAGGAATTTTTAGAGAGAAGATTAACCAGTATGATATTTTTGCATTTTTGCACAAAAGTGAAAAGTTGTAAGTGAACTCCATGTATAGATTAAACAGGTTTGGCTCATAATATGTAGCTTGATCTGCATGTTCACGAATAATCCTGAGAATACAATATGTTGTGTATATGTGTATATATATACTGTACATATGGAAAATGTAAACAACATATATTTATAGCTACATGAATGTAGTTGGTAGTAGAAAGGAAATTGTGATAAGGATATTCCAACATGTATAGAAGAGAATTGCTCAAGGCTTTTTTTATGCCCACAGAACCACATGTTTAATTTCTACTAAACATTTCTTTTTATTATGTCTGCTACATGTAAATATTCTTGCTGATATTTATGGAGCCGAGTGATTAGAACAATGCTATATAAAAGTTGTCTTAGTATGCTTATGATGTTTACATAGTTATTATTAAGATTAATTTGTAAACAACTTATAATCATATACTTTCATATCTATAAATGAAATCCCTCATGGTTATACATGATATGTAAGTATTTTAAACACTTGTCAACCCAATTAAATTATACAGAATGTCAGACGATTTAGTCATTAAATGAAGTTACAATTAGCTTTGCTATTGTTTAGGTGTTTGCTTTCATTTTGGCAATTAACAAGAAGTAATATAAACATATTTATCCAAAAGAATTTGAAAGAACTATTTATAAGAGAAAATAAAATGATAAACTAAAATTCAGGGGGCTAAATTCATTCTTTCTATTCATGATGGAATGTTAATACATCAAACAAATCTGTAGACACAAGACAATAGCATGTAATTTAAAAATATTTATGAGATTATAATCTTTGGCAACAAATGAATCTAATATTTTTAAATCAATAATTCCCACATTATTGTATATTTTTATTACTTCCCAAAGCTAATCAATTTTCAAATCATTTTTATGAGTTGTTTACTGAACTACTGAACTTTAATATCCAACTTCAGAAAATGTTACAGCTTATACATATGCTTATGAATTTTAATTGTACTAAAAATAATCATCAATGGAGTTAATCTGAAGCTTTTTCATTGAATAGCAATAAGATCGTGATTTAATGTATTTTCACTGGCTTCTTAAAAACAATTATGGCTAAAGTAAACTGACTACTCTGTTCAGGATAGTGTTTCACAATGTCCCCTCTCATTTGGAAAACTTTTCCATCTAATAATTATAGATCTTTCACATAAGTGCAACCCAAAATAGTGGATGAGTATTATCACCATTCATTTCATGCCACAAGCAAGTGTGCCATGTGTCCCTAAAAAGGTAAAGTATAAAGTGCAGCTATTTTGTGTATCCAGGATTATACTGAATTTATGCAAGTAAGTCAGTTTGGTACTGACAGACTAAACCACTGACTGGTTGTCAGCTGCATTTCTCTACAGACATGTTTGTATAATAAGAAATACCACTGAAATATTTTAATGCCTTTGAACTGATAAAACTCACATGTTAATTTACACAAGTAGGCACAACTGTGCTTTGACATAGAGTTAAAAAGAGAAACAATCCCATCACAATTACCCAAATAGTTCTCAGTATATGCTTAACCATACATAGATATATACTTAAATGCAATTAGTTCAACACAGTGTTTTCTGGATTCCGCTAGACATCAGCTGGAGTTAAACGCAGTTAGTTCAACACTGTTTTCTGGATTCAGTTGTGGGGGCCATGTAGTGACCCCTGAGATAACTGAGGCAAGGTAAAAAGACATTCAAGTAGCTGAACACCTATTTTTCACATGACACTGTTTATGATCTAGGCATTTTAAAATGACTACATTATAGTTTTAGTAAGAGATTATCCTCGAGGAGAAGAAATGAAACACCATTATTTAAAAAATATATGAAACAGATGTGCAGGTGTGCTCAGAGAATATCAAACCAAGAGTTAAGCTTATAATAATCTGAAAAGTGAACTGCCTTGGAAATTTTCAAACCTTTTTGTGTATGCTCTGTGTGTGTGTGTGTGTGTGTGTGTATGTGTGTGTGTGTGTGTGTATGCACACTATGGTTTGAAGTAGCATATCGTATGATGAGGCTATCGATGTCTATGTAATAAAACGGTGTGTTTTGAAACAACATATTATATTGGCTTTCTTTTCATAATACAAAAATGTTTTCCCCTCATAGCTGTATAAATAAAAGTGTGATCCTGAGATTGGCAGCAGGCAGACTGCTATGGATGAGAACAAGAATCACAGCTGGAAGGCATGAAAGTAGAAAAGGATGCTACTGGAACATGTTCAAATGCAGAGAGGGAGTGGGTGATAATACAGAACTAAATGAGGGTAGTAAGTAATATAATGAAATCCTTGGCATGCCAGGAGGAAATAAGATACTGATCATTGACTCAGAATTAACTCAAGGTAGGTAGGACTGAGACAGCAAATCTCACAAACGAAGCAATAGTTAAGAGGCTTTCAATGGCCTGTTTGGGTTTATCAAATTGACTGAAACCTGTTCTATGAGTGTAATATCATTTAGTATTTCTGTCTTCACACACTAAATGCTAGAAGGACTTCATGATTCAGTTAACCAAAAATAACCTTATATAAATAAATTTATATGTGTGTCTTATGGTAGGGAAATATTACTTTATTTAGAAACACTGAGAATCATATTTAAATATGATCCAGAACAGCCAATAGTAATATGGTCTACAAGTGTAAAAGTGAATTGCATAAGGTCATCAAGTCACTTTTCTAAGGTACTCTGGCTTAGATCTTAAATGTTCCCCCAAAAGTTCATGAGCTGATTTCTTGGTTCCCAGACAAAGGTGGAAGGTTTTGGAACAGTGATTGGCAGGATCTGGGTCACTGGGGGTATGATTTTGATAGAGATATTAGGACTCTTATCCCTCCCTTTTGCTCTTCTTTCCTCCATTCTCCCATCTTTTTTCTTTATCCCTCCCTCCCTCCCTCCCTCCCCTTCTCCCTCCCTCCCTCCCTCCCTCTCCCTCTCCCTCTCCCTCTCCCTCTCCCTCTCCCTCTCCCTCTCCCTCTCCCTCTCCCTCTCCCTCCCTCCCTCCCTCCCTCCCTCCCTCCCTCCCTCCCTCCCTCCCTCCCTCCCTCCCTCCCTCCCTCCCTCCCTCCCTCTCTCTCTCTCTCTCTCTCTCTCTCTCTCTCTCTCTCTCTCTCTCTCTCTCTCTCTCCCCCCGTACATCTCTATCTGTTCCTGCTTTCTCTCTTTGCTTTTGGATCACCATGAGGTGAGCAGCTTCCTCCACACATGCTTACCTTCCTGAATTTCTATATCATTCTAGGCCCAAATAATCAGAGCCACCTGATAATGTACAGAAACCTTTGAAATTGTAAGCTAAATTGGTTACGTCAGGTCATTTGTGATAATGATGGAAAGCTAATTAACACACAGGGTCTCCCTACTACAACTAATATGACAAATTTGAATATAAGTTAATTTAATATAAATCCATTTTTAAAGTAAATTTTCAATTCTTTCATATTTGATAGGCAAAATAAGTTGAGCAACTCCTCTCTTTTTGGAACAGTATATTCAGCCATTGCTATGTGTCAACATCTACTCTTGGAATTCTTATGCTGGGGAAGGTGCAAACAACAGCACATTGCCTTTAATTTATTCTCTGACAGCTTTTAAAAAGTGGCATCTTGGTGAGGGTGGGGGTGGGGTAGGGAAATGGGGACCAAGACATGAGAAAGGGTATCAACGTATGTGAAGTAATGCACCTTCCATCTGGTGAATGTAATGTAAACCTTCTATTACTTACAATAAAAATATATGGAAAAAAATAAAATACTGCAAAAAAGTGGCATCTTGGGCCGGGAGTTTGGCCTAGTGGTAGAGTGCTTGCCTAGCATGCACGAAGACGCAGGTTCGATTCCTTGGTACCACATACATGGAAAAAAGCCAGAAGTGGTGCTGTGGCTCAAGTGGTAGAGCTCTAGCCTTGAGAAGGTCCAAGGACAGTGCTCAGGCCCTGAGCTCAAGACCAGGACTGGCAAAAAAAGAAAAAGAAAAAAGAAAAAAAGTGGCATCTTTTAAAACCTTATGTCCAAAACTATACTTTCACAGATATTGAGCAAACATTTTTCAGAAATGTAGAGAGAGCATCTTAAGTACCGTTTGGTTAGAACACTGTTTCCAAATAAAATTTTAGAACTTGGCATTGCTTCATTCTTTTCTTCTTTAATTCATGCTTTTCTGGAAACATATGTAATATTTCTTACTCCAGTATATTACAGCCAAGAAATTCAATTGTTCCAGATCCATAAATCATAAGTTGCCATTGACTCACAGTAGAGGAAATCAATTCCAATTGGATGCCTAGTAAAATTATATAGATTTTTTAACACTCTCTGCCCAAGAAAACTCTGTATTGAATATAAGAGTCTTGAGTAGGAATGATTCACAATAATATGTTATTACTGAAAGGTTGAGCTATAGAATGATGAAATATTTTATTAGGCTAAGATTTGAGTATTATCTAAATCAGCTGTCAATTTGTTAAAAGACAGTCCTACTTTTAGGCAGATAGATTTCTTGTAGTTGGAAGTTTTTGAGCAAATGGAGACATCTTTATTTCCCTTGATATCAGCCAAAAATTATTTTAAATTTTTTCTCCATTAACAACCAAAACTCTACTCAACCACACAATACATTGTATAAGCCTTTCTCCCAAATCAAAATGTATTATATTACTAAAAGCTGCCACACATACTCTAGAACTTGGCTGACACTTGACAGAATCACTTCAAATCTTGATAGAGTAGTACTAGGTCCCGCAACCACAAGAAATCAGGATTATAACCAATCTTTACAAGCAACACATTATGGTCCTGGTCCTTACCAGGACAATGTTTCTCAAGCATCTTTCCATCATACCCTAGAGGAAAGCTGAAAGAAATACTTTGAAAGGCCAAGGCTAATGCTCAGAAGAAAAAAAAAGCTGCAGATTCATTTGTCAGTGACTCCACTACCATTCTCTCCGAACCATATATCAGCACAGGAATCAGGAAACGCACCCATACAATGCAAAAAGCCCTTTTAGGATAGCGGTCCAGTTATCCACATCCTCACTATGATTCAAATTCTTCTGAGATACAATCAAAGTATGTTCATATCAGACTTCAAAGCATATTAATATTCACACCTAAACTAAAACGGTAAAGGTTCTACGTTCTCTCTATTAACATAAATTAGTGCAAAGAATTCAAGTTTCCAAGCTACAATATAATGAATATTAGACATTTTATTCTAGTTCTGTCGCTGAGCCCAAAGGATAACCATACAGCATAAGAAAAATAAACTTTTATCTCATATTGTTACAGTACCTCACTTTGTTATCTGACATATTTAATTTATTTGTATTTGGTTATTTGAAATTTGATAGGGAAGGGGGGAAAACCAAGACAGGGGGAGGGCGGGGGGGGAGGGTAAAGGGTACCAAGACATGTGAAAGGGTATCAATGTATGTGAAGTAATGCACCTTCTATATGGCAAATATCATGTAACCCTTTTATTAATTACAATAAAAAATAAAAAAATACAAAAAAGATTGCAGAGTTTTAAGAAGAATAAAATTGCTTATGAGTAAAAAAAGAAAAATAACCTTTTATACATGTAATATGATAACATGTATTATCTATAAATTTGAACATTCCTCTATTATAATACAATCATTTCTTTAAACTATGAATGATGTATAGACACCAGTATATTAAAGGGTTGAAATGGTATCTGATGGTACCTCTGATTGTACCTTTTTAACCAAATTTTGTGATATATGCATACACTAGTAAGAACGTCTAACAAACCACTAGTTTTCTTCTTTATTTGTATTTTATTTTTTTAAATATTTTTATTGTAATTAATAAAAGGGTTACATGATATTTGCCACATAGAAGGTGCATTAATTCACATACATTGATACCATTTCACATGTCTTGGTCCCCATTACAATCCTCCCCACCCCCCTATCTTGGTTTTCCCCCTTCCCTGTCCAATTTCAAGTAACCAAATACAAATATATCCAATATATCAGATAACAAAGTGAGATACTGTAACAATATGAGATAACTGAGGGACAGCAAAAGAGATGAGAGATAACATAGGACATTAAGGACAACAATCATTCATTATATGGCTTTTGTTTCAATTTCCAACAGGTCCATTCAATTAGCTTCATACTATATGGCCTTATGTATCAAGGTTTTGCTCTATTGCAGATCTCTGCTAGTAGAGCCCAAGGTTTCTACTGATTATGACAAATGAGGGGAACCATTGAGCCTAAGTTCCTTTGAGTCTGGCATACTTCACTTAATATGATTTTTTCTAAGACTTTCCATTTCCTAACAAATGGGGTGATGTCGTTTTTTCTGACAGCAGCATAGAAATCCATTGTGTACAAATACCACATCTTGTTGATCCATTCATCAACTGAGGGACATCTAGGTTGGTTCCATATCTTTGCTATGGTGAATAATGCTGCAATGAACATTGTTGTGCTAGTGGCTTTAGTATTTCCTAGTTTCTGGATGGTTGGGTAAATGCCAAGTAGTGGAATTCCTGGGTCATAGGGAAGCTCTATGTTTAGCCTTTTGAGTCACTGCCACACTGCTTTCCATAGTGGTTGAACGAGTTTGCACTCCCACCAACAGTGTAGTAGTGATCCCTCCTGGCCACATCCCCTCCAGCATCTCTTGTTATTAGTTTTCCTGATCCTGGCCATTCTAACTGGAGTGAGGTGGAATCTTAGAGTTGTTTTGATTTGTATTTCTTTTATGACCAGAGATATTGAGCATTTCTTCATGTGTCTATAGGCCATTTTTGTTTCTTCTTCAGAGAAGACTCTCTTTAAGTCTTTGGCCCATCTTTTAATGGGATGGTTGTTACTTTGGAGATTAGTTTTGGAATGATTCAATTTTTTGAGCTGTTGAGATATTTTAGATATGAGGCCTTTGTCCATTTTATGGTTGGTGAAGATCTTCTCCCACTCTGTAGGCTTCCTAATTATTTTACTAGCTATGTCCTTTGCCATACAAAAGCTCTGCAGTTTAATGCAGTCCCACTTATCCAGCCTTTCTCTGATTTGTTGTGATTCTTGGTCCTTATTAAGAAAGTTTTGACCTGTGCCAAGGTAGCCTAGTGTATCTCCTATTCCTTCTTGTAAAGTTTTCAGTGTGTCAGCTTTTACCTCCAGGTCTTTGATCCATTTGGAGTTAATTCTAGTGCAGGGTGACAAAGAAGGATCCAACTTTAGTTTTCTGCAGGTGCTTAACCAGTTCTGCCAGCACCACTTGTTGAAGAGGCTATCGTTCTTCCATTCTATTTTTTTTGGCTCCCTTGGCAAAGATTAGGTGGCCATAGGTCTGTGGTTTAATATCTGGGTCCTCAATTCTATTCCATTGATCTTCAGGCCTGTTCTTGTGCCAGTACCAAGCTGTTTTGATAATTACTGCTCTGTAATAGAGTCTAAAGTTTGGTATTGAAATTCCTCCAGTGCTGTTCTTTCTGCTAAGAAGTGTTTTTGCTATACGGGGTCTTTTATTATTCCATATGAAATTTTGGATTGCCTCTTCTAGTTCTTTAAAGAATGACATTGGGGTATTGATGGGTGTTGCATTGAATTTGTAGATAGCCCTTGGCAAGTTGTCATTTTTCATGATGTTAATTCTTCCAATCCAGGAGCCTGGGAAGTTTTTCCATTTCCTCAGTTCTGCTTTAATTTCCTTTTTCAGGGTTTTCAAGTTTTCATCAAAAAGGTCCTTTACATTCTTAGTTAAGCTAATTCCTAGGTACTTTCTTTTCTTTGAGGCTATTGCAAAAGGAGTTGCTTTCCTAGTTGTTGCCTCGTTCCTCTCACTGTTGGCATAAAGGAAGGCAGTTGAGTTTTGAGGGTTAATTTTATAGCCTGCTACCCTTCCAAAGTTTTGAATCAGCTCAAGGAGCTTGGGAGTAGAGTCTATAGGATTCTTTAAATACAGAATCATGTCATCTGCAAAGAGGGATAGTTTTCCTTCCTCTTTCCCTATTGGATCCACTTTATGCTTGCTTCTTGCCTTATTGCACTGGCTAGGAATTCTAATACTATGTTAAAGAGGAGTGGAGAGAGTGGGCATCCTTGTCTCATTCCTGATTTTAGAGGGAATGGCTTTAGATTTTTGCCATTAATATAATACTAGCTGTGGGTTTGTCATACATAGCCTTTATTATATTGAGGAATATTCCATGGATTCCTAGTTTCTCCAGAGCTTTTAACATAAAGGGATGTTGGATCTTGTCAAATGCCTTTTCTGCATCTATTGAGACAATCATGTGATTTTTGTCCTTGCTCCTGTTGATGTGTTGAATTATGTTAATTGATTTGCCTATGTTGAACCAGCTTTGCCTCCCTGTGATGAATCCTGTTTGATCATAGTGTATAATTTTTTGATGAGTTGTTGTAGATGGTTGGCCAGTATTTTGTTGAGAAGTTTTGCATTGATGTTCATCACATAAATAGGTCTATAGTTCTCTTTCTTTGATGAATCTCTGTCTGGTTTGGGGATGAGGGTAATACTGCCTTCATAGAATGAGTTTGGTAAAGAATCTTCATTTTCAATTTCGTTGAAGAGCTTGAGGAGTATTGGTGTGAGCTCTGCTTTAAAGACCTTTTAGAATTCAGCTGTGAATCCATCTGGCCCTGGGCTTTTCTTAGGTGGAAGGTCTCTAATTACCCTTTCTATTTCAGAGCTTGAAATAGACCTGTGGAATTGGGTTAGTTCTTCTTGGTTTAGTGTGGGTATGTTAATATTGGCTAGGAATTCATCCATTTCTTCTAGATTCTCAAATTTGTTGGCGTAAAGGTTTGAGAAGTATTCCCTGATGATACTCTGGATCTTGGTAATTTCTGTCGTGATATTACCATTTTCATCTGCGATTTTGTTTATTCGGTATGCTTTCTTCTTTTTTTGGTAAGATTTGCTAAGGGTTTGTCAATTTTGTTAATTCTTTCAAAGAACCAACTTCTTGTTTTGTTGATTCTTTCTATAGTTTTTTTGTATTGAAAATCATTTAATTCTGCTTTGATTTTAATAATTTGCTTCCTTCTACTGGGACTAGGGTTGGTTTGTTGCTCTTTTTCCAGGAGCTTAAGGTTACACATTAACTTGTTGGTTTGCAATTTTTCCAACTTGTTGTTGTAGGCACTCAGAGCTGTAAATTTTCCTCTTCTTTATTTGATCTGCTGATTTCATGTCTGGGTGTTTGGCTTTGTGATGCTGTCCTGGTTTCAGTTCTTGGCTCCTTCACTTGAACCTGAAACTTCATCTTTCCAATTGTGAAGCTGTAACAGTGATCTGACTCCGTTCTCTTCATTCAGAATTGTCTAGAAGGACTCTCTTCTGATTTAGCCTGGAAAATCCAATCTTGGTCTTTGACCAGGCATAAGGTTACAACTAAAGTGGCTGCAAAATTTTAAACATCTAGTTAACCTGCATTTATTCAAATTGGAAAAAGGGACTCAACATATGAACTTCAGACATCAGAAAGACAGCAAAAGCCCCTTAGACCTTAAACGTAGAGAGAATGGAAAATCTAGAAAGCTATTAGAAACAGGTAAATGGCTCTGAGCTAGCAACCAAAGTAAAATCATTTACAGATAAAGGGATTTGTAAATCAAAGAGAAAATTAATTTTCTTATACACAAAATTCTTCCTTTATATGTCTGTGTCTTGCAACTTGTGTCTTTGTTCTGTTTTTTCCTCTGTAAGCCTATAGTGAAGCCTACTTAAATCTGTAAGAGACTATCAGTATGAAAGGGTTCTCCTTAAGCCAGAGCTAAGAATGTCAGTGCCATCCTACAGTCAATATGGTTCAGGATAGCTGGAATCAGAAAATACCAAGTGGGCAGAAGATAAAGGATTAGAGTTGATTTTATTTGGGATTTAGCCACCCATCAAAATACACTTTTCAGTGCAAGTCTTTGAATTCCATACATATTATTTTAAAATGAGGATAATGATGATAACTGGGTACCAGTGGCTTATGCCTATAATCCTAGTTGACTGGGGATTCTGAGAAGGAAGGATCATGGCTCAAATCAAACCCCAGGCAGGAAACATCCAAGAGATTCTTATCTCCAAGTAACTACAAAAACCTGGAAGTGGAACTGTGGTTCAAAAGAGCTCTAGCCTTGAGCAAAATATTCAGAGATGGTGCCTAGGCCCTGAATTCCAAATTCAAAATTTTCAAATTCCAGGATAAGGATGAAAAATGAGGATGTATAAAAATGTTCAAATCCCTCTGACACTTCTGTGACCTATTGTTTTGTTACTGGACAAGTCCACTTTTTGTCACTGGAGAAAGACATTTCATTACTCTAGTGATTTCTAAACCATGGAAGTATTCAGAGTTCCCTTTGGCCATTAGCGGGCTTTAGAGGCTAATTCACTGGGATATTTTTCCTAATCATATCAGAGTAAACTATGTATCAAAACCCACACAATAGCAGACATGGTGACCATCCTACAACTTGTGCTTGAAGACTGAAGTATTCAGATGGTGAATTTGAGGCCCAAACTAGCTTACAAAGCAAGCCCCCATGTCAGAAAATAAAAACAAAATAAAAACCACTTAATAAACTGATATGATAGTTCGCACCTGTAATCCTAGCTCCTCAGGATGCTGAAATCTGAGGATCACAGAAGGTAGTCTAGCAAGGAAGCCCAAGAGACTCTCATTTCCAAGTAACCTGTAAAAAGCTTGAGGTAGAACTGTGTGCTATAGTGGAAGAACACAAGCTTTGAGAGAAAAAGGAAAACAGATGCTTACATAACAAATAAGAAAGCACCATAACTAACTTTTCATTTGTATTTATTTTCCCACCTTCAAAATTTTCATACCACATTCTTTGAAAATAAAGTTAAGGACCTCTGAACTCACACCCACACTGACTCTGCAGCCAGCAGGTGGCTTATTAAACTACAGTTTTAATGCAATCTTCAAAAACTGTCAGTGAGCTGAGGACAGATGGGAATAAATGAAATTTCCACAGCTCTCTTGCAAACACTGTGGCTAATTTTAATAACCAGACTTCTCAGAATTGAAAATGTGAGATTTGAAAACAGAATATTAAACTGAGTTGCAGCACAGGTTGACTAGAAAGGAAGCAGGTCCTTAAAAGAAATACTGAAGCCTGTTTTCATAAGATAAGAGTAAATTTTACAAAGAAGGCACATTATCTCTATTAGGTAGCCTCACCCATTTTGGGTACCTTCTTCACTCCTTCCCAAACTCGGGCAACAATGAATGGTCACTGTTGTGTTGAGCAAACTCACACACCTCACATCCACACATATCTCAGAAGTTTGCGCGTGTTTGTGTGTGCGCGAGTGTGTCTGTACTAGGACATGAACTCGGGCCCAAAGCATTATCCTTTAGCTTTTTCCACTCAAGGTTGGTATTCTACCACCTGAGCTACACCTTGACTTCTTACTTTTTGGTGGTTAACTGGAGATAAATGCCTCACAGTCTTTTCTGTTCTAGCTGGCTTCAAACTGTAATCCTCAGACCTCAGCATTCTACTTAGAATGCTACTTAGCTACTTAGCTAGGATTTCAGACATAAACTTCTGTGCCCAGCTATCAGATTTTTTTTAAATTTAAATCAATGTTTTATAACTAGGTTCTTTTATCTAAAAGGCTTTGTTTCTGCTCTCTTGGCCTTCCAAGAGCAGGTTTGTAGATACTCCAATAGGCAGTTAAAGTCAGACTCAAGTAGACACTGCTAAAAAATTGGCATGAGTATTTAAGGGCTAGATTTTAAAGTTCAAGCTAAACTATTTTTCTTTTCTTTTCCTGTCTTCTCTATCTCAGTATGTTGAGCGGGGGGATTGGTCTTCTAATTACCTTCATAAGGGCCCAATGTGATTTACCATAATCCAAATAGTAAAACTATATTCATACACTACAGACAAGGATACAGGTTCCATGTAGACTGAGGAAGCTGAATCCACACTATCTTTTCATAGGAACTGGTATTTTAGATGTTCTTTCCAAAATTCTCAGCTAATAAAGTTTATTAACTGGCATGCAGATAATCAAGGCAAAGCTGTTTAGATAAATGATTAAATAAAGACAATTCATAGATGTATACCTTTTTACCTTTATTCATTAAAATATAACTTGAGCGTATTTGTTGTTACTTTAAAGTGCTCCTGTGTCTTTATGAGACACAGGAGAATTGTAGGTTTGCCTATGCCTAAGGGACGATGGGTAACCCTGGCAACGCCAATAAAATTAACCATAATTAGACTATCATCCTAGCTACTCAGGAAACTGATATCTGAGGACTGAAGCTTGAAGACCACCCAGGATGCTCCAACTAAGCATCAAAACAGCCAGAAAAGGAGCTGTGACTCAAATGGTAAAGCACTACCCCTGAGCAAAAAAATCTCAGGAATGGGGCCCGGACCTGAGTATAAGCCCCAGGACCAGCACATACAAAAAAAATTAATAAAATAAAAATAAGCAAACATAGTTTATCAAGAGAACTGCTTTTTCTCTCTGAAAATAGTACTATATTTCTTGGAAATAATTGCATTTGGTTCATTATAATTTAATGATCCTCTAACTAAAAATAAGACCCATAATTTTTTTTTTTTGCCAATCCTGGGCTTGGGCTCCTTGGACTTGCTCAAGGCTAGAGCTCTACCACGTGAGCCTCAGCACCACTTCAGCTTTTTTCTGTGTTTGTGGTACTGAGGAATCAAACCCGGGTCTTCGTGCATGCTAGGCAAGCACTCTGCTACTAGGCCAAACTCCTGGCCCAGGACCCATAATTTTATCCTTTGCAATTTAATCAAAGGGGAACATGAGCTATAATTCTTTATTATATATAGGAACCATGTGGAGACTTAGCAATGGTACTATTTTTTTTTACAGTCCTGGGCCTTGAACTCAGGGCCTGAGCACTGTCCTTGTGCTTTCTCAAAGCTAGTGTTCTACCACTTGAGCCACAGCACCACTTTCGGCTTTTTCTCTGTATATGATTCCGAGAAATTGAACCCAGGGCTTCATGCATGCTAGACAGGCATTCTACCGCTAGGCCATGCTCTTGGGCCATGGTGATTTGTTTTTATGAATCTAACTAATTATGTACAACCTTATAAACAAAGTTTAGTACATTTTATATATCAAGTCAAATGAAACAAAAAATGATTACCACTGTGGGTTTATCAATTATAGTTGAACAATAATAGTTGAACTTTTCTGAATATCTACCCTTACACTTCAAATCTTATTAGAGTCAAGTCACAAACATGAGCAAGCATTGTAATCATGTGGATGGCTTGTTCAAACAGAGTTCTGGCTCCATCTTAAGTTGAATGAGCCTGATGTTGATGCTTTGGGGGGCTAAAAATCTGATTTGAAGACAGTCAGTAGAACAGAACACTCGCAAGCAAACTGAGTTTTAGGGAGAGATTCATTGTTCTCTAATTTCTTGTTTTATAATATATGCTTTAGATTGGAAAGTGTAAAATCCACTATGCTTACTGATGTGCTGTCACTTCTTCCCATATTGTTTATAGGCAGGGTCCATCCATTAGTATTAGAAATCTAACAAGCAAGTTGGGAGAGCTTTAAGAGTCAAAAACTGATGCTAAGATGTAAGGATTACCTATAAAATCAACCAAGCCATCAATACATAACTGAATTTTGCCATTTGTACAGTGTATTAGGCTGAAGATTCAAAAAAGAAAGTAAAGGTCGTGTGTGCCATCTGCTGACAAGTTTGTGACTTACAAGTGGTTTTCCTCAAAGATTAATTTCTTAATGTTAGGGCTTGAGATCCCAAAATAAAGTACGCAAATTTGAACATGTATTTTTCACTAACAGTGTTGTATTTCACAATTTATTGAACCACTCAAAGGACTACTATTTCCTTATATATTATTTATTTCACATAACTAGCTTGGAAACAAATGTTTTAATTCTTCTGACAATATGACTGTACATTTGTGTTCATATGCATATTTGGAGGGAACTCTATCAATAAAATATTTTAAAGGTATACTAAATCAAAATAATTGTGTTTACCTGCACCAATTTCCATATATATCGTTTGCTTAAAATTACAACATAGTAAAATGGATTTGAAATTAATCACACTAATATCACAAAAACAAATCAGGAAATTAGAACCAAAGCATCCTCCAGGATTTACTCATATTCTCTTTTTGATTGCTGGTTGATTGGTTGGTTGTTTTGCTTTTTGACCATATTGAGAACAGAGGGGGAAATTGAGTTCATGGCCTTACTTACTGGGCTGGCACTCTACCACCTGAACCATACCTCAGCTCTGTCTATCAATAGTTCTTAAGATAAGGGCTCTTTTACTTCTGTTGCCTGGGCTTGCCTCAAACCATAATCCTTTCACTTAATTTTCAGCATAGCTCCTTACTGGCAAAAGTCATCACTACCCAGCTTACCCCAGTTTTCTACATTCCATTCTTCCACTATTATATTGTATTGTTACTCAAGAAAGGTTCTATGCTCCTGGACCCAAAGCCAACTTCACAGACTTGAGTCAAGCATATTATACAAATTGTCTCAAAGAAATAAACTACTGAGTGCTTTCTACAGGACTGCTCAGTGTGCTTAGGTCTGAACTGTGATTATCTTATTAAATCCTCAAAACTTCACCCTACCATCTTTTCTTCTAAACTAAGATTCAGAATTTGAAGTGTCTAAACACTGAGCAAGCCATCCAAGGTGATGGTGGTAGGACTGACACTTGTGTGGCTGATTATAGAAGCTGAGCCATCATTCTTCCTTTGTCTAAAGCTAGTGGTGGTTTGTACCTTTGCAAGCCTGTTTCCACATTGATCAGATACAGACCTCCATGTTTGTAGGCAGAGGCTGCCTAAAGCTAGCCATCCACATACCTATTATAATTTCTTCATTCTCAGGAAGGGCCTTTAGAGATCCAAAGTACCAGTTTGGGGAATAGTACTTTTCCCTTACATAATATGGGAGAAATATTAAAGAAATTGTTTCTATATTCTTGAACCTCCCATCATCTATCAAAGGTGGATGAGATATTACTGATGTATTTTTTAATTGAGATACCAGGTTCAGGGAAACTGTTTTTCAGGGAATGGACTCACAGTACTCCTTGCTGTGTTATCACCTTTGACACAGTATAACCTGTTAATTGTTTAAGATTATGTCCATATTCCACTATGACTGTTCTTTCCTTTCTGTGTTATCCAGGCATTCACTTGGGGTACATTGCTTGGATTTTTTAGGGGACAGATTATCTCCTAACGAGACTATGGTCTCCAAACAGACCAGGCAAGTAATTGGCCAACTAATATAAAATTAACCTAAAACTAAATGTTTGATGGCAGTGGAAAACAAATACATTTATTGGAACCAATTCATGCAGAGAAACAAGGTAGAGAGTCATAAACTCTTTGTAGGGGAAGAGAATGTAAAATGTAACATAACATCTGATGTGAGTGAGTACCTATGTAAGAGAAGGTATCTAATTATTCCCTGGTAGAATAAACTGCCCTAGAGTAGGGGGTAAGGGAGAGAGAGCTTTCTAAAACTGGATGGGTAAATATAGATAGCCCAGCCCATGTTAAGATGTTTGGATTTTCCTAAAGAAAATGGGGGTTTTAAGCAGGGGATGGTCAGAATATTTCAGAGGTCAGGTTGCTTTAGACAACTCAATTAGCCTTCCAGGAGCAGGAAAGCAGCCATGTAGTTCAGGACTACAAGACATAGTTTGTACAAACGGAGCCTGGTTTCTTCTTTAGGGCTCCCAAGCAAGACCGTGAGCTGATACAAAGTTTAAGAAAGAGCTCTGAGGATGGCCACAGCTAGGCAAGCAGTGGGACTCTTTTCTAATTTAGCAGCTGCAGAAAGAGGGCAACAGCTGGCCTGAGAGGGAGATAGACGGTGGGTTTGTGCTCACACAGTTGCATTTGGGGAATGGGAGCTGCAGGATAGGAAAAATTAAACTCCATAAGTACTTCTGGCTCGTGATTGTGCAATCCGAGCTTGCAAAATTCTATTAGACCACGTCGCTCCTGCAAAGGAACATCTTCGTTAATCCGATGAGGTAATAAAGATAGCATGTTTTTCCTGTCTTGACTCTGTGTGGTTTGGCGCATGCTCAAAACGTCCCACAAGCTCTGAGCTGGATCCCCTGCGCTGAAAACTTCAGTGCCCCCTGCTGGTCAGATCTGTGTATTACATCCAAGGAAAGGCGATGAAAAAGTCTTGGAGGCGGGACAGCGGGCTGGTGACGTAGAATTTAGACGTCGACGGCGAGGCGGTGTTGCTTGCGTCAGTCGCGAGCGCGACAGCGCTCTAGCTACCCTCATGGCCGCTGGTGGTTTGGACCCGCCGGGGCCGAAGGCGGCCTCGGTTGGACTGACGGTTGCACCGGCCGGGATCCTGCCTTGCCTGGAGCTGCCGACCTACGCCGCCGCGAGTGCGCTGGTGGGCAGCCGCTACTCCTGCCTCGTGGCCGGACCGCACCGCCGGCACGTCGCCCTGTCGCCCCGCTACCTCCACCGGAAGCGCACGGGGATCCGGGAGCAGCTGGACGCCGAGCTCCTGCGATATTCCGAGAGGTACCGCGGCTCCTTGCCTCCCTTCTCCCGCCGGGCGACCCCCACACACGGCCCGGGCCCCTCGCGTTGGGCATCGTGGACGTCCATCCTCATGGCGCGGCGGCAGAGAGCAGAATTGGTAAAGCGCTCACCGGTCCCCGAGAGTCCCGGGGGCGTCTGGGGCCGCGCGGCCCGGCCGCGCCCCCCAGCCAGGTCCC
Organism: Megascapheus bottae; assembly: GCF_031878675.1. Lineage (NCBI taxonomy): Eukaryota > Metazoa > Chordata > Mammalia > Rodentia > Geomyidae > Megascapheus > Megascapheus bottae. Next base: position 17,155,800 of record NC_143513.1, on the reverse strand, counting down.
CCGGCCCGCCGCCCAGCCAGGTCCCCGCCGCCCGGCCCGGGGTCCAAGCGTTAGGCTTTTTTTCCCTTCCTCAGTGTGCCCCACCCCCTTCAAATACCATTTCAAAAAAATTGAATATGTTAAAACGACGAAAGGATAACTTGGTGTTGATCTGTACTGACTTTTAAGGCGATTCCGTGCCAGCTAGTTTTAAACAAGTCCGTCCCCTTACTCAGAAGGCATGCAGAGCCGAAGACAATTTGTCATCATGGGCAGTAGTGTCCTGTACAGAACTACTCTTGTCCTTTCTTGACTTTTGCCGTTATTTGCGACACATGGATCCACCAACACAAATTCCCAAGGTTTTTTGTTGTTGTTGTTGTTGTTTTTCTTCTTTTGTCTTTACAAAACAACAGTGGTCCTTCATTTTAATTCAAAAGGGCTTTCTCAGGAAGTGTCTTTGAGTTTATAATATTTCTCATTTGGTAGTTATTTCGGTTCTTCTGTGACTCCTATTTTACAAAAATAAGATCTACTAAGTATAAATCTTATTCTACATAGGTCTTGCTAGAAACAGAGTAATCTGAAATGAATACCTTTGGCTGTGAATACAGTTTTCAGTGGCCTTAGAATTGTGTGTGAAACTGAAACAGATTCAGGAAAATATGAACAGTGATGCATTTTGAGTTGCATTAGAAAGTTGGATTCAGCTTTCCTTTGAATGGTGGGAAAGTCACCAGATCTTTCTCCATAGCTATTGATTAACATTTTGAAGTAGTTGCCTGCTGTCCTCTGAAACCAGTTTTTAAATGCTACTGTTAGATTTCTTCCCATTTCCATTTGCTAGCAACAGATGCAGATTGGAACATTTCCATGATAAATCATTGGTTATAATATTCAGTTTCTAGCTTTGACCCTAATGCTTCTGTAATGGTTGATAGTTTCAAAAGTACTTTGTTCAGTGGTACTTTCCTTGCCAGGACTCTGATAGCCATGACAGTCACTCAAGGAAGAGGGCTCTGTTTATTCCTGGTATAAAATTATAACTTTTGTTTCTGCTGTTCTAAATAATCATTTCAACTTAGACAACACATTGTAATCTTTCTTTATATTGGCACTTCTATAGTCCTCTCATACCAATCCATAAGAGCAGTATATGCTGTGATAGTTTTGGAATTGGTAGACTTGTCAAACTCTTAGACATTGTCTGATCAGTGAAAATAATAAAAGATGGCTTTTCATTTTTTTTTCTGACAGCCTTTTAGGTGTTCCTATTGCGTATGATAACATCAAGGTTGTGGGTGAACTGGGCGATATTTATGATGATCAAGGACACATTCATCTTGACATTGAAGCAGATTTTGTCATTTTCTGCCCTGGACCAGGACAAAAACTTATGGTATATTTCTTATATTTTAACTTTCTTTGCATAACTTCATAATTTAGAAAATGTTAAGATTGCCTACTTTTTTTGTTCAAGACCAGTACTCAGACTCATTGCTTGGTGCTTCTTACCTGAGCCATGCCTCCATCTGTAAGATTACTTATTTCCTAGGAATCAAATATTGTAAAAATATTATAAATAGAATTTTTAAAAAAGGAAATATAAATAAACTACATCCACATTGAATGCATGTATGGAATACTGTAGTTTTCCTGTTTTAAGAAGAGTGTATTAAAGTGATTTTAATGATTTAACATATAAACTATATATATATATATATATATGTATGTATGAATGGCATTCCCTGGTATTTTCATGTGTACATACTTTGTGTTGATTTTATTCATCCTTTGATGGATTGATATATCCAGGCATTGATTGGATCATCCTTCTTTCTTTTTCACCCCCACTCACACCCTTTCCTTTTAAAAGTCAGTCTTTCGCAATTTTCTCCAGCAATTGTATATTTCAAAGCACTTCTTTAAGCTTACCAATTCTTCTGCTTGGCTTCTTTTGTTACTGATGCATTCTAGCATATTTTTACTTTTGTTGCATGTTTTGTTTCTTTTTTCAGCTCAGGAATATCTGGTTGTTGTTAAAATAGTAAACATTTATTTTCTTCAAGCTCACTGAGTTTCTTTAAAAGAGTAACTTGATTTCTTTTTTTTTTTTTTTTGCCCGTCCTGGGATTGGGCTCCAGGCCTGAGCACTGTCCTTGGGTTTTCTCAAGGCTAGAGCTCTACCAGTTGAGCGACAGCACCACTTCTGTCGTTTTTTCTATGTATGTGGTACGGAGGAATCGAACCCAGGTTTCGAACCTGGGTTTCATGTATGCTAGGCAAGCACTCTACCACTAGGTCAAACTCCTAGCCCAGTAACTTTATTTCTTTAAAGCATTCCTTCATGTTAAGGGCTGCATGGTCAGTTTCTGATGAAGTAGGTAATGTCATGGTTTCCTATAAGCTCTTGAAACTGGTTGGCATGTGTTATCTGCACATTGACAAGTCAGACATTTATTGTAGTCTAATGTGGCTCCATTGTGGCCTTTCTTTCCAATACTCTTAAACATGGTTATAATCTCTGAGCTTGTGATCCTTTCCATAATTTTATCACCACATTCAGATCTGCTGTTGCTGTATTGTTCAGAAAGAAGCACCTAAGTGCCTAGAAGGAATATATGTCCTTATAATCCTGACCCTGGAACCAGGATAAGCCCAGATGTCTGACACACCATAGCAGGCCTGTGGTTAGACACCATAAGATTTTACTCTGCTTGAGCATACTCATTATGCGTGGACCAACCCAACTCTAGTGTTATTGTGGCCACAAACCTATGTTAAGACTGTCAGTTGATAGCCCAGCAAGACCAACACAATCTTAGATTAGGGCCAAGGCGTCTACTTCTGTGGGCTTCTTGTTGCCAAGGTACACTCGTGGCCCAGCGGCCAGCCCCAAGTGATACATGAAAGCTGAGATTCTGGGGTTTGCCCTTTATTGAGCTTCACAGTGGCAGGCCTGGAATTGATTTTCAGTTCTAAACCTTGGGCTCAATTTTTAACTTGGCCTCTCTAAGACTGGAGGTAGCTTTCTCTTTCCTGCCTTCATCAATATATCTTCTTTTTCTTTTAATACTGAAAGTAGATGTGGTAGTCTCGCAATGATTTCCTTAGTTTTTGTGCTGTACTCTGGTGTCTCAGCTGCCATCTTGACCATCTGTAGTTTATGTGAGAGGTCACTTGATTGTGTATATTCCCTGTGTTTTCACAAGTGTAGAGGGCCTTCTTTTCAGTGTTACACAGAATGGTCTCACTGTCAGAATCCCCTGTGCTCCATCTCTATTCCTTGTCTTTCTCCCCATTAATCTTGCCATTCTCTTGTCACCTTTCATCTTTTTACTGTCTCTAGTTTTGCCTTTTCATAATCTCAGATGATTCATATCATAAAGTATCCTTTTCAAATTGGCATATAGAATTCCTCCGTAGGTTTTTTTTCCAGATTTGTTACTTCATTTTTTTTTAAATTATTGAATAATATGTGTTCTGTGGACAGAGTATTTGCTGCTTGGTTTCAGTGTGGTTACTAGCCTCTTCAGTGGAGCATTTTTCAGTGATGCTAAAAGTTTTATTTGATCTGATTGATTACTGCTGCTCATCCAGATACACAGTTGACTTACAATGCAACTTAATAAAATTTGGGTTTTCTAGAAATTCTGCAGTTTCCTCCAGTTATGTTTGATATAATGTGAAAAGTAAACTTCCCTCATTAACTTATACTATTAATCTGAAATTTTTTCATTTGACGATCATTTTGAAGTTTAGAAAGTTTCATTCATGTTTTAATTTGAGTCATTTCTTGATTTTCTTTTTCTTTTCTCTTCTTTCCAGGGTACAGTTAATAAGGTATCATCCAGCCACATTGGCTGTTTAGTGCACAGGTGTTTTAATGCCTCCATCCCTAAGCCTGAGCAGATGTCCTCCGAGCAGTGGCAGACCCTGGAGATAAATGTGGGTGATGAACTTGAATTTGAAGTTTTTCGTCTAGACTCAGATGCTGCCGGAGTATTTTGCATTCGAGGAAAACTAAATGTCACTAGGTCAGTTCAACATATTTGAAATATGCTTTGAAAGAAGACACTGGAGACTTCATTGTTTTAGTTCTTTATCAAATGTTCCTTTATAGCTGGTAAACCTTGGTTTAATATTCAATGTCCCTAGATTTCCTGATTCAACCCAAAATTTAGAAGCTGTATTTTAACTTCTGGAGAGGTACATTTAAGTAGTGGAGATAACAGTTTTTGTTAAAATACACTAAATGTTAGATTTAACATTGGCACTAACATACAAAGCCCATAGACATTTCAGTTGGCTGCAGGAGAACAAAATAGAATATTTAAAATTAGTTACCTTTGAAAATAGTTATTCCAGATGTGGTAGCTCACGCCTGTAATCCTAGCTACTCAGGAGGCTGAGAAATGAGGATCAAGGTTCAAAGCCAGCCTGGGCACAAAAGAACCTGAGACTCTTATATTCAATTGACATCTAGAAAACGGGAAGAAGGGCTTAGCTCAAGGGAGTAGGGTACTAGCCTTGAGCCGAAGAGCACAAGACAGCGTCCAAGCCTTCTTCAAGCCCCATTCTCTCCCCCCCCAAAAAAAATAGTTATAGGTCTATACTGCTGCTATGAGGAAAATTTTAGCATTTCAGGATATTTTTAACCTATCATTCATTTGTTCATTTGTTTGTTTGTTTGTTTGTTTATTTATTTGCCAGTCCTGTGGCTTAAACTCAGGGCCTGAGCACTGTCTTTGAGCTTTCTCAAGGCTACTGCTCTACCACTTGAGCCACAGCACCCCTTCTGGCTTTTTCTGTGTATGTGGTACCAAGGAATCAAACTCGGGGCTTCTTTTTATCTATGTGTGGTACCGAATAATTGAATCCAGGGCTTCGTACATGCTAGGCAAGCACTTACCACTAGGCCCCTGTTCCTTTATTTTTTGCCTATTTGTGTTAATTGCTTTTAACTTTTACAGTTTGCAATCCAAATGCTCTAAAGTTTCTGAAGTAATATCAGAAACCAGAACTGAAGAAAGTGCTGAAAAAATTTCAAAGAAGAAAAAGAAAAAGAAGAAAGATCCAGAAACATATGAAGCGGATGGTGGTACCTCAGAGCTAGCAAATTCTGCACATGCACAAGACCTACAGATTAGTAGTAATGTGGACAGCCTCCAAGAGGAAGAGCCAAAGATGAAGAAGAAAAAAAAGAAAAAGCACCAAGAAGATCAGGACCCAATCTTCCAAGGCAGTGACTCCAGTGGTTACCAAAGTGATCATAAAAAGAAAAAGAAGAAAAGGAGACGCAATGAGGAGGCTGAACTCACCCCAGACCTGGAAGGCTCACCAAAGAAGAAAAGAAAAAACACCAGTCAATAGTGCACTTGAGTGCTATTCAGTCGTTAAAATATTGACACTGGGTAGATAGGTTTGAATTATACAAAATTCTTCTTAACGCAGCAGTTTACGAAACAGGACTTTGTACTAAAATTATAAACCTGGCTGTAAAAAACACATTATTAAAAGTGCCATTTTAATGTATAAAATGGTAGTTCCTGATCTCTTACATTCTTTCAGATGTTGAACTGTGTATAAAACCATCTTTAACCCCTCAAGATTTGCAAAAAAAAGGCAGACAGGGAGTAGAATTTTCCTCCTTAGATCACCTGGTAGCACTCATTAGGCCTGTAGTCCAAGGCCCAGACTGCAAAACATTTGGAAATGGCGCTATAATACAGTGTTAATTCAAATTATTAACCAGATTATGAAGTAAAATGTTTATTTTTACCTTTCTCTGGTAATAGATTCTTCTTTGGTCTTTACGTAATATTTTACTTTGCTTTTTTAAAAACTCAGTAAATTTACTAGCTTTAAGTTTTCCTTTGTCATGACTGCTGTTTATTTCTCTTCTTTACAATGCATTGCCAAGGGATTTTCTGAAGCCTCCACAGCTCTTAAATATGTCTCTATTATATAGTGAGGAAATTTGCTATTATCTTCCTGTGCGGGTATTTGTGCAAATGTCTGTGTGCATGTGCACAGGCACTTGCATGCCTGTCTTCAGTTCTGAGAAGTTGGTGGAAAGGGCTGTTATGTACTTGTTCATGTATGTTTCAGCTGAATTGATTTTGTGTGTGGGATATGGAGCCTGATGAAGTCAAGGATTCTCCATATCAGCTGTTCTCAATGCCATTTATCAAGTGCTAGACAGTGCTGACATCAGTTTTCAGTTCTGGTAGGGGCCTATCTTGGACTGACCCAAGGACTGATCTATGGAGAATGGAGAGTTCAGGCAATGTGTATGAATAGGGGTGCCAGAAATGGAAAGATGGACGGCAATGTTTTGAAGTACAGTAGAGATTCAGCTGAGATTTGAGTCTGATATGACTAGTACATTTGGAAATGTCCTCAGTGAAAAATGCATACAACATATTTTGAAGATGTATAATAAGTATAAACTGTCTCAGATTTTATATTGGCAAAGCTTACTTTTTCAGTTGTAGGTTAAATAAAAATTTATTTTGGCCTGTGGTCAGTTCTGTTTTTTCACAGAGTGAAGACTATATATGACATATTAAATTTCCTTGGACAGTGCTATTTGGAACAAAGTATAAGTTGAAGTAAGTTGTATTTTAAGAGCTTGATTTAGTGATGTACTTGGGAATGTTGGAAAAAATATTTCCTCCAAATCTGAAGATCCTTGTACATACCAATGTCATGTTTATGTCACTCATAGAAAAGTGCACTGTGGTGCAGCAATCAGTAATTCCGACATAATTGATAAATTTTTCCAACTTTATTTTGGTTTTACATTGGGCCCTCTCCCATGCTAGACTTGTGCTGGAATACTTGAGCCATGCTGTGAACCTTTCATTTTTAACATTAAGCTATTTTCTAATATTGTCTTTTATGCGTGGGATAGCCTATACTCTATCCTACTATTTAGACCTCCCACGTAATTGGGGCTGTGGGTGTGAATCATCACATACAGTCTTTTTTTATTTCTCCCTTTTTGCACACTTGGCCTCAAACTGTAATCCTCCTGGTTCATGCTTAACATCTGGAATTTGTAGGTATAAACCACTCTTACAAGCCCAAAACAAGAATTTGATGAAATGGTGAATTTCCCTTAGAGGAAATCCTGTGTCAAGCACCTAAATCATTCCTGGCCATCTGCCAGGAAAATGGTTCTACATTCACAGGGGACTCAGTTTTGCTAATTATAATGAGCCAGGATACCACCTAGCTTAATGGTTCATTTTGATAACCTGGCTGAAAGGTTCTTTATTATATGTGTTTATAAATTGATTTAATATTTTTATGTTTCGTAGATATCCTTAAGATTGCACGTAGTCAAGCTCAGATATGTATTCTAGTGCTATAATTGGAATTGCACTCACCTGAGAGCTTAATGAAGGGAGAAATCATTTCTGTGAAACAAGATTTTTGAGCCAGTAAATCTTGTTAACTTACATGTCAAGTCTTACTGCATTGTTTAGTAGCACTAAACTATTCACTGTTCTTTTTAATCTACAAATTTCATTTGTAGCATTCCTTTGTTAATGGGATTTTTTTTTTTACTTTGCCTCATTTTTTTCTTTTTTTTTTTTGCCAGTGCTGGGCTTGAGCTCAGGGCCTGAACACTGTCCTTGGACTTTATCAAGGCTAGAGCTCTACCACTTGAGCCTCAGCACCATTTCTGGCTTTTTTCTATGTATGTGGTACTGAGGAATCGAACCCGGGTCCTCGTGCATGCAAGGCAAGCACTCAACCACTAGGCCAAACTCCCGGCCCAACTTTGCCCCATTTCTTATTGACATGTTACAAGTAATTGATTTCATACATTAGCCTATCTGGGAAGATAAGCCATTTTTTGTCTAGTATATTTGCCTTCTTCAGTCAGTGATTTTACTTGTAAGGATTTTGTTTTTTGTTCACTGGTTGCCTTTACTAAATATATATAAATATGTAGTATAGAGAGGTATATTTTTATGATACAAAAATACATTTATATTTCTTTACCCAAATGCCCTTAGCTTTTTTTAAGTTCATTTAATTCTAGGGTTTCTATTTAGTTAAAGAGATATAAAATTCTCTGTCTTGGAAGTACAGTGTCTTTAAACTCTTTGATTCATGGTTTACTTAAAAATGTTAAAAATTCTAATTTCTCTTAATTGTTATCCTTTAATTACTCATTTTTAGCTGTGATAGGTATTGATCATTGAAGATAATCTTAGTGTGTCTTCTTTTTTCAAGTTGAAATTTTCTTTTGGGCCAGTGTTCATCTTTACAACAAAACAAAACAAAAACACTAAAAGGCGTTAAAAATATGCAAAAGTCTCTAAAACATGTTGTATACCATGCAGTAGGAGAAAAGTTAAAGGGTACAGTCAGAAATTGACATTTTGGGGACATTTCTTGTGTATTCTTCATGGAAAGTTGAACAGCTGTTCAGTTTATCATTGCCTTCTCCCATCGTTACTAGAAACAGATGACAAGATTTGCGGTATAAACTTTTCTTTTCCAAATCTGCCTTGGCACCAGTAATTAACTCCATAATGTTTTGCCTTCAACTTCTTTCAAGTAAATACTTAATACACATGATCATCTTAAAAACCAGTTGTCTTTTATTGGCCATTGGAAGTGTAAACCTACTCTAATTTATTCACATTTCATTTGATTTCTCTTGAATGTTATTTGAAGAATCTTAGGCAGAAATTACCAAGTTACACAGTGGAGTAATTAAGACTAGAAATGAAAATCAGCCAACATCTGCAACTACGATTTCAAAAGTAAGCTGTACTCTACAGCTGTCTGTAATTATTTCCATGTTCATTGGGTATAAATAAATGCTTTCATACTAAAACAAATGCCTTGCCAATTTTAATAAACAGCTGGAAATTAAAGGTAAGTGACTAATCAATTAAAACTATTTGAGAAGTGAAAATTAGAATGCTTTAGTAAATAGAGCAGTGAAGGGAAGAACTGAATAAAATATGGCCAACTTATAAGGTGGTTATTACAGAATGTGCCACTATATTTTTGCTAGCCTTAATGTTAAGTCTGTCTTAGTTGCAAAATCTTGTATTATAGATGACATTTATAACTAAGAACTGCAGAGTATGAGTTGTACTGTGTTTATAAGGTAGTCTGTCAAGAGTCCTGATGTGGGAAGTTTGTTCCTAGTCAGAGATAAGTTCACTGTTGATCAGAAAGCATGATGCTCATGTTTTTGCCTATTTGTCCTGACCTCTGGTGATGTCAGAGTTCCCATGTACATGCTTTGTATGAGATTTTGTAACAGAAAAATGTTTTGGGAACCTTGTATTTATCATCTTTCTACTTTGGTAACAAATATTGGAGATAAATCAACTTTTATAAAGGAGTATTTCTGTGATCCTAGTTCTAAGGCTTCACAGAAGGAGTTCAAAGCCACAGTGAGCTTCCAGACAATTTCTAGGCCAGCATGGGCTTCATAAATGAAGTCTTAAAGCCAGAGGTGGATAGAAGTTGGTTTTGGTTCACATTTTCAGTGGTTTTAGCCATGATCACTTCGCCTTTTGCTTTGGGGCTTGTTGAAAGTGCGTAGTGTCCATGTGTAGAAGAGGAAGTCATTTATTTCATGACAAGAAAAAAAAAAGGATATAGATATATACATATATATACACATGTATATAGGTGTGTGTATGTATATACATATGCATATATGTATTGCCAGTCATCTAGCTTGCACTCTGGGCCTGGGCGCTGGCCTTGGTCTTTCTCAAGGCTAGCACTCTGCCACTTGAGCCACACCCACATGCAGCTTCATGCATGCTAGATAATCCCTCTACCAGTAGGCCATGCTTCCAGCCCCGAGTCCTGGTATTCTTAACAGGTTCCATCTCTTCCCACTGGTGTCACAGGTTCTGATGAACAAACCTCTAATACATGGAAAATATTTACCTAAAACACAAGTCAGTTGTTTCTGGTGGGGTGTCAGCTATATTTGCTTGTGGTTTGGATATGATTTACCCTCCAAAGCTCAAGTGTTCTAAGTCTCAGTCCTCGGGTGATGAATCACTGAGCTGATCATGAGAGCTTGATCCTAATCAGTCTATCAGTCCAATATGGGGGTCAAGTTGATGGTGCTACTGGGAGAGAGTGGAAATAGGAGGTGAGTTACTGAATTCTTATCACAGAGATATATGGGAGGTTTGAAGAGTCTTCTTATATTTTGTTCCACCATGACCTTTGGCCACTGTGTTCTGATTAACCATGGCCCAGAAGCAACAGATCCAGTCCCAGACCCCAAGCACTGAGACCCTGAATTAAAAAGGCTTTTGTTTTGTGACAGCAACAAGACCTGACTATCCAGGAGAATACATCTTCATTATAGTAGGCACTAACCCTGTTTTGTTGGATTCTGCTGTGGAGAGAGGCACTTTTTATTTTCCAAGGCTCTTCTAAATAGTCTTGAAAGATTAGTCTAAAATGTTAGCCTAGATCTAAAGCTATGAGTGACACTTCACAAAATGTCCAGGAAGAATCTTGCTAAATATTACCTGTCAACATCACTTCATCTTAAGACTATTCTAAATATTGCTATAAAAATAGTATACTATAATATATGGGATATTCTAAGAGGACTATATAATCCATTTCAACTTTAATGTTGAGTGGGTTTTTTTTTTTACTTGCTGAAACATTTGTTGCAAGTTGCTTATTTCTGTAGTTTTCACTCTTTAAATTTGTATGCATCAAGTGAACTGCTACCGTATTGGACTACACCCACACTCAGATACATATATTGCTATGTTTACACAATCATTCTGTGTGACATTCTGTTTAGAAATCACCTTTCTTGCACCACATGCAATCACCATGGCTCTGACAGCACTGTGCCCACATCACTCCAAATCACCTAGTGATTAAACAAATTGCAAGGAAGGCTTGAGGAATTGTAGTCTTGATCCTATTTGTTTCATTCCTGTTCCACCAGCACACATGTGTCAGACTTTCCAAAAGGGCTGATTAATTAACTCGTCCTTGTCTACTGACTTCTGCTATTCATCACATTCCATCAAGGCCGGGCTTCCCATGGCTGTTCATTGATGATGTTAAGGTGCAACAAAGATACAGCAGATCTTAGAGACAGAGCTCCTCTGATGACTGGACCTCTAGTGGCAGGGTCCTACCCAGCCATCTAGAATGCTTTTTTGCCTTTCCTTCCCTCCATTTCCTTCCAGGTCAGACTTCAAGAAACAGCTTCTCCTTGATTCTCTAGTGCCCCTGAGGATCCCAGTTTCTCACACACATTTAACATTAAAAAAATTCTTACAAGTTTGATTATGTCTCTGTGTCAAAGGTGAACTTGACTTATTTTTCTGTCTATATAGAACTGAGGTAATTGGGAATTTGCAAATTAGCTGGCGACAATAAACTAACACATCCTCCCTTGCCATTTTCCTCTTCTGCTCTTTGTGAGAGCAGAAGCCTATGTATTGCAGATTCTCTCTGAAACACAAGCACTAATACAATGCAAGTCATATAGTGGAGGGAGATTTTTTTTAATTAATGAAATATTACCATTAACTTTTTTGTGTGATCTTGAACCAGTTTGAAAAAGCCAGAGTATTATAGAAGTACAGGCTGCAGTACCAAAAGTGTATTGCTTATTTCAGAAGACAGTATGGGCATAATTTTGGTCCTGTTTCACTTGGAATAAAGGCCCTGAGTCTCAGTGATCCAGCTCAGAAAGAAGAGAGCCTTTTACTTTTAATTTAAAAATTAAAAAGCTCTAATTTTCTCCTCTGAATTTATGTGGCAATAATAGATACCACTTTTTTGTTGCTGGTTTGCTTTCTCCTTCAGAAATGCATTCTCTTGTTCCATGAAAGTAACATTTCTACCTGAACAGTCTGTGTTTGAACAAACTCTCACTATATATGTGTGTGTGTGTGTGTGTGTGTGTGTGTGTGTACATACATATATATATATTTACCCATCTCCTTCAAGCTCACATATTACTTTGGACTTTTTGTTTGCAAAGAAAACTACAAGAACTTAAGCCACAAAACAAACAGGCAAGCAAACAGGCATGGGAATTGCTATGAAAATTTACTGGTGTCAGGAATTAGAACAAGACAAGAGTGATAGCTACTGGAAAACAAGAGCATCTCAAGCTCATTCATAGGCATTCCTGCTAGTCATCTCGAAGGTACAAACTTCTGACTTATAAATTCTCAGGACAGAATGTTTGGGCCATTCCATTACTGAATTACTAGCATGACTGCCTAATATCAGTTTTATGAAGAAAGTAAAAGTGAGAGAAACCTTCAAGAACACTGAGGAGTAAGGGGTGCCATTTATTGACAGATACTTTGGAAGGTAGCCACTAACACTGGATACCTAGTGGATATAATTTCAAGTGAATATGTCCAGCTGGCGACTTCATTTTCCTTCTCAACTGAGTTACATCTGCTATTTTATGAAGTAGGAGTAGCAGCTTTGTATGTGAGAGGAGCTTGATCCTAAGCATATCAGAAAAGTGCAAGCAGAAGCTACTACTAAACTGTCAGCCAGCTTGGAAACATCACCCACGAGGTGATATGCTTGTTTATATAACCAATAGCTCATATACCTGGCGTATGGTGTGAGCCCCATGAGGATTGGGAAAGGCATCTGTAAATTTGCTTAGTTGTAGTGCTGGAAGTTTTTCTTTTATCATAAGAGATACATAACTCAATAATTTACTCCTTCAGAAATCATAACGTGGAAGGAACTCGTTTTAAAATCACTTAGCCCTGGGAGATCAAAGCTTATTCCAGTCTTCCCAATCAATGTGTTTAAAGACTCTGGAGACATTGTATTGGAACTTCAAGAAATGGGCTGCCAAAGTGCAAACTTCCGGTTCAGGCATACTCATCCATCCAACCCCTGAGAGGCTGGATTGTGTATTTTACTGAACTACAAGTGACTGTGAGGAACACTACCCAGCCCAGACAGGGCTTCTTTTGCTGTCTCTTCATTTGAGTTTATTTCAAAATACACAAAAAAATTCCTTTACTAAACATTTTAGAAACAAATGATTAAAACTTCTTTATCTATAAATGAATAGTACAGAAGCAACTGTGAGCCAGAAGTGATGTGGTAGGGAAAAGAGAAGAAAATGCTGGTTTATTTTTGACACATTTTGTCTTGAAAGTAGTTATGATGTGAGATTTACATTTCCACTGTATTTTATGTACATATTTCCATCTCCATTCTAATAACATTAAATACCTATGATTTAAGGAGATGATTGAAGTTATTTCCCAAGTGGATTTTAAATTTTTTCCAACTGGAGTTTATAGACCGAAGCAACCCAGCTCATAAAAGTGACCATTGAGACCCCAAATAGAGAGCTTCATGGTTCCACAAATCATGACCAAACAGTTTGCATCAATTTTTCTTGGAGACATCTTTATAATGCAATAAAATGAAAGGGCTTTACTTTTTACTTACATTAATGTATTTGGGGTTTATACCTAAAAAGTTATTTTCTGTTAATTTTGGTTTCAGACTACATGTCCTATCTGATATCACATGGTAATTTACAAAAACCACTCAGGCTTAAATGTCTCTGGTGGCCTCAAGTAGTTTCATGAAATGCATGGGAATGCATTTTCATATCCAAAAGCCCTTTGCCTTTTAAGAATCTTAATTTTGTTGGTATTTTTCCACTGACACATTTGTTCCTTTAACCAATAATATTTTTGGTTGACCAATTCTGGTTTTGGATCTGGAATTGCCAGGATATATAGAAGACAATATTACCAATAGTGGAGGACATGTTTTAGTGGAAGGAGAGGGGAGGGGAAGAAGCAAATAGGTAGTAAGATAGTGTCATGGAAGAAAATAAGGCAAAAGACATGCCAGTATATTAGGGGTCACGACTGTGACTTTATTTTTTCATATATTTTTATTGTAATTAATAGAAGGGTTACATGATATTTGCTAGATAGAAGATGCATTAATTCACATACATTGATAACCTTTCACATGTCTTGGTCCCCATTTCCCTCCCCCCACCCCCATCCCTCATCTTGTTTTTCCCAGTTCCCTATCCAAATACAAATATATCTGATATATCAGATAACAAAGTGAGATACTGTAACAATATGAGATAATTGAGGGACAGCAAAAGAGATGAGAGATAACATAGTACCTTAAGGACAACAATCATTCATTATATGGCTTTTGTTTCTATATCCTAGAGGTCCTTTCATTTAGTGTCATACTATATGGCCTTATGTATCAAGGTTTTTCTCTATTGCAAATCTCTGCTAGGAGAGCCCAAGGTTTCTACTGATTATGGCAAATGAGGGAAACCATTGAGCCTAAGTTCCTTTGAGTCTGGCTTACTTCACTTAATATGATTTTTTCTAAGTCTTTCCATTTCCTAACAAATGGGGCAATGTCATTCTTTCTGATAGCAGCAGAGAATTCCATTGTGTACAAATACCACATCTTGTTGATCCACTCATCAACTGAGGGACACCTAGGTTGGTATTAGAATTCCTAGCCAGTGCAATAAGGCAAGAAGCAAGCATAAAGGGGATCCAAGTAGGGAAAGAGGAAGTAAAACTTTCCCTCTTTGCAGATGACATGATTCTGTATTTAACGAATCCTACAGACTCTACTCCCAAACTCCTTGAGCTGATTAAAAACTTTGGAAGGATAGCAGGGTATAAAATTAACCGTCAAAATTCAACTGCCTTCCTCTACGCCAACAGTGAGAGGAACGAGGCAATAATCAGGAAAGCAACTCCTTTCGCAATAGCCTCAAAGAAAATAAAGTACCTAGGAATTAGCTTAACTAAGAATGTAAAGGACCTTTTTGATGAAAACTTGAAAACCCTGAAAAAGGAAATTAAAGCAGAACTGAGGAAATGGAAAAACCTCCCATGCTCCTGGATTGGAAGAATTAACATCGTGAAAAATGACAATCTTGCCAAAGGCTATCTACAAATTCAACGCAATACCCATCAATATCCCAATGTCATTCTTCAAAGAAATAGAAGAGGCAATCCAAAATTTCATATGGAATAATAAAAGACCCCGTATAGCAAAAACACTTCTTAGCAGAAAGAACAGCGCTGGAGGAATTTCAATACCAAACTTTAGACTCTATTACAGAGCTGTAATTATCAAAACAGCTTGGTACTGGCACAAGAATAGGCCTGAAGATCAATGGAATAGAATTGAGGACCCAGATATTAAACCACAGACCTATGGCCACCTAATCTTTGACAAGGGAGCCAAAAAAATAGAATGGAAGAAAGATAGCCTCTTCAATAAGTTGTGCTGGCAGAACTGGTTAAGCACCTGCAGAAAACTAAAGTTGGATCCTTCTTTGTCACCCTATACTAGAATTAACTCCAAGTAGATCAAAGACCTGGAGGTAAAAGCTGACACACTGAAAACTCTACAGGAAGGAATAGGAGATACACTAGGCCACCTTGGCACAGGTCAAAACTTTCTTAATAAGGACCAAGAATCGCAACAAATCAGAGAAAGGCTGGATAAGTGGGACTGCATTAAACTGCAGAGCTTTTGTATGGCAAAGGACATAGCTAGTAAATTAATTAGGAAGCCTACAGAATGGGAGGAGATCTTCACCAACCATACAACGGACAAAGGCCTCATATCTAAAATATATCAACAGCTCAAAAAATTGAATCAATCCCAAACTAATCTCCAGAGTAACAACCATCCCATTAAAAGATGGGCCAAACACTTAAAGAGAGTCTTCTCTGAAGAAGAAACAAAAATGGCCTATAGACACATTCTACATCTCTGGTCATAAAAGAAATGCAAATCAAAACAACGCTAAGATTCCACCTCACTCCAGTTGGAATGGCCAGGATCAAGAAAATTAATAACAATGACTGTGACTTTAAATAGGGCAGAGTTTCAGTAAGTGAAGTCAGAGCAAACACTTGAAAGTGATAGATTCTGAAGGAATAGGAAATCAAGGTGAGGTCATAGTAAATAATTCTAGAGACAGAAGGAGAGAATATCCTTTATCTAGGTGTCTTTCAGAAATCTCCAGAGGTTTCTAGAGCAAGAAGATAATCAGAGCAGAGTGAGAAAGGCGGAGAGTAAGACATGAGTTCTGAAAAAGTTAATTTTGTGTCTTTGAACCTTTTGCATCAGATACTTGCCAAGCATCTGATGAAGCTCTTTGCATTAATGATAGCTAAAGTCTTGTAACTAGGAAAATACTTAAGATATTTGTGTATTAATATGTATATCAAATCTATATTTCAAGTCATAAAAATGAAAAGAATATGAGCATGTACTTTCAAAATCTGCGTATATGTGGTAATATTACACTTCAGAGACAATAGAAATGGTTGTCCTCTCTTCCCATTCATACTTGGTTAACCAGGTTTGATTGACTTTTCCCATGGCAGGCTAGCTTGAGAAGAGAAAAAGAGTTATTTTGTTTGAAGTTTAGGCAGACCTGTTGCTTTAGCCTCTGGTGAAGTCTACTGATGGATGGCATCATGGAAAGGGGACATGCAACACAGAGCAGATTATTCCAACAAATGAGAAGGGAGAAGAGAGAGCAATCAGGGCTTAGGCTTGCTTTAAAATTGATTTGCTCCCAAAGAACATTCTGCCAAGACCAGCATTTTCTTTCAGAGATAGCACCTGTGAATCCTGCCCAAATCTCCAAAGGGAAGATGTTGCATACTGAAACAACATTCTGAAGCCATGTAGAGCTGAGCAAGGTAAACAGTAATCTACTGAAATAAAATTATGCTGTTTTCCACAGTGCTTGTGGTATGGAAATCGCATAGTATATTAGACATTGGAGATAGCTGTGAAGTAATGGAGAGTAGAGGCAATTCTAGTCAAGTAGACATTCAGATGCACCATCTAGTTTCTAGCTAAAATCACTAAAATCACTTGCAAAGAGAAGGTGCTAATTAGAAAGTGGGAGAAAATGAGGCAGGGGTAATACTGTTCAACAAGAAATAGACTCATCACCTTACCTAGGTAACTGTAACCCCTTTGTACATCACCATTACAATAAAATAAAATAAATGTAATGACAATTGTCCCCCACAGGGTAGATATTGTCCCCCACAGGGTAGATAGAGTTTGAGAGAAATAGTCACTAGCCAAATAACTGCTTCATGTAAAGCTTGTCTGTTAATGTGACTCAGCTCTCAGTCTCTGTAATAAAATACCTTTGTAAACAAAGTAAAGGGAAGAAAGATTCATTTTCACCCACAATTACAGAGTTTTCAGGCTATAGTTCATTGGTTCCATCATTTGGGAGCCTGTGGCAAGTCTTAAATATAGTGAGGAAGGAAATAATGGGGCCATGTGGAAAACCAAATGTACTCACTTGATAATGCACAGAAAGCCAGGAGAGGATAAGGGGAAGAGGGTTCAAATCTCCCTTTCAAGGAATTGCCCCTCCCTCATGACCTAATTTTCTTACAGCTGGCTCCTTGAGGTTCTACCACATCCCAACTGTATTACAGGGCAGCATCAGTGTCATATACATCTGGGCCTTTGTGAAATATTTATAGTCCAAATAATCACCACCCATTTATATTACCTACTGATGAGCTCTAGAAGAGTATTTGGGATTTTGGGGATATGTGATAAATAACCTATCAACTCCAGTGTTTTAGAATTAAATTCCATCTGAAAAACCAAAGATCTGATTTGAGCTAAAAGGATTTAAAGTATTTTTAAAGTCTAACAGGAAACTTCACAGGTACCTCACAGCATTCCATAGCTGAAACAGGAAAGATATGATCTCGTAATTTAAATAGGACTGAATATGGTACCTGCTTAGCTGCCGTGTAGCTTATTCAGTTTTTGTGGTATGTCCACACATAGAATTACTTGTACCTACAGGAATAGCTCTTTTTTTTGCTAATTTGAAAGTATCCCATATTTTCCCAACATTTGATAATCAGGCATCTGTAGTGAACAAACACGAATGCACTGCCTCGCATTTTTAATTTTAAATCTATGAGAATAATGCATTAAGTGTTTTCTGTTTGCAGGTTTTCTGTTAAGACCATGTACAAATGTGATTAACAGGCAGTGAATGCTCATATCTTCGTAGTTTATATAGAGGAACCTTTTGAACTAGAGACATTTTTTGAAAACCAAGGGTTCTCTGGATTGTACCTCATTGTAACTCAATTTTGATCACCAACTGTATGAATGTACGCAAACAAGTTTAACATCTTTATTTGGTGAAGACTCATCTTTAAACAGCTGATGATGTCACCTTTCTCACAAAATAGGGAAAAATCGATAGAGTAAATTTGGAAATGAATGTAACCTTGTATCTATAAAACAATACATTTCTCAAAGAAACTAACTCTTCACTTACTCAACAGTAATAAGGATTATCTTTGCAATTATCACTGGACAATTGGATGAGTAATGTGAACAATGCTACAGAAACATTACATGCTTTCTGAAATGAGGCTACGTGGATTTATTAAGAGGAAATGGTGTTAATTCTCATGTTTATTTTCATGCTATGTTAAGACATTCTAAATCATTTGGTCTGTATTCTTTATTATATTTTAGTCCTAAGACTTCATTGTGTAGCATCAAGATTTACTTATAACACAATAAATGTGGATGGGAGAGATACTTCAGTGAATGTTCTGGCAATCATCATTCTATGTATGGTTTTTCTAAGGCACACTATAGCTTGATAAGAAAAAGATCTTAAAGCTTTCAAAGAGTGTTATATTTAAAGCAAAAGCCAGGCTTTTATGATTAAAAAATACAATGCCATAGTCAGATGTAGATCTAGATGACAAATTGAGAGTTATTTTAAAAAGAAATAATTAAGGACTGCAGAATTTCAAGCAAGATAAAAAAATAATTTAACAACTCAATAATAAGGCTTAATTACTGCTAAGTGGATGGAAAAGCAATAATTGGAATAAGTTGAACATGTAAAAATTTAAGGCAGAAGTAAAATGAATTATAATAGTCTAAAATTGGACAAAATTATATGTGCTATTAGGTAATGATATAATGATGAGTTTAATTGGACTGAAGTCATTTTCCATTAGAAATGATTGTATCTGTATGAAGGCGAGAATATTTTTATCCTTTCTGAGATATGAAATAAAGTTAATAAAATTCATACATTTTAAGTAGTTATACAAAGAGATTTTAATTCATCCTGATCCCTGCTATCCCTTCCATTTTTTCCCATAATTCTCACCCTAATCTTCAAGAGGGCATACTTGGTTTGTCTCACAATATGTTAAGCTTTTGGAGATAGTAGAAGAAAAGGAATTAATTGTTCAGTTGTTGGCAATTATTGGCTCAAATGCTAGTGAGTTAATCACCAATAACTTCTGCAGCTCACAAACACTTTTCTGTCTCTCTGTCTCTCTGTGTCTCTGTCTCTGTGTCTCTGTCTCTGTGTCTCTGTCTCTCTCTGTCTCTCTCTGTGTCTCTGTCTCTCTCTGTCTCTCTGTCTCTGTCTCTGTCTGTCTCTCTCTCTCTCTCTCTCTCTCTCTCTCTCTCTCTCTCTCTCTCTCTCTCTCTCTCTCTCTCCCCCTCTCTCTCTCTCTCTCCCCCTCCCCCCATCTCAGTTTGCTAGTCCTGTGGTTTGAATTCAAGATCTGAGTGCTTGAATGGGTTTTGTTCAAGGCTTATGCTCTACCTATGAGCCAGAGCTCAAGTCTGGAAATTTTTTTTTGACAATTTATTAGAGACAAGTGTCTCATGGGCTTCTTTTCCTGGGCTGGCTTCAAACCACTGTCCCCCTGAGTAGCTAGCATTACAGGCCTGAGCCACCACCACCTGGTATTCCTTTTGTAACCAAACAGAACTCCGCTCTTAGTGGGATCCTTTGTTCCAGCATCCAAGAAAACTGTTTATGTGATCTATACATTTATCTAGGTGGAATCTGGAATGTCCTGCAGGAGGCCGGTAAGTTGATGGCTCTATAGGCATGTGGTGATCTTAGCATAGCACTATAAGCTGGTGGTGGTCTTGTTAAGGGTGGTGACATGCGGAGGCTTCAGAACATGGGTAGGAAAAGGGCTACATGCCCTAAAATGAGATTGCAAGACCCTGGCTTATTTCTCTTTCTTTCCTTCTTCTTCTCCACTGGAAAGTGAGCGTTCGTTTTTGTTTTTTTCTCTGCCATGCACTCCACCCCAATGTGTAGTCACAGATTCAAAACAACTGAGCCAATAGGTCTTATATTTAAGCCTCTAAAGCTATAAGTCCAAACAAATCTTTCCTCATTATAATTTATGTATTTTAGGTACCTGTTACAGTGACAGAAAGCTGACTTCTACTTTAACTATTAACTTTCAAAATAATTAAGGTCATATTTGAAGCTTAAACAACTGTAGTGGCTAGAAAATATTTCAACATATTCTACTTATCCCGTTTTTTAAATATTGGATTTCTTTTCACCATTAGTACAATGTTTTGCTGTAAAGCATATTTCCCTGTGGTATATTATATTATGTATTAGACAATAAATGCACGTTAACTTTAAATTTCAGTTTGCATTTTCTAAACTTTTATCGAGTGTGTATCATCTTCCTTTTCTTCCAGAAAATCAACAGCACTTCCTTTATAAACTTGAAATCTACTTTTATTAAAATGTGTACACTAAACTATATATTTGCCACTTTGCAATTTTCTTCGTCTCAATTGTTTTCTATGAATAATATGGAAATTTTGTTTCAGTAATTATAGATTATTTTAAAAATAATTTTCTAACATTTTCTTTCAAGAAAAAAGTCAAGGGAAAAAAAGCGCCCATTTTACAGTTCCAGGATTTGCATTCTTTGTTGTTGAAGGAATTCCTTGTGCATTTCTCACATATTACCACAAGGTGGAGTATAGCTTTAAGTATGGATTTTAGTTTACCATGCTTGCCTAACTAGGTTGTTAGGAAAGTAAATAGTGAAGCCAAAGTTTTAGTGAATATTAGAAAATTTGAGATTCAAAACTTTTAATCACTATAGGACTTCTCTAAATAATTATATTGATATGGTTTATGTAATTAAACAAATCTCTCATTGCCAATGGTGCCCAACAGAATAAACCAAGCAAATGAATTCCAGTCAGGTGGAGATTACATGATTCAGGGTCATGAGAAGGCATTTAGCTTTCATGTGATCGTGTATTTTCTCCTCAAAAACAGTAGTCATGACATAGTGTGCTGTTTTATCTTACACTCCCGTCTCACTTTGGCTAATGTATAATCCATCTTGCAACATCCTCACTAAAGTCCACTGAGCTATCTTGAAGAGATGACTATTCTCCTGAGTTGCTTTAGGATTATCATTTTGACAAATGAGTAGACTAAACAAAGTCCTTGTATTAACATTAAATAATTCCTAGGAGAGATAAAGAAAAAAAGTGATTGATCTCCTTTCATTTATCCAATGCTTGCATTAAAAAGCTCCCCAGAAGTTAAAGCAATGTAAAGGAACTTTCATAGATTCGATGGTCATGAAATCATATCTCCAGGGCTTTCTTCTAGTATTGTCACTCAGTATACTAAGTGAGGGAGCTACAATTGGACAACATTGTTGATAGAGAATGCTGGTGACAATAAAGAATGGAAATTTAAATCTCCTACCTCTAGAAGAGGGCACTACAAAATTTGAAGTGCTGAGCATGAGCCCCCAATACTTCTGACATCCCATTATATGATAATTTCCTATTTTACACTAGATCCTTCATGACTGGAAAGCCCAAAATAATAGATGATCAGTTCAAAGCTCAAAAGACAGCAATGGTTAGAAAGCCATTGCTTGTAGTCACATGTTCTTGGCTATTTATCCTAGTTCATTGGGAGACTGAGTTCAAGAGGATCATGGTTCAAGGCAAACCTGGACCAAAAACTCAACCCCATTCTCCATCCATAGTTGGGCACAGTGACACATACCTGTTATTTCAGCTGTAAGAAAGCTGGGATGCGAAAGTTCTGTACAGGATAATCTCACACTTAAAATACCTCAAAGAATGCATGAAAAACTCTTGGAGTGTAGTCAAACATTAAAAATGAGTCATTTTCTGAATGCCAATAATAAATAGGCTCAGAAAGAAATAATTAACAAGGGTGTTATGGTTAAAATGATATTTGAAGGATATACATATCATTTT
Source organism: Megascapheus bottae (assembly GCF_031878675.1). Lineage (NCBI taxonomy): Eukaryota > Metazoa > Chordata > Mammalia > Rodentia > Geomyidae > Megascapheus > Megascapheus bottae. The sequence continues at coordinate 17,133,663 of NC_143513.1, read as the reverse complement.
TATTTTTGACCATACTGGAGTTTATACTCAAGCACGTTCACCTTGCTTGCTTGCTTGGTGCTCTGACACCTGAGCCATGCATCTAACTTTGATTTTTGCTGGTTATTTTGCAGATGGAGACTGGTAGACTTTTCTGACTAGCTAGTTTCAAACTGCCATCTTCTGGCTCTTACCCACCTGAATATAGGATTACAGACACTGGCCACTGGTGACTAAATGAAGAAAATTTCTAAAGTTAGCTCACAAAAATGACTAAAAAACCCATAAGCATTAGATATTACTGAGAGGATGATTTTGTGTCTAAATGGCCGAGATCCTTGATAAAAATTAAGAAAGAAAACAGAAAAATGAAAAAAAAATCTTATTCCCATTTGCTTCAACATGAAATTTTTTAATCCTTACCAAATACTTTTCAACTGTATATCAGCTGATCTAAAGCCAGAAGAATAAACCATTGACTTGGACAGAGGCAATTCTGATAAATGCCAGCTCTGAGAAGCCGTGAGTTTCATGCAAATAATAAGTTTGGTGAAATAGTAAGTTTGGTGACCTATTAAATAAGGTAGCAGGGAAACATACAAGGTCAAGATGATTCCAAAATTTCAAGCCCAGTGAGATTGAGTCTGACCAGCCAAGTTTACATGGAGAGTCTGTCTGTCTGTCTTTCTGTCTCTAAGAACTATTTGTAACTAATTTTATCTGTAAAGCCACCAGTGGTAGTCATTTCTATTGTGTTAATTTTTTTTTTTGCCAGTCCTGGGTTTGAGCTCAGGGTCTGAGCTTGGACTTTCTCTACCACTTGAGCCTCAGCATTACTTCTGGCTTATTTTCTGTATATGTGGTACCTAGGAATTGAGCCTGGGTCTTCGTGCATGCTAGGCAAACACTCTACCACTAGGCCAAATTCCCAGCCCTGTGTTAATGTTTTGAACAACCTACTCACTGAAAAATGTGACAATTTTATAATAGATACACTTAAATCTGCATTGCCCACTCAGCTTGCAAACTTAAGAGGCATGTGAGAGTAATTAAAATAGATTACTATTCACCTAGCCAGAGTTCCAGCAAAGTGGAGCAGAGATAATAAAAAAAAGCAAAGAAGGTGCAAAATTTGAAGTTTCTGGATGTATATTTCCTAGGTTTCATAATAAATATGAGTTACATATAAGTCATATGGGTGATTTTGTAATTCTTATACAATAGCTCCATTATTTTCCCATTTTCAAAGTTTATATTGATATGGTATTATCCTCCTAGTCATCATCTGAAGAGAAAATAAAACAGTGTCTGAATGTGGTTTGTAAAGTGTTCCCTTACTTCAAATTTCCTTCAAGTTCTGCCCTCTCCCAAGGCATATGGGTTTTTGGAAAGCTGTGTTCAACTCACGGACAATTGGTTGTCAGTCATCATGAATACATTTTTCTATGTCTAAAATACAACTTATTTTTGGAATAAGCTACAATTTATAAACATACTTGTTATCTTTACCTAGAGAAGGAATGGATGAGTTTATCTTCTTATTCCCTTCTAATTCTCATGTTCAATACATTCTTATATTAGATTGCCTTTCTTTCGAAAAGTCGCCATTTGATTTTCCTCATAAACTGTGATAGGATTTATGTCATTGTTTGGACTGCAGGTGGCACTGACTGACTTAACTTGTCAGTTCTGCTCTCAGTTATTCTTTCTTAACCTGGAAATATACAGAGGGCTCCACATCATGAATCATGCTGAAAGGAAAAGCCTGATAGATATTTCCTTTGAGGGAACAGTTTTCATGTGGGAAACCATTTTCTCTTTTTATCTGTTGTGTCACAAGCAGTCCAGCCAGAACCACATCTGTTTAATTTACTTGATATATTTTAGTGTCTACTTTGGTGACATGAACATATAGAGACTGGATAAATGCTAGTTCACGATGATTGTGACTTCCATTATTACAGTGGTTATGGAACCTGCTCAAAGGTTTTGATGCCATGCTTTCATGGTAAGATACATTTTGTCTGAAGATTGCTAATATAAAGAGGATTTAAATGTGGTATATTTACAGAAGCTTCCAGCTAGACATACAAAGGAACCATAGGATCAACTGGCCTATAGGCATTGTTGAAACCGGAGGATTTTGAAGAACAAAGTTAGACTTGTTTGATATAAAGGGTGTGGTTCGTTTCTGATCGGGAAAAGAAAAAATTATGTCTTCTGATCCAAGTTTTCTATTATGCTACAACTCAAAGCTGCATTCATTGGCAGGGACAAAATGGTAATTTACAAAATCTTGTTTTAGAGTTATGCTTTAAGATTCATACCAGAGGGGCTGGGAGTTTTGACTAGTGGTAGGGTGCTTGCTTAGCATGTATAAAGACCTAGGTTCGATTGCTCAGTATTACATACATAGAAAAAAGCCAGAAGTGGTGCTGTGGTTCCACTTCTGAGAGCTCTAGCCTTGAGAAAGCCTAAGGACTGGGCTCAGGCTCTGAGTTCAAGCACTAGGACTGGCAAAAAAAAAAAATATCAGAATGCCCAAAATAAATGAAGATAATGTATTTCCCACCCAATTTAGGTCCATGTAATTTTTCTCAGACATTTTTGAGTATTAACAAAAGGCAGACCTAAGAAAACAAAATTAAATGTAAATGGGGGAACCAGTTTCCATATCCAAAAGGAATTAAAAGAATTGAACTGAAAAGGATTTCAGGGTTTGAGTTATTCCTTTATATTTGGAGAATTAAAATAAATTAGATGACCAGAATCAAAAGTAAAGGTCCACTATGAGGATCCAGCATCACTTTATGTTGGAGATTTAGGGGAGAAACAACTGTGAAGTTCATAACATACCTTGTCATATATATTCTGGTAGTCATGATTTTTATTAGTTGATGCAAGTAGACATAGAATGAGATGAAAATACACACATTCCAAAGAAGACTAGATTCAAAATTCTGCTACTAGAACAGACCTCCAGAAAAACGTTGGCTAATTTTGCAGCCAAATGTTTTATTTCATAATTCGGGAAGTCCACCAATTCTCTGTTCCCTTGCTGAATTTCAACGCTGAGTAAATACAGTGCTAGACTTGACCTATTGCAAACGACCTGCTATCATTCATGCAGGCAAGCCATGGATTCGGAATTGATTTGGTCCTCCTTTTGGATTGTGGTAGGGAAAATAAACGCACGCAGTGACTTATGACTGTTTCTTCAGGTGACTTGCACCTTGGCTGACTTGATTTGTGCCGATGGGACCACAGAACGACCTTCATCTGCCTCCCAGCCACCACAGGGCAAGCCATTTCCATACTTTTCTGTCTCATTTCCTTCCTTCTGGGATTGGTGCGGTTTCTGCAGGCTTTATATTATTGTCACACCTACTATTTTTCTTAAAAAAATTGTTCAGATCATTTTATTTAGACTTTTTAAAAGAACTCTACAAACTTTTACATTATTTTTACAAAAGAAGAATTCTCAAGTAGAACCTTTTTAACCTCCTGGTACACGCCAAGCTGGATTACTCACTGCTATGACAAGTTAGAAGGCTCTTTTACCTTTATCTTTTTGAGTGCATATGTCTTCATTTTCCTAGATTGGCCTGGGTGATTTCTGTTATCCTGGAGGAACTGTGTCCAGTGAATCATTCTAGCCTATTCATTCTGATATAGTGGGGCTGCTATTTTTCCAAAAGCTGTGGTATAGAATATATTGTATAATCCACAACTCGCATCACAATGCCAAGGACATTTTGTTATTGTCAGCTATCTCACCCTGGCCACACACACACCTCTTGAGCTGGTTGAGAGGAATTACTGGATTCTTTTCCTTCTGTTTCTGTGCCAGGCATCAGGCACTGCAGGTATTTGCTGCCTGGCAGTAAAGAAATGAATGAATAGGCATTTAGAAAGATTAAGCTAGCTGGACGCAGTGGCTCAGGCCTGTAATCCTTACTACTCAGGAGGCTGAAATCTGAGGATTGTGGTTCAAAGCCATCCTATGCACTAAAGTCCATGAGACTCTTATCTCCAGTTAATCACTAGAAAACCAGAAGTGGGGCTGTAGCTCAAAGGGTAGGGCGGTAGCTTTGAGCTGAAGAGCTCAGGGACAGTACACAGGCCAAGAATTCAAGCCCCATGACTCACAAAAAAAAAAAAAGAGGAAAACAAGAAAAAGAAACTAGATTAGATTAGAAAACAAAAAATGAAAGGCTAAGTTAGTTATCTTTAAATGTTCTCTGACTTCAAACTCCATTACTGTCAGAAGGAAAGAAAAGAAAAGAAAAGAAAAAAAGGATACATCTGCCAGAACAAGCTCCATTTAAGTTTAATGGTTTGTGTCCTAACCAAGTAATTCCATTGCACCTGAAGTCAGGATTCTCCATTAGGAATTCAGGATTCTCAATTTGGTAATACTGTAATAGTATATTTGGCCTTCTTCATAACAAATCAAAGCTATTTGCCATTGGAGAAAAGATACACAAAAAGCCAAAAGTAAATCAAAAAGAACAATCAATTCATTTTGAAAATGACACAGACATAAAAGTTCAGCTGGATATTTTATATAAATAAATACTTTAAATGCAATATGTAGTAAATACCTGCTTTTATGTTAAGATTTTCATTATTTTCTTTTGATTAAAAAAAAACTCCCTCAATTTCTAGAATTTAAAAGTAACCTGAAACTGTAATCCTCCTGATTTCAGCTCCTAGATTTCAAGCTAGGATTACAGGCGTGCATCTCCACATTCGGCCTCTTCTAATGAGGTAGACTCTCACAAATTTCTCTGTGTGGGATCGTCTTAAACCAAGATCTTCCTAATCTCATCTTCTCAAATAGCCTGTTATAAGCTACTTGGTGCTTGACTAATTTACAAACATCTTTAGAAATTAGAAATTTTCTCTCATTCATCATAGGGACTGGAGACTACCCTGTAATACTCTTTTTACCTCTTTTTTAAAAACAGGTGCCCATATTCTCTTTTTAACTCAACTCTGGCTTTTAGTTTTAGCATTTCTTCCAAAGATTAGTGGTCAGAAGGTTGAGTTACTGTAAATCAAGATATCCAACATTATTCTTTTGGAGGTAAGGACAAATCTACCTCACACTTGTTTATGCAAGAATGCCAAGTATTGTTCTGTAAGGACTATTATCCATCACTGGGAACAACTGAAAAAGTGTTTGCCAGAACAGAATGAACTGATTCCCAAACTTTTATTTTTGTCAGTCTGGCCTTGAACTCAGGGCCTGAGCACTGTCCTTGGACTTTCTCAAGGCTAGAGCACTTGAGCCTCAGACCACTTCCGGGTTTTTTTCTATGTATGTGGTACCGAGGAATTGAACCCCGGTCTTCATGCATGCTAGGCAAGCACTCTACCAGTAGGCCAAACTCCCAGCTAAACTTTATTTAAAGAGGGTATTTCTGAACGTTGATTTTGTCAGCTTGGCTGATAGGATTCTCCCACCATCTCACATGACTGTCAATTTCATTCTCTGAGACAGACTCACTTCCTCCACACTACCGAGCAATGGCCAGAGGCTAACTTCTGGGAAAATATGAGACTGTTCTACTGATTTTCACTCACAAATAAAAACCTTGCAAAATTCTTAAGTGGTCTACTGTGACCTGGAACATTGAAATGTGATCATAGTTTCTATTAGGTGAAAACCATGATTCAGCTTCGTAATGTATTAGGGGAGGATAACACTGATGAAGCAACCAGGGACCCAAGGCAGCTGCCCTTTTCCAGCTGACTTCCTTCTCAGGGAGCTTGGTGATCCTGAAGACAGACAGGATGCTGGATCAGGCTGGGATTGATCAGGAAACCCAGCCCCACCCTTTTCCAAACACAGAGCACCTCACTAAAGAATTACGCTTATTAGCTATGGACATCTAATCATATAAAATACTATTAAAATGAACTCCAGGAAATGGAAACATTTTTATCCTTCTGTTTTCTATTCCTTTAGTCTTGTCTTTTGGAAGGTTAAGGGAGGCACAGACATGGAGGGACAAGGGTGAACAAATGCAACGATGGTACTCACTACACACTTAAACTATACAACTTGTGAGTGAGAACAGGAGGGAAAGACTGGGAGAGAGCGAGGGAAGAGGTGACAATGTTCAAAAAGAAATGTACTCTTTATCTCACGTAAGTGTATCTTCTCTGTAGATCACCTTTAAAGAGTAATACAGTTTTTCTCTTTTCTGTTTGTTTGTTTGTTTGGTGGTGGAAGACCTGGGAAGGGAAACGCTGAGAGCTTCCATGGAAAATGATATCAAAGCTGGAAAGTCAGATAAACTGCAGAATAACTCTACCTGGGGAATAACCAGGACTGTAATGCACACAGACCCCACCCACACGTTCCCTGGGAAGTTGCTGTCTCCTATGTCTACCTACAGCCTGGGTGCAGCTATGATGAGAAAACAATGACTTTACCTTTCTCTGCCTGCCCCAAACTCAAACATCATTTCTCCAGGGGGACTTAACTAGTCTGGAACACTATTAGAGAAGATGAGTTCATCCTCATACTCACCACCCCCTCCCCCCCCCCCCCCCCCCCCCCCCCGTCCCGCCCTCACAAGCACCAGCACACAGAAGGGTGCAATTGTGATGCTGAGTGGGCAGTGGCCAGTGCAGCCCAGCTGTGCATCTAATGTTAGCATATTGACCGAGATTTTGTAAATAATCCACTCTTGCTATTCACGGGGCTTGCTATTTCATGCTTCCTCATTGATGCCTAACAACCCTCCCACTGGTAGAATATGGGGCAGGTGGTAGGAGAAAATTGGGGGAGAGAGGAGATCCCTATTTCCTATATTTTACAAATGAGGAAACAGGCTCAGAGGGATAGCTAACACATAGCTTCCCAGCTATAATAACAGTGAGGATGAGATTCAGAGGCCTCTTTCCACAAAATGAATTACTAATCCAATCTAGTCCTTTTTTTTTTTCCCTTTTTTTTTCTTTTTTCTTCACTCATGGGGCTTAAACTCTAGGCCTGGGCATTGTTCCTGACCTCTTCAACTCAAGGATACCACCCTACCCCTGGAGCCACAGAACCACTTCTGGTTTTCTCGTGGTTAATTGGAGATAAGAATCTCAGATCTCACCCACCAGAGTAGCTAGGATTACAGGCATGAGCCGCTGCACCCAGCTTCTAATCCCTTTTCTATGTTATTGTTAGTTGAGGCTAAGGGAACCAAACCAAGATTATTTTCCAGGTAATTTCACCATAGGTGAAAGTACCATACACCTCTTCAACTCTTAAAATGCAAGATGACTCCCAAAGGAAAAGCCAGCAGTTGTGAGAGAAATGATTACATGTGGATAGATAGGATACCTTTGCCAAAATTACTTGAACTGCAACATGCATGTATTTAAACATGACATTGATTGGTGTGATTTTTTTTACAAATAATAAATAATTACATTGGTGAGCAAGTAAACATATCCTTATGAACTGTAGCTTAGTGTGAATATAGGCTGAAAATACAATTTTATTGTGATGAAAATGAAAGGTTCTTATAATAAAAAACTAGTCAGAAGAATAAACTAGACATTAAGAGAAAATAATTTAAGAAAGGGAGAAAAGGATATGGAACAGGATGGGAGGGGGTAAGAGAGGCATTGATTGTATTTGGAGGATATAAGGAAAGCACTCTGAACAGTAAAAGGCAGTAATTTGTAAACAAGGCAGAGTTCAAAGGGCTTAAATGAAAAGACCTTCAACCTTTCATTTTTTTTCTAAGACCTCACACTCCCAAATTTTCTCTACTTGCTAAGTAGATTTTTCAGTAGTTTTACAATGAGCCATGAGGTTGATTTTTCTAGTAGAAATTATTTTTCTTATACTTGGAAAGCTATATTCCAATGCAAACATAGCTTAATATAAGCTAGTAAATATAGTTATTGTAGACACACCTATCTGGAATTGGCTTTATCAGGACTTTTCAGATGCTTTTATAATCAGACATTAACTTTTCGAGGACTGAACTGTGTAAAGTGGAACTCACATATTGAAAGAGCTGAGAGCCCAAATCTAGGCACAAGGAAAGATTCCACTGAAACTATATGTCTGTCCTCATAGTGTGCTCTACAGACATGATCTGTATTCTAGTTCAATGAAGATGAGAAAATCATGTAAAATATATGGTCCTGGGAGCCATTATGTTATGGTTGCTGTTTTGGTATAGGAAGTTTCTGCCTGTATAGGAAGTTGAGTTACAAGACTTGCCCTACTTGGTATCTATGGAGATTTAAGCATCAGTTTTACAAAACTGTAGCTAGTCAAGCACTGGTGGCTCATGCCTACAGTCTTAGCTACTCAGGATATCTGATGATCAAGGTTGAAAAATAATCCAGGCAGAAAAGTCTGTGGAATTGCTGTTTCCAATTAACCAGCAGAAAGCCAGAAATAGGGGTGTGGCTTAAGTTGTAGAGTGCTAATGTTGAGCCAACTAAAGCCAAGTAAACATCTTAGACACTGAGTTCAAGAGATAACACAAGCACACACAGAAAGGGAGGAAGGGAGGAAAGGAGGAAGTAAGGAAAGAAGGAAGGAAAACGGAAAAGAAGAAAAAGAGAGAAAAAGCAGGAGAGAAAGGAAGAAAGAATGACCGAAAGAAAGAAAAAAGAAAGAAGTGATAGGCAAATTACTCTCTGTGTGCAAGAAGATGTTTAAATTATAAGAAAAAAATTTGGAGATGATAGATTGTTTTAATTGGAGGAAAGATGAGCAAATGTAGTTAATACACTCATTGTACATTATATTACATAACTTGAAGGAGGACTGAGAGCAACCAATTGGTGACAAGATTAAGATGCCTTGTACTCATAACCTGACATGGAATTTTAGCCTCTTTGTATAACCAATTAAAAATTAAAAAAAATAAAGTCTATCCTTCTAAAAATGTTTCTAAGGTACAGCCAGCATTTTGGGAAGCAATTTTACCTGTTAATTCTTCTGATCAAATTAGCTGGTATTTGAATATCTTAACAATAGTAGCTTCAAAGGTAAGATCATAAAATAGTAATTTAGTAATTCTGTGGATTTTTACTCAAAAATTTGAAAAGGAACAGAACTGGTCTTGTTAGAAGGAACAGATTGCAGTGAGTGGTTTCTAGTCCCTTCACTGAACTATTCTCAAGAGAACAGATCCCTAGCTGATATTACCTTCAATCTTTAAACTTCTTTTTAGTCACGTAATAAAGGCAACATCATACCAACCAGTCATCATTCTATTACCCCTCACCACTGACATACAAAAGAAAAACTTCTTGCTGAAGTAGCTTGGAGGAAACACAAAGTTGTAAAAGCACTGCTGCTGCCAGCAGTCAGGCAGTATGCATTCACTGTGATACTCAATGCACCTAGAAATCTCTCTGCTGTCTCCTGGGTGTGCTGCTATAAGGTAGCCGAGAAAATGAAAGATATCAATAAATAGGAAGATCCAGATGGCATGGGGATTTGGTAAAGTGATCTTTCACTTCTGGAAGACCAAGTAAAAAAAATTCCAAAATCCAAATTCAAAAGTGTTGGGTAGAGTTTATCTAGTCTCTGGATAGTTGTCTGAAAATGCCTCCCAGCCAAATGTGCTCTGATTGACAGCTGGGGGAAGTGGCTGGATAGAAGTAGCAGGCAAGCTGATCAGGGTGGAGGTGAGGGAAAAAGAATTCTTGTATCCCTGGAGGAAGAGTGTGGTGAGAGGAGAAATGATACATTTTTGGCACTTGGGGAAGTGTCTGGATTGGACATATCATATTGAATCAAGGATAATGTGCAGTTGGCCATATAAATGAAACGTAATGACGTATTAGCTGTGATAAATGTGATTCTTTTTGAAAGAAAATTTATCTCCAGTTTCAGAAATGAGTAATTATATATGTCAAGAATCAACTTATTTAATTATAAATCAGAGAGCAGATGAGTCTCCATAGTTGCAAAAAAGAAATATAGAAGTCACTGTGAGAAGGTCTTTGAGTTGTGTATGAATTATGCCTTAGTATTTACTCAGGAGTTATGAATTTCTCAGGTCTGAAAAAAACTACAAACGTAATGAATGATTCTGCTAAAGTGGTTTTCATTTTATTCAAGTTAGTGTTCTCATCAGTAAATCATTATATTAGCCAGTTCAAAAATGCAAAGAAATGTTCACATACATGCGGACCAACATTGTTATGAAAATTTAGGCTTTACCTCTGAACCATAAGTATGTCCTAACAAGTAATGGAAATGTTTACAAATGGGATCAGTTTCACATGCCTGTGACATCCTATATACAGGTCTTTATTTCTGCAATCTGACATGTACTCTATGAATGTTAAAATGCCTTTGAAATAAGAAACTCATGATCAGGTAAGGCCTTATCTGATATTGGCTGGGAACAGAAACATGTATTATAAACACATGTTTCAGAAAAGTTAAGAAAAAAAGTGGGAAAGAGTGAGACAAATCAGTGAGTTGATGCTACTAATAATTTTATCTAAACATATAATGTTTAACACATTTGCTTGTTCCTATATGTCAATGGTTCAATATTAAAGACTAAACTTTTGTGGGAAGGTGAGTCTGTGTGTATGTGTATTTTTGTTTTTCTTTTGGGATTGACAGGTGAGAATATCAACTCAGGTAAAATGGAATTCACTGTAACAGAATCTTTTTTTTAAAATTTTTTTATTGTAATTAGTAAAAGGGTTACATGATATTTGCCAGATAGAAGGTGCATTAATTCACATACATTGATACCCTTTCACATGTCTTGGTACCCATTTCCCTCCCCCCCACACCCCCCTGTAACAGAATCTTATATCACATATTTTGCCTAATTTGTGTCTAAGTTAGGTGTTGCAAAATGAACTATTAGTTTGAAAGATTCTCCAGACTTCAAATTTCATATGGTTGTAAAACTTAAGGAAAAGGAAAGGGATTTTCTTTAGGTAATGGTATGGAATTACAGGAGGATCGTCTGTACTACACTGAGGTAAAAGTAATACTTCTGTGGAACTGAAGGTACTGTGTGATAATAGGTAGATGACTGTAATTCTACACAAATTAAAGAAGAATAGATATATTTCTAAATGTCATATAGACAATTTCTAATAGAACAATCAGATGATATTCATTCAGTTTGGGAAGTTTATTTATTTTTAAATTAATTTTATTGTCAAGGTGATGTACAGACAGGTTATATTACAGACACAGGTAGTGAGTATATTTATTGTCAAACATTATTACCCCCTCCCATGTTCTTACCCCACTTTCCCTCCCCGCAAATCCTCTCCCAAGTAATAAAGTTCATTTCCAACGTATTGTCTTGTGAGTATCCCTGTTGCATTGGTTCACACTTAGTCCTTTGTCTCATCAATTTGCTTTTTTCCTTCTCTTCCCTAATTCAGATAAATGTATATATAAAACATAATACCAAAATCAAATACAATGACAACAGAGGATAAATCATAGAGGGAAAAATAAACAAAATAAAGAATTTCACATAGTACATTAAAAGCAACAACTCCAAAGAACAACCTCATGTTTCCATATCTTGGAGTTCATTTTACTTAGATTCATCTTTGATGATCATGTGTCTCATAATAGACAAGACGTTCAAACATATGATACTTTCAATAGACTGCAATTTTAGAGGTCTTGATCTTTCCCTTTCAAGCTGAATAGAAGAATACTATTAACATGGACATGACCTTATATTTGCTGCTATATTTTATTTTTTCCTGAGAAGAAAATATGGTCAACTAATTTCAGTGTTTTTTTTTCACATTTTCCGCATCTCTATTGTGATTAAGTACAAAGTAGTGTACACAACACTTTTGTGTGTTCAGGCCACTGGCATCCATAACACCCTGTTATGATTTAGGTCTGGAATGTCCCCAGAGGCACATGACAATACATGACAAGGCAGCAATGTTCAGAGGTGGGGGGGTTTAGAAAGTTAATGAATAATCTGACCTGATAATGGATCAGTTCATTTATGGAATCAAAGCACTATTGGGAGATGGCAAACCTTTAGAGGGAGTGGGGCCCAGCTGAAAGAAGCAGGAAACTGGGGAATGCCCTTGAAGGGTCTCACTTATCACTGTGTCCTTAGTCCTTTCTATATTTCTATCCACCACAAGGGAAGCTATTTTATTCTTGCCCTTATACCATGGTGATTTTTCCTACACACAGGGCCAGAAACAATGGAGCCTGAGCCCTGAGCCTGCAACTTGAGAGATCACGAGCCCAAATACATCTTTACTGACTTTACATTTGTTTTCTTTGGTAATTTTTCACAGCAACAGAAAGTTAGTAAAGAGGCCATGTACCTACCATCATCTGTCATTTTATGCAATGAATCCTCTCTATTTAAACAACAAGTACATAATCCCCACATTCCTTAGCCCTGACAAGGACCATTCTACTTTCAGTCTTCATGATTTTGATCATTCTAGGTACCATTTTGAATGCATTTTTCACAGCATTTGCTTTTGTGTGATTGGCTTTTTGTTCCTTCTATAATGTCCTCTGTGTTTGTCACTGTTGTAGTTGCCATATTTCTTATATGAGATGCTATTATTCCACTGTATGTTGCTTATTCATTAATTTTCCCATAGAAATGTGTTTCGTTTCAATGTTTTATCTATTGTGATGAAGGTTGCTATGAGTATGGGGGTGTATGGATATCACTTTGATATCGCTCTTATATTTTGTGGTCACACGCCTGTAAGTTTATTTGGTGGATTGTAGTACAGCTCTCTTTTTCTTTCTCCTTTTATCTTTCTGAGGAAAAGCCAGACTGCTATCCATAAAGACTATCATTTTACATTTCTCCCAACAGTTTATATGGGTGCTAGTATTTCTATATCCTCCCTAAAGCTTGCTTCTCTACCACCCCATAACACTGTCCCTCTACCCCTCCTTCTTTTGTAGCTGTCATCCTAATAGGAGTGAGAGTATATCTACTTGTAGTTTTGGTTTACATTTTCTAACTATTAGTGAAATTAACCATCTTTTAACTTATTTGGGATGATGTCTTTATTTGAAAAGCATTTTATCCTGTTTTTCGTTGGATTTCTATTGTATTTTAGGAGTTTTCTCTAGATTCTCGACATTAATTTCCTAGTAGACAGATAATTACATCTCTTTTTATCATTCTGTGTATTTTTTTTACTCTACTTAAAATAATTTTGAGGGGCTGAGACTATGCCCTAGTAATAGAGTGCTTGCCTATCATGCATGGAGCTCTGGGTCCAATTCTTTGGTACCACATACACAATAAAAGCCAAGTGGTGCTGTGGTTCACACAGTAGAGCACCAGCCTTGAACCAAAAATGTTCAAGGACAGTGCCAAGACCCTGAGTTCAAGCCCCAAGCCTAGCAAAAAAGTTGCTCTCTGCTTGAACTGAGATATTCATCTTTCAGCACCGATGCTTCTGATTTTTAAATTTTAATTTTATTGTAAAATTGTTTGACAGAGGGGTTATAGCTACTTAAGTAAGGCAATGAGTACATTTCTTTCAAACATTGTGAAATGCTTTCTAATTTTTCTCCTACTTTCCCTTTCCCCTTGGATCTCCCCCCTCATTGCAAATTGCAAAGTTAATTTCACATATTGTCTTGTTAGTATTGCTGATACACTGGTCACCCTTTGTTCTTTGTCTCACCATTTTGTTTCCCTTCTCCAAACCAGAAAAATATATATACAAGACACAGGTTACCAAAATCAAAAACAATGAGAACAAGGGGAAAATGAAAGGAAAACAAAGAAGAAAGAAAGAAATTCACACAGTACTTTAAATTACAACAACAAAAAACCTCTTGTTTCCATATCTTGGAGTTCATTGATTAGCATCATTTTATATGGTGGTATGTACATAGCTATGGAGCTGTTGTCATCCTCTGCTAGGCCTATCCTAGCCATACTAATTATTACCCCTGAGGGAGACCATGGAGCCTATTGTTCTCTGGTTCTGGATTACTTCACTTAATATGATTTTTTTTCCAACTCACTCTTTAGATTCAGGCTTTGAGACTGTTCTGGAACTTTATCACTCTCTTTTCCTGGCCTTCAGTTTACAGAGTTTTGATCTTTTCTGTAGCTTTCAAATCTTCTTAATCTCTCATTTGTAAAGTTTTCCAATCTTTTTAATCTCTCATCTGTGCAGACTTCTTAATAAAACTATCTCTCTCTCTTCCTCTCTCTCTCTCATTGGTTTTATATGTTGAGGACACTGACTAATAGTAATTAAAAAAATTTCATCTGTGCTTCAAAAATGATGCAGCCAGCACCCACAAACTTGAGATTTACACACACGTGCACAGCTATAAAAAAGAAATTGACTGCATGAAAATACTTTAACTACATACTTTTTTCTGAATTTTAAGATTTAACCACATATTTCTTATAAATAATGTGCTGTGTGTGTTAAAATATCCAGAATGTACACAGGACAGAACAAATGGAAGGGCAGAAGCCTTAATGTTGTTCACTCTATGGGAGAGAATATGGTACCTTGGATGAGATGCTTTAGGAAAATATAAATAGTAAATACAGTCATACAAACAGTATTGCAGGTGCTTAAGGAAGAACAAGAATGATACATTTATGTGTGAATCAGATTATTACATATTCTAGCTGTACATCTGAAATAATCTTGGTCTGTTATTTAAGGCTCTTTCATGGTGCAGTTTTCATTTTAATATAAAAATCTTCATTTTAATACTATTCTTATTGGATATATATCACAAATTATTGTGTCATTCCATAATTATTTATTGTTGTGCTCTAAATCATACATTGGGCCAAGTATGAATCTTAATACTTAAATCTTTACAGTTTTGCAATTCACTAGAGATATTCAAATGCACAATATGATATTTAATGCTGTTCAATATGTATTTTAAGAGCACTATTTATCAGGGCATTACAATAGGAGAAAGAAAGTTCAAAACTACTGACTCACTTTGCAATTCTATATTTAAGAACAAGGAAATCTATAAGGATACTTCACATTTGTAAGGCCTTGGAAACTGGTTTCTAAATTTAAAATATATCATGAGGGGGTATGATTTTTTTAAATTCCACAAAGGAAGGAACTGCAAGAACATACATCTAAAAAGTTACTCAGTGTTAATCTACTTTGATAAAGATTTATATTCCTTTATGAAACCAGATGGTAAAAATTACATATTTTGATATAAAATGGATAAATGTGCCATGATAGAAAGAAAGGATTATGGAGAAAACTTTGATCTATGGAGGTGTTAGAAACAATTAAAGCTATGAAAGTAGTATCACCTGTCCCAGATGGAGTTCCTGTGAATTTGACTAAGTGTTCCAAGACTGTTTGACAATTTCTCTAGCATATGTTTTTCATCTTGGATTGAAGGCCCAAGTGTTACCTCTCTCCATGAAAGGCTCGTTGGGGAGTGATGGCAGGTAGGACATAGGGTCGTGATTCTGGCTGTACATATTGAATATTCTTCTCAGTATCAGTTATATCGGATGATGAGTTCTGATCCTTGGTGACTATCTATTTAGAATATGTAAGAGGACGTTGTTACCCAGAACCAGTGGCCCAGTCACTCTGGGCAGCCACTCCAGAGGCTGAAACCTGGGATAGCGATTTGAAGCCAGTCGGGGCAGAAAAATCCTTATGAGACTTGTGTCTCCAATGAACCACTCAAAAACTGGTAGTGGAGCTGTGGCTTAGAGTGGTAGAGTGCAAATCAGGTGAGGGACAGCGCCTGGGGCTCTGACGGGGTGGGGGAGGGGAGTTTTGGCCAATATATGATTAGAAGCAATTCAACATGAACATATATTCCCTATAAGCTTGCAAATACACACAATAAATGTTTACAATAAACTAGAGACCTGTAGATGATTGTGTAAGGATAAATTTAGAGATAGTATGTTACTTATTTAAATGGCAAAGCAAAAGATCTCTTATCCCATGGCCCAAGGTATAGCTCAGTTCTAGGGCTCCTAGAAAAAACTATGTGAGAACACATTGTTGCTACAGCCTACGAGCTAATATGTCTATTGTGGCCCATTGGATAGAGTCTAAAGATTTAAGAAAAGATGCTCTGAGGTTTGATGATACCTGCTTATTTGACAGAGATACTTATTCCTACTTACTATTTAATAATTTGAAATGAAGCACATTTCTAAAGAAGATTGCAAAGAATGATCAGTGGATTTAGTCCTTTAGCTTTATTGAGTTTTTCTGTATCTTCCACTATTACTTCATAAATCAAATAGATTCTCAGGTAAATACAAATGTGGAAAAGGTTTTTCCCATGACTACTACCAAAGAAATGACAGAGCAACTATGAAATTTCAATGGTAAACTTTAAAAACTCATTTTTTCCTTCCTTCCTCCCTCCCTCCCTCCCTCCCTCCCTCCCTCCCTCCCTCCTTCCTTCCTTCCTTCCTCCCTCCCTCCTTCCTTCCTTCCTTCCTTCCTCCCTCCCTCCCTCCCTCCCTCCCTCCCTCCCTTCCTTCCTTCCTCCCTTCCTTCCTTCCTTCCTCCCTTTCTCCCTCCCTTTCTCCTTCCTTCCTTCCTTCCTTCCTTCCTTCCTTCCTTCCTTCCTTCCTTCCTCCCTCCCTCCCTCCCACCTTCCTTCCTTCCTTCTTTCCTTCCTTCCTTCCTTCTTTCCTTCCTTTTTTCTTGCTGAAGACTAGTGCTCTATCTCTTGAGCCACACAGCTCCACTTTCAGCATTTCCATCATTAATTCAATTTGAGTAACTCGCAAACTTTTCTTCCCTGGGCTGATTTCTAACCAAGATCCTTAGATCTCAACCTCCTGAATAGATAGGATTATTGGAATGAGCCTGGCTCTTTCCTTTATTTTTGGTAGCCAATATTGTGACTAAACAAATTATAATAATAAAAGTATTAATTTACCAAGAATCATCTTGCTTCTTATTCCGTTTTTCTTTGCCCCTTCTTCCTCTCTCTCTGTCTCTCTGTCTCTGTCTGTCTGTCTGTCTGTCTGTCTGTCTGTCTGTCTCTCTCTATTTCTCTCTCTCCTGATCTTTATATATTCTTTCTATTCCAGACATAACTATTAAGAGACTTAGAGAAATAAATATTTCAGAGAGGAATTCCATGCTTTCTTTGGAATGAAAATTCCCCAAGAGTTCAATAACACTCTATAGAAACAGTTAGTGGTGGGAGGCCTTCCCTACTAAATTTAAAACAATATTATCGAGCATGTCAATTAAAATCCTTGTGGGATTGGGTGTGGTGATAGAACCAACTCCAGGTCTCAACAGAACATAGAAAATATGTTCAAAGCAAATCTCTATACTAACTTAGGTCTCCTTTTCTTCTATTTTAATAGAAGGATGGTTCAGTCTTTCACTCACTCTGTTATTGACATAACCTTAATATTCTGGCAGAATGTCCCAGGAACCTTGACCATATCCCCACCTTTTATTTTGTAAGAGGTTGAAAAATGCTGATCTGGAAAAGTTCCTGAGGAGACACAGAGAAGTTCATGAACCTGAGGATTATTAGAGTGTTCATGGCAGGATTGTTCCAAGAACAAATTTGTATAGTTGAGAGCACAATGATTTTCCATCTTGGAACTCCACTTTCTCCTAAGTTTCTGTATGATTGACCACCCAGTATAATAAAGTATTGTTAAATAGGTTATTTTCATATATTTATGAATCTGTATGACTGAATACCATGTATTGTAAGAAGTTTCCGTGTGTTAAAAATAATTACCGTATTTCTACAGTTAGAAACCTATTTGGATTTTTTTGTGTTGGCTTATTGATTGATCAATATCTTTTCATATTTTTTAAAAACTGCTAGCAAATAAACATGTTTCAGGTACTTGGCATATTAAGAGGATATAGCAATGCTTCATTTCCAGTGGTTTCTTTAGCTACATCTCAGATTTATAACAGATTATATGAAAATCAAGGGTCTTATAGATTATATATGGAAGAATTTCTTGTATATACATATGCAAAACATAAATGCATAAAATTCATCCTCTTCAAATATCAAAGAGCAATGACCCAATACTTTTCATCATGAAAGGCCAGTGAGAAGCTAGATTCATTTTAGACCACACAGGCTGTGTTTGGAGGTCAATGTCCCTGTCATGTGCTATGGTGTTTCAACCCCTTCTTTTCTGTTGATGTAAATGCAATCAATATAAAGGGAAATATTTGAGGTACTGCTAATTATTTAGATTGATTTCAAAGCAGAAGAGGGAAAGGAATGATATTCTTATCTTGCTTTATATGAGATAAAAGATCATTCCCTATGGAACTATTTGCCCCTTTTTTATTTCTTTACTTATTTTAACTTACTTTTGAGAAGTTAGAAACCTTTAGTATGTATGATTTCTTCTTATAGCTCATGTATACTATACTATTTATTGGTAATTTAATGCTACATGAAATTGTAGTTGTCTTCCTGGAATTGTTCCTCTTTTCTGATCTACTACATGTTTAGAAGAATAACCAATTCTGTATTTAGTAGATTTATTCCTTTTACTTTACCAAAATTTTCAGGTGTTGTACCTATTTTTCTCCTGAGCCCTCTATAGACAGCACACACGCACACACACACACACACACACACACACACACACACACACACACACACACAGAGACATGTATATATGTTGATTTGAAATTTCATTGTGGGTTTTGTTATACACATGATAACTTAGGTAGGACATAATTAGAAAAAGTGCATTCATTTCTGGAGTATCTTATTTCTAGAAATGAGTGGTTTCTTGGTCAGAACTCCACTAGGGTGAGAGGTCAGTTAAGATGAGGAAAAAGATAATTAAATTTCCAGGCAGCTTTGAAAAATTATTTATAAACTCATTTTTCACTCTGAAAAATCTTCTCAGTGTATTTTCTACTCATTAGTAGGATCTTCCGAAAACAGTAAAGTTGGAAAGAGTACTTCCAGAAAACAATGCATTTCCGTTTTACTTTCTGAGATTTTTTGAGAATTCTTGAAGTTGCCACTAAACTTTCTTCATATATATAGGTGCATTTGGAGAAGATTTTGAGACACTGTCTCATATTTCCAGGCAATACCCATTTTACAGAAGACAAAAAGCTATTGCTCAAGACACCAGTACTGGGAAAAGAGATATCATAAATATAACTAATTTAAAAATATATGAATACATATTCATCCACCTTAAATGAATATAAAAGAAAAGCTATTGTTTCCAAGCGAGAATATTCACCAGTTAAGACAGCACTTTCTACCTTAGTTCTACAGTTCTGAACTCAGAGAGTAGAGAAATGTGACTTGAGAGTGGAAAGATGTGGGAGAGAATGATTTGAAGACCCATACAAGCTTTCAGTTGGATATTCCTTTTTTATAGTTTATTTTAGTAAAATTAGGAGCATATAAACACAATTCACAATCCCTTCTCTTCCAATAAAAAATAAAGTTTCAGTTGAAAGATGTGAAGAATCTATATTCCTGGACATGTTGTAATGCTTATTATATATTTCATACACTCTCCTATCTTCTTTGTCTCCATACATTGTAAGCTCTGGCTACAAGATAGTTAAGTCTCTCAGCAAATACAAATCTGATAGCCACGGTGTTGAAACACTTGGCTATAGAGTATTTCTGGCCAAACATCTGTATTCTCAACCTGTAGTCGAACTAAAGCTATTTAGCTAGTTAATAACCAGCTACCAAACACATATCATGGCTAGTTGTTTTAACTTCTATAAAGATAAAGCCTTGAAAATACAAAGATTTTTTTTGAAGCTGCTCAGTCTGCAACGAGAAAAGAAGAAAAGCCTACCTGGCTCTTAGTATTTTTAAAGTCTTGACAGAAGTGTCACATCCACCCAGCCATGTCTAAATTATCTTGTCAGGATTTCATACAGACAGCAGATATCTTTCAACATTGAAGTTCATGAAATTGCAACAAGGCTGATAAATTGGTTTATTTTTCCCCAAAATGTACCCTGGTTTTCATAACAGTCTGAAAATGTGTTAACCAATGGCATTGCCACAGTCTTGATTGTTTGAGTCTCCATCTTTCTACCTTCTCTGCCAAGAAACTTATTCTGTTTGGTTTCAAAATTTGTTTCTCTACCATCAGAAGGCTCACCACGGGACCTGGCTTGGAGGCAGTTTTGGCAATTTTTTTTTTCAAATGCACTTACTTTGATAGCTGAAAATGACCTCAAAGAATGATTAATATCTTGTGGGAGTTGATGACATAAATCTGTTCCAGTATGCCTAATGCAAGTTCTCTCCAAAGGAATGTTACAGCTATATTGCTGTGGAAATCTGGTGACACTAAGCAGACCCCACCAGATATAAAATCTTCAAAAGGCATAACTACTTAACTTGGACACGAATTTATGTTTACTTGAGTTGTTACCAAAAAAATATGCAGTGAGCTATGCTCCTTAGAAATTGTATAACATACATGAAATACTATTAAGAATATTGGTTTTTTTCCTAAGAGTTTCAAATGTGCTACTTGTACAACAATGAATGATTTTCAGATCATTTCAATGACTTGAGTCACTTCAGTAAGTCATTTTCTAATCACAAGGTAGGAGAGAACAGTGAGTGCAATGAACTCTGGCAGGCAAAGCCAGAATCAGTCATTCAGTGACTGTTTAAGTAGTGTTGAAACAAAACAACAAATTTCAGTTAAAATATTTGTAGGTGTAATCTTCAGCATATTTGAAAGAATTATTTTATGGAATCCTTACATATGCAAATTAACTAATACTAAAATATCCAATTAATTGATAAATTATGAGTTATGAAACACTTATGGTTAGGGTTACATAGGCAGCTTATGATTAAAAAATGTGAATCCTTAGCCAGGCACCAATGGCTCATGCCTGTAATCTTAGCTACAGGCTGAGACCTGGAGGATTGTGGTTTAAAAACAGCAGGACAGAAGAGTCTACAAGATTCTGTCTGCAATTAACCAGCAAAATGCTAGACTGAAAGGGTGGCTTAAGCAGCACAGCCCTGACTATGAGTAAAAAAAAGAAAGCAGGAACTGGTGGCCTTGAGTTCAAGCCCAGATATTGTCCCCACCATCTTCCTCCCTTCTACCTCGCCTCCCACCTTCCTTTGATTGAGTTGAGTATGGAAATAAAATCCTGCATAACCAGAGGCAAGTTAACTTCCTGTGACTCATTTTCCCCAACTCTAAAACGGAGATTGCAGTAGCTATCTAACAGGATTATTCTGAATATTAACAGATTTGGTTTTTGGAAATGGCTTGGAAGAATACCCCAAAATGGCTAAAAGCAATTACTATTTTTTATTATATTCAGATGTAACATGCATCTGCCAATGTATAAGGATAACGGAACTTAACTTTAGTCACATGGTAAGTATTGCACGCGTGTTAAATGATACCACAGATGTTTAGAAACATAAATATAGCATTTAAAAGTTTCAACATAGCATGTGATGTTTAAATATAACATTTTGATGCTTGAAGAACACACTCCCATAACAGTGTATTCATACATGTTTAACTCATAGCTGATCGAACTGCAAGGGCTAACAGAGCAGAGATTAGAATCTTTAAGGTGGAAGAGATTTTATCTGTAATTGAATATGATTTTCCAGAACTAGCAGCCTAGGCCCTCAAAGTTAGCTGGCCCTTGAGTTACTATAAATTATATTTCATCCAGGAAATATAAATTAATAATATAGCTTAGTCTTGTGTTCAAGTCTTTTGACTTTACATCCACACAGGAGTCTCATGCATGAGACATAACAGGAGTAGTGTGTTTTGAACATTTGCATTATAAAATTAGTATTTCAAATTAGCTGGGAATAAACATGTTGATTCCTTTCAGTGTAATTTCAATAAGTAAGGTATATAAGACTAATGTAATATGTGACTTCAATGATATGATTAATATTTATATAAAAGGTTAAAATGAAAAAATCTGACTATTCACATTGTGACTGCTGCTACTTATATTGTATAATTTATGTATAGAATATTCAAATAAAACTTACATCAAAGAAGAATTTATTATTGATCATGCTAATGCTAGTCTTCTTATGCCATTCTCATAATAACCCTACAAGCAATTACTAATGAGTTTATTTAATCGATAAAAAAACCCTAAGGGTCAAGTATATTTAAATAATTTTACTTAGTTTCATCAAAACCTCACACATTTCCAATTTACTGAAAAGGTTTATGCCATATACCTCTGTTCTTTCAGAATATAATGTTTTCTTGGAGATAATTTTTTTATATAGGCTAAAGCTCTTTGAAGTCAATATAAAGTTTAGGTATTTCCTTTCATTACTTACATTTCTTTGCCAAGTGAAGACATTTAAAGTACCCTCTACTCAAAGGGCATTTGGGGACCCAAACAGGGATCACCACTAAGCCACTAGGAGACCTTCAGAGATCATTTTCCCCAGGCCAAATCTACTAAAAAGGAATCTGTACTGTAGTGAGCTGCTGAGCCTTTCCAATACCAATTAAACTTTGTAAAAACAACTAATCTACTGCCTGGAGTTTGGGCTAGTGGTAGAGTGCCTGCCTAGCATGCACGAAAACCTGGCTTCGGTTCCTCCACACCACATACATAGAAAAAACTGGAAGTGGTGCTGTGGCTCAAGGGGTAGAGTTCTAGCCCTGATTAAGTCCAAGGACAGTGATCAGGTCCTAAGTTCAAGTGCCATGACTGGCAAAATAATATACGAATCCAGATTTACGTGTACTTTTTTTCTTTTTTTATTGTAATTAATAAAAGGGTTGCATGATATTTGCCAGATAGAAGGTGCATTAATTCACATATATTGATACCCTTTCACATGTCTTGGTCCCCATTACCCTCCCCCCCCCCGTCTTGATTTTCCCCCCTTCCCTATCCAATTTCAAATAACCAAATACAAATGAATCCAATATATCAGATAACAAAGTGAGATACTGTAACAATATGAGATAACCAAGGGACAGCAAAAGAGATGAGAGATAACATAGTATATTAAGGACAACAATCATTCATTGTATGGCTTTTGTTTCAATATCCTGGAGGTTTTTTCAATTAGCTTCATACTATATGGCCTTATGTATCAAGGTTTTGCTCTATTGCAGATCTCTGCAAGTAGAGCCCAAGGTTTCTACTGATTATGACAAATGAGGGAAACCATTGAGCCTAAGTTCCTTTGAGTCTGGCTTCTAAGACTTTCCATTTCCTAACAAATGAGGCAATGTCGTTTTTTTCTGACAGCAGCATAGAATTCCATTGTGTACAAATACCACAACTTGTTGATCCACTCATCAACTGAGGGACATTTAGATTGGTTCCATATTTTTGCTATGGTGAATAATGCTGCAATGAACATTGCTGTGCTAGCGGATTTAGTATGCCCTAGTTTCTGGATGGTTGGGTAAATGCCAAGTAGTGGAATTGCTGGGTCATAGGGGAGTTCTATGTTTAGTCTTTTGAGGCACTGCCACACTGCTTTCCATAGTGGTTGAACGAGTTTGCACTCCCGCCAACAGTGTAGTAGTGATCCCTCTTGGCCACATCCCCTCCAGCATCTGTTATTATTCGTTTTCCTGATCCTGGCCATTCTAACTGGAGTGAGGTGGAATCTTAGAGTTGTTTTGATTTGCATTTCTTTTATGACCAGAGATGTTGAGCATTTCTTCATGTGTCTATAGGCCATTTTTGTTTCTTCTTCAGAGAAAACTCTCTTTAAGTCTTTGGCCCATTTTTTAATGGGATGGTTGTTACTTTGGGGATTAGTTTTGGATTGATTCAATTTTTTGAGCTGTTGATATATTTTAGATATGAGGCCTTTGTCCATTGTATCGTTAGTGAAGATCTTCTCCCACTCTGTAGGCTTCCTAATTAATTTACTAGCTATGTCCTTTGCCATACAGAAGCTCTGCAGTTTAATGCAGTCCCACTTATCCAGCCTTTCTCTTATTTGCTGTGATTCTTGGTCCTTATTAAGAAAGTTTCGACCTGTGCCAAAGAGGCCTAGTGTGTCTCCTATTCCTTCTGGTAAAGTTTTCAGTGTGTCAGCTTTTACCTCCAGGTCTTTGATCCATTTGGAGTTAATTCTAGTGCAGGGTGACTAAGAAGGATCCAACTTTAGTTTTCTGCAGGTGCTTAACCAGTTCTGCCAACACCACTTGTTGAAGAGGCTGTCTTTCTTCCAGTCTATTTTTTTGGCTCCCTTGTCAAAGATTAGGTGGCTATAGTTCTGTGGTTTAATATCTGGGTCCTCAGTTCTATTCCATTGGTCTTCAGGCCTGTTCTTAACTTAAAATGTAAAGGACCTTTTTGATGAAAACTTTCAAACCCTAAAAAAGGAAATTAAAGCAGAACTAAGGAAATGGAAAAACCTCCCATGCTCATGGATTGGAAGAATCAACATTGTGAAAATGACAATCTTGCCAAGGCTATCTACAAATTCAACGCAATACCCATCAACATCCCAATGGCATTCTTTAAAGAAATAGAAGAGGCAATCCAGAATTTCATATGGAATAATAAAAGACCCCGTATAGCAAAAACACTTCTTAGCAGAAAGAACAGCGCCGGAGGAATTTCAATTCCAAACTTTAGACTCTATTACAGAGCTATAATCATCAAAACAGCTTGGTACTGGTACATGTACTTTTTAAAATACTCATCAAATCTTCAATCAGTGGTAAATTAATGGTTGCTGTAACATTCATGTTTCACAAATGAGACAACACTTATTTTGCTTAAGTACTGATAATGCTGTATATAAAGATTTAAAATATGTAGAACAGCTCCTACTAAATGTTCTTCACAGAGAAAGAAATAAAATTTTGAGAATGAAGTATGTTTCTAGCTTGGATATCTGATAGCTAAGTAGAGGATAGATGTTAAGACAATGTTAAGACAGAAGTAGGTAACCTACATGAATGTGTGTAAGATCGCCAAGTCTAACAAACATCAAGTGTCTGCAATCTTGATTCCTTCCCATGTCTTTATACTACTTATTCTATACCTTTTTTAAAAAAAATAAAATAGCCTTGAAAAATTTTCTTAGGTGACTCCCTTTCTTTCCTGCCACACTTAACCATCCACAATCCAATCAGAATATTTGAAAATATTCAATGGGAAGATTTTCTTCAGAAATAAGTTTCATCAAGTGTGAGAAGAACATAATTCTTGAATTTTTAAGTGGTTCATTGCTGTTATGACTCAATCATTTCTAACATGTAAACTTAGTGATTATCTGAAATGTGGAAGATATTCAACTCTGCTTAAAACCTCTGTATAAAATGTGGATAAAATCAATCCTCCTTATCCTTCATCTCTGAGAAAATTCTGTAGGAAACTTAGTGTTTGTGATAGTGATGCTGATTTGACAGAAAGAGCAGAAATTTTTCTTTTTTAAAAAATAATGGCTTTGGGCTGGGAATTTGGCCTAGTGGTTGAAGTGCTTGCTTAGCATGCATGAAGACCCGGGTTCGATTCCTCGGTACCACATACATAGAAAAAAGCCAGAAGTGGTGCTGAGGCTCAAGTGGTAGAGCTCTAGCCTTGAGAAAGTCCAAGGACAGTGCTCAGGCCCTGAGCTCAAGCCCAGGATTGGCAAAAAAAAAAAGTAAAGAATAATGGCTTTGATAGTTCATTTCATGTGGCTGTTCTCTAACTTGCCTACCTACAGTAGTATAACTAAAGGCAATGAGTCAAATTCATGAAACAATCAAGTAGGTCTCAATTCCAGGTATAAGGATGGGAAGAGTAGGTAAATGGAAGATGTTACTAGTAGATTCATGTTAGCATACCATGTCCTGTTTCTAGTCAGTACAACCTTCTTACTCTATTAAATACCCTAAAATATTTTCTACAAATAAAGCACTCACATTTGGTTCATTATTATATTATCTTTAAGAATTCTAAATTAAGGAGACAAAACATACACACATAGTAATAAAAATATTTTTTTTGTCTGTCATGGGCTTGAAGTCAGGGCTGGGGTAATGTCCCTGAGCCTCTTTGTGCTCAAGGCTAGTGCTCTATCACCTGAGCCACAGCTCCACTTCTGGCCTTTGAGTGATTAGTTGGAGATAAGAGTCTCACCAGCCTGGGATGGCTTTGAATCATGATCCTCAGATTTCAGCCTCCTGAGTTGCTGGGATTATAGGTGGGAGCCACCAGCATATGGCTCAAGAATTGTTTATTTCAAATAGATAAAAAGGCAATATTGAAAAGGTGCATAAAATTTAGACTTAGTTAACATATTCTTCCCTTAAAATATACAGAGACAAGAAAAATGAGCAGATATTTATAATAATTCTGCTTACTGAGCTCTGCAAACAAAAATATAAATGCTACTATTTTAAACAACAAAGTATAACATAACAGGATTCCAAGGAATAAAGAAACTTTGCCTATAAAAGAAAAACAGTATTAAAAGAAGAAAGTTCACCTTAAACAAGCACCAAATGCCTTCTTTTAAACCATGACAAAATATGTTACCAAGAGATGATTCATCACCATGACACTACTATTAATGTCTAGTACCTAGTGTTCTGGAAACAAAACAAAGCAAAACAAAACAAAACAAAACAAAAAAACCCCACAGGACTACATGGAAACCAGTGAGCAGAATGGATTTTTACTATTTATTGATTCTTCTTCCTCCAGTCCCTGGACCCACCTCCTATAAGTAGTTTCTTTTTATGAAGGAATCGTGGTTCTCTATCAAGATGAATTTTAAATGCACATAAGACTTCAGTTGTATTTCTTCAGATTTACTTAAAATTCTTCTATTATTTTCTTTCCATGTGAGATATCATCATAGAACTTTTAGGTTCTACCTTCAATCAGATAAGTAAATCTAGGGCAGCAAATTTATTTCCCACCCTAATCTATGAATTTACAAACTAAATGTAATTTCAGACTCTTCCCTTTGGTGCCTGTGTTTTGGGGAACACCTATACTTCTGTGTCAGGAGGCATATTTCCAATTATTTCATTGACTAAATTGAGAGTGATGATTCCATCAGCTATTTCATTGAAGTGCAGAAACTAAAACTACAGCATCTGATTTTCTTTGTCTTTGAACAGAAATTTGTAGAATTTATGCTTAAAAGATTGTTATTTTTAAAGCCATAATGTACAAAAAGGCTTCCAGATAAATCTACTAAACAGATTATTTTCTTGACTATAATTTGTTAACCAGAGAGCAAGCTTCCAATATAATAATTTTTTAGCCAGACAAAAGCATTGTTTTGATTACAAACCCAGTTTACATGGATGAGCAATGGAGACTTAAGTATGACAACAGATGATTGGAAATTGGATTGGCATTTCACTTCCATATCTAAGTCCCAAGCAAGGAAACATCCTAAAAGTGGGACAGGAAGTATATTAAGATGAGGTTGAATGATCTCCTAACGTCTGAAGTAAAAAAGCATTGCAAGCAAGACAAAAATGAAACAAAATGATATGCTTTATGGGGACTGAAGATGCAACCAACAAAGGGTTCCTGAGGTAACCCCCAGGAAAACCTGATATAATGCCACCAATACATCAAAAAAAGTTTGCATTGTGTATCTCTAAAGAGAAAAATATGTAACTGGAAAAATAGTTGGAAGGAAATGGACATACTTCTTGTGTCAGAAAAATCAAACTAATTCTAACAACTGTATTAATGAAGATACAATTCTCTCAGGGAAGTGAACTATAACTCCCTAACTCCACAACTCAGGAGTCTTTATGTGGAAAGTGCCAGCCATGGCTTTAGGATAAAGAAAGAGGGAAAGAGTAACTTTACTTTGGAAAAATTTAATGTTGCTCTAGTGAGCTAGCATGTAGCAACTTTACCTCTGTGGTCTGAAAAACATGAAACTAAACCACTTACTAATACTCTCCCAAATTGTTAATGTTATGGTCCATTTCCCTGAGTGTTTCCTGAATTGTTTCAAAAAAGAAGGAAAGTATGAGAAGGTATGAAAGTAGAAAGAAGGCTAGAGAAACACAAAACTAAAGTAATCTGCATAGCATCATGGGACAGGATAAAAGCATGTTGGTGACGATCTAAGAAAAATAATATATATATATATATATATTAGCTATGACTGCCTTATTAGTGGACTTAATTCATTACCATGCCTTCTGTTGCTTCCTTATATTTGGTAAATAAAAAGTACTGGTGTATGATGAGAATAGCAGAAAGAAAAATGGCCACAGGGTTTATATAAAAACTGTATTATTTCTACAACTTCTCTACAAATATACAAATTATTTTAAAGTTAAAAAAGTTTGCTTTTCATACAAAAACAAAATGTCAAATTCGATTTCGAATATATCCTGACAAGGATGCTTATCTCGGCAGCACAGTCGTCAAATATAATGCGTTTTGAAAGAAGATTCCACACACTTTTCAAAAGCATCAGCCTGAACCGCAGGGTGAAATCATGAGGAGACAGGTCTCCAAGAACTTGTTAACACCACAAAACATTTCCTCAAGAAATATCAAGTTTGATCTTTCACAGCACAGTAGCAACTTCAGATTTTTTGATAATGCGAAGTGCCTATTAATTTAAATCATAAAAGCAAATCTCCTGAAATTTTCATGTGGAACCATTATCCTCTTGGAGAGCCATAATCAACACCCATTCAGTCACTCGCCCACTCCTTGTGCCTTCCTCACAGTTAACTACAAATCCAGTCACCCATTCGACTAGTATGACAGAATCAGAATCAACGTTTCAACATTTATTTGGGCGATCAAAGCCTCAAATTGGAAGAGCTGAAGGTTCCATATGAAACTAATATCCCCTTGAAGGAGCTGCTAGAAAGATCTGATCCAATTATAACAGAAGTCAAATTCCCAAGCTTTTCACAGTAGCTAGATTGTCCTTCAAACAGAGGAGCCAAATATAACTATCTTGCTTTGGCAGTCCCATCATTTGGGCTGTCTGTATTTTACTTTGAGACAGACTGGACTATTGAACCACTTGAAGATTTTGGGACTGCATGTATGGAAGAGATTTAGTAGAATTTAAGCCATTGGGACTATGAAAAGGATTCTGTATTTAAAACTGGAAAGAAATTTCATTTACACTGGCACAATTCTTATCCCAGCTGCTTTTTGTAATGCTCAGTGATGTGCAAACATAAACACATTCCATATATTGACCACTGTTATTTTGAATGAAATGAGAAAATGAAAAATCGTTGCTAATCACAAATCTATTATAATTTGTCTATTGAGAATCTCAAATTCTATAAAAAATTTTTAATTGGTAGGACTCTGCATAACATAGAGCAAAAAGGAATTATTGTTTCACCCTTGATATCCAGACACTGATTGCTCACACCTGTAATCCTAGCTACTTAAAAAGCTAAATCTGAGGATCATGGTTCAGAGTCAACTCAGAGACTCTTACTTCCACTTAACCCACCAAAATCCAGAACTAGAGCTGTTTCTCAAGAGATAGAACTCTAAAAAAATATCTCAGGGATAGCTTCCAAGCCTTGAGTTCAAGCTCTAGGACCAGAGCAAAAAACATCAGATAATGAATTTTGATCCAGATATTGAAGCGAGACAGTAGTCAGCTTATTATCAGATAATATGTTGAAATAGCTATTTCCTTTTGTGTTCTCCTCTGTGATCAAAACACAGAATGACTTTTCTAATTTCAAATATATACATGTATATTATATGCTCTATTTTTTCTACTTAAAGGTAAATATACTTTATTATTCTCACAAATTCTTCTCTTACTGAACACCAGTGGTTCATATCTAGTCTTAGCTATTTAGGAGGATTCTGACATCCAGAGCATCATAGTTCAAAGTGAGCCCAGGCTTAAAAAAAATCTCAAAGACTCTGTCTCAAAAATAATAGCAGAGAATTGAGAGCAAAGTGTGGCTTATATGGTAGAATGCTCAACAAGTAAACAAGCTTCATAAGCATGAAGCTCTGAGTTCAAACTCAGACACCAACAAACAATAACAACAAACAAAAAATTGAGAAAGCAACAAAAACCTCAGTCTAGTTGGAAAGAAAAAGGAAAAGTAGACTTGAAATTTGAGATTTACATTCCCAGCCACAGAACTCAAGACTTACATGAAGGGTCTGAAGTCTCCAGACATCCCAGAAAAAAAATCAGTTAATATATATTGAGAATCATTTGGCTTTTCTTGTGTCTTTTTTCTTTTTCCTTTTTGTTTTTTGCTTTTGAAAAAAATATTTCACTTATTAGAAACCCTGGGACTAAACTAAAGGAATACAGTACCCCAGGACACATGGTGTGTGTGTGTGTGTGTGTGTGTGTGTGTGTGTGTGTGTGTGTGTGTGTGTGTGCATTTTGTGCCAAGTAAGGGCATGTTGGTCAGATGTGAATTTATGTATAGGTGAGATTTGTGGAGTTATAACATCTTGAATGTAAACAGGGCTGTAGGAATTCCTGCATTTTAATCAAAGCACATTTCCCTCAGTTTGTCCCATCCACTCTCAATAAGTATATAAGGAAGAGGTAAATATAATCCCCTAATTTCTAACATTACTGAAGAATTTTATAGCAACCCTTCCTAAACTGAATAAGGAAAGCGAGACTAAATCAAATAACACCCTAAGAATAGAGGTACTATAGACGTGACAGACATAGGAGACGTGGCTCCCTTTTGAAAAGTGTGGTCTAATTCTTGGCTCTGAGTAGAGAAGAAAAAGGCTGGGACACGAGTTGAAGAGCTTCCAGAGTTATTCCAGATATATGGAATTTATGATTTTTAAGTGGTTCTTCAACTGGAAAATTCTGTATCCTACCAAGTCTATTAGTGACTCCTATCATTCAGATTTTTTTTTTTATGGAAGCTCTGAATAATAGTTGCTTAAGCAAAATCTTTGACTGACATTAGTTTAAATACTCTTACCTCATTATTCCTTTGACACAGAAATAATAATAGAAAAGGAATTTTCCTTTATATACTATGTTTGCTTTATAGTTTGGTCCTTATTTATCCCAAAGCATAAATTATCTACACTCGGTAAGGGTAGGGAGAAAAACTGAATGTAATTCAGACTCATTCTCTATATACTTAACAATCTGTTGGGAAGAGTTATGAAAAATGAACACGAAAAATCAAGCAAATGAAACCTACTGTGATGAGCAGGGTATAGTAGTAAGGTAAACACTATGCTCTTGAGGGAAGGAAGATATCTTGTTCTGCATGTTTCCAGTTTATATCAATTTTCATCACGGTTTCAAGATACTCTATGATGTCTTTGCATGGGGAATTTGGGAGATATATATCATTGTCTCTTATCTCTGTCACACTACTGTATTAGAGAAGAGAAAAGTCATATTTTCAAAGGAGTGCAGTAACTGATGGTCAGAGGAGAAGCATGAAAGAGTAACAAGTAACCAACTGGGAAATCTTGAGTTGCTATTTTAAAGGACAAGTAGGCGTCAGTCAAACAGGCTAAATAGAAGAGCATCTCAGGCAGAGAAAACTGCAGGCACAAAGCAAGAAGACATGATTTCTAGAGCAGAGCCTCAAATGCTTTCTTAAAGAGCCAAATACTATATTGTGAGTTTCAAGTGCCAAAAAGAAAAATTGTGGATGTTATGCAGGGACTTATATAACTGTAAAATATGATCATTTGAAAATGTAACAAACACCTTGTGGGCTGTAAAAAACTGAGCATTGACTAGATTTGGCCCATGGGCTGTAGCTTGCTGACCTTTCTCTTAGAAGATACAGACTCTTAACTAATTGCATTGAAGCCTCCTTTATACAGAATGGGTGTGTTTTTCTCATTCTCTTAAAATGTGTAACCGAGCCAACCAATCCAGCTAGCAGACTTCTGGAATCAGCATTTTATTTGGCTTGAACTTATACTCTCTCATCCAGCAGAAGTAAGGAGTGTTTCTAAGCAATATCAACTGAATAAAATTCTCCTCATTCATTTTATATACCCAAATCCACATTGGATGCTGCGTGGAATTTACCTAACTAAGTCAGGGAAAAGAGTTCAGAAAATATTCCAACAGTCCAGGCTGATGGAGCCATTACTTTTATATAAAGTAGAGTAATAGGAGCCTTCAAATTGATCTTTATGACAATCTTAGCTTCAAAACAGGTAAGAGCTTGGTACTATGTTGGAACAAATGCATTTGTTTCATGTTTTTGATGTTTCCTGAAAAATCTCAAGGGATAATCTGTGCCTTGTGTGTACTTAATACAGATAAAAGCTGACATTCTCAAAGGATCTGACAGCTTCTCCTTACAATGAAAGAGAAGTATCTTGTGGTGTCAGAAAATAAGGCAAGATTCAGGAAAGGATGACACAAGAGTCAAGTCAAAAATGTTTCCAGTGGCCAGAACTATAACAATTTGTGCAAAAAAATTCTTTTTAGCAGGCAAAATGTTTTTAGTTTATAATCACATTGTTAAATAAATATGTATTTTCAAAAGTTCTCAAAATCAAACAGAAAGAAAAGAATAGATTTATCTTATTGACAGATATTATATAATCAATCCATTGATAGATTATAGGTGCAAGGGGAATGAGGAATATTCAGTCACCAGCCTTAGACTCTAATGACAATGGCTGCCAACTAAAAGTGGGATTTACCAAGGAATGCCAAACTTAGTGGGTAAAAAGAGTACAAGCACAGTATTTTCTCAGTCTCTGTGAATCCTTTCCAAGACATTTATAATTTATAAAGGAGACACCTGGATGATATTACCTTAACCAAGTAATTAAGGTTAGCATTACCAGAAGTAAGGCATATTTCCCTTTTGTAGTGCCATAATCATACCAGAGAATTACTCACTTGCCAAAATGTACAACCTCAATCTAAGTGTGAGAGAAAGCATCAAGCAAAGCCATGCTGAAGAGCAGTCTACTTGATAGTGTGCTTTAAATGTACCTACATCATGGAAGACAAGCAAACACTGATAAAACAATACAGATTGAAATAATCATAGGAAGCAATAACTAGATGCTTGGGTCTTGAAATAAAAGAGGCACAAAAGGAAAATACTAGTGGGAAAATACTTAACTCACATATACTGTAAGTCTGTATCTTTGTTGATTCATAGTATCACTACTCCATTTCTTGCTCCATTAATTTTATTATAATAAGAATAGTCAACTCTGCACAATTCAGATTCTAGCTACTTTTGTAATATTTAGTAAGTCTTGTAAGGATAAAGATTGAGTATTATTAGTTTTACTATACAAACTATATTTTAATTACTTAAAAGTATATATTGAAATTGAATTTGTTCTCTAAACTGCTTGAGATGGAGATTTTAGCATCTAATGTAGATGTAGGCCAGGTCTAATATTACAAAATACCAGAAAATGGCTACTGAAGAAATGTAACTGTTCCCACATTTTATATTCAGCAATATTGAGACACTAAAATATGAAGTTCATGAGGATAAGGTTTTATTTTGTTTATGTGGTAACCTTCAAATGCTCTATTTTATAGTGTGTGATATACATTTATTGTATATTTTGAAATCAATTAAATCAAGCTATTTAATCCTGTAGGCAGTAAAGACTTTTTTTTTCTTTTGTTGGGTCATGAGGCTTGAACACAACCTGGGCACTGTCCCTGAGCTCTTCAGCTCAAGGCTATCACCCTATCCCTGGGCCTGGGAATTATCCTGAAGCTCTTCATACAAGGCTACCACCCTACCCTTGAGCCAAGCACAACTTCCCGTTTTCTAAAGGTTAATTGGAGATAAGAGTTCTAGATCCTTTTGTGCCCAGGCTGGCTCTGAATCTGGATCCTCAGATCTCAGTCTTCTGAGTAGCTAGGGTTATAAGCATGAGCCACCTCGCCTGGCTTATTTTCTTCTTTTTTTAATTGTTGGGATAATGTATAGATTGCTATCATTACATTACTCAGGTAGAAGGTCCATTACTTCTCACACACTGATACCCTTCTCATGTTTTTGCCTCCATTTCCCTCCCTCACCCTTTCCTAATCATGTTGTCTTTTCCCCTTCCCTTTCCTATTTCAAATAAACACATAAACATACATACAATATACCAGGTAACAACGTCAGAAACAGTAACAATAGGAGATTAACCACAGGGCAAAAGGAAGAGAAATAACATAGTACATTAACAACAACAATCATACAAGCTAAAGCTCTTGCTTCCACATCCTTGAGATCCTTTGATTTAATCTCATCGTATATGACCTTATACACCTAGGTTTTGAGTTATTGTAATCCTCTGCTGGGAGAGGCTTAGACGTGTACTAATTATTACAAATGAGGGAAACCATGGAGCCTATGTTCCTTTGGGTCTGGCTTACTTCACTTAATATTGTTTTTTTCCAAGTCTTTCCATTTTCTAATGAATGAGGCGATGTCTTTCTTTCTGATGGCAGCATAGAATTCCATTGTGCATAAGTGCCACATCTCCTTTACCCAGTCATTAACTGAGGGGCATCTGGGTTGGTTCCATATCTTTACTATGGGCAAGTAAAATTTAACCCTGGTAGTTCTAACTTAGGGAGATGAATTCTATCATTGTTTAATACAACATTGGATATGGAATCTTAAATGAGTGAAAACTTATGTTATAATACATTTTTTGTGGCCACAATTCTTTTATACTCATCAATGCATAAAATACATGAGAGCAAGAAAACTGGAGGAGTCTGTGAGTCTGTCTGCTGTGAATTTTTTAATCCATTTGTTTAAACAATTAAAAAGTGGGTGGATATATCTAGAAATGTCTTAACAAACCAGTGTTGTATGTCAGAATAATTATGAAAAGAAGACATTCTGAAAAATGACACCACAGTGAACTAGCTTCTACTTTAAGTAGTAGGAAGACCTAGCCGACAGTTTTGGCTAACTTTGATTCACCTTCCATGAAATAGTCTTACAGAAGCATGCCCTCTCCCACACAAGTATTTGGCTGAGTTTATTTGAATTCGTCTCAAAGGTTAAGCTTGAATAATATTTTCATTTCTTTACCACAGAACGTGACAATTAATTTAAATCACATCTCATATTTTAACATTGTAGCACCTTTGGGACCAGACATTTTATTTCTGTATTACTTTGGAAGAATTCTATTGTGAACTGAGGGCCTGGATCATGGAGTGGAAAGACTGTTCGAATCTTCCAAGGCTGGCTTTGCTGCTGGTGTGTAATATGTAGGGCTCTATGTAAAACATTTCTGGACACTTGGGTTCTACAACTCTACAGAGGAGTTAGTAATTTCCTTGATAGTTTATATAAAACCTTAAAAATAAAATTATAAAAAATACATGTGGCTATGTCTTACACATTCTCAATCATTCTAGGCATTGATTAAGGTCAAACATTAGAAAACACCATATTTGTGAATGAAAGTAATTGCAAATCTTTTGTGGAATATCTGTGTGTTTATAATTTGTGACTGATTTGATGAATGGAGAGCTTCTAATTTCCTCCATTAAACCACCAAAATTTGACAGTTTTTGCACTGTTTCTTCATCACTAGTATTTAGATTTGCAACTTACAAATTTCTCAATTCTTATATATTTTCCTTCTTCACTATTGTTTCTAAACAATTGCTACTTAGAAATTGATAGGATGACATCTTTTATTTTTTTAGTGTATAGTTATTGTACAGACAAATATTTTGATTGTGACATTTCCATACCTGTACATAATGCATTTTCATCATATCCAACCCATCATTCTTTCTTATCCTCCCTCTCCCATCTCTCCATTTTATATCTTTTTAACTTTCACATTTTCCTATTGAGATGTCACATATGAAAGAAAAAAATGTGGCACTCATCTTTGTGGCTTTGGCTATATTTTAACATTATGATATCAAGTACTATTTATTTTCCTGCAAATAACACAATATTCTTTATGGCTACCTAAAACTATCCATTCACTACTTTGCATCTAGGCTAAGTCCATAGCTGGGCTATTATGAATACTGTACTGATAAACATGAGTGCAAGAGATATAACCTTATAATAAATTTATAGGATTCTAACAGGACTTATATTATTTTGAGTCTAATATTCAGAAGTATTATGGTTGCATTATATGGTTGTCTTATTTTTTCAATGTTTTGAGGAATCTTCACACTGATTACCATAGTGACTGCGGCAACTTACATTTCCTGTTTTAATAGTGGATGTGATCACATATACTTACCAACACCAACACTTTATAGTCTTTGGTTAGATGACTGCCGTTTTTTTTGCCAGTCCTGGGCCTTGAACTCAGGGCCTGTGCATTGTCCTTGAGCTTCATTTGCTCAAGGCTAGCACTCTACCCCTTGAGCCACAGCACCAACTCTGGCTTTTTCTGTGTGTGTATGTGTGTGTATGTGGTACCGAGGAATCTAACCTGGGTTCTGTATCCATGTGAAAGGATGGAAATCCTCATGATTTCTATTTTTCCATTCTTTCTTTAGTGGCATGTCACTATGTGTGTGCTCATTGCAATAAGCAAAACAGATTAAGCTGGTGGCTCTTAGCTTTCTGTGCTTTGTGGTACTATACCTAAGAAAGTTTCTGTATGGCAAGATTGGTAGAGGCAAGCTGCAAATTTCCGATGTAAATTCATTATTATACATATTTGGAGGGAATAAGTTTCTTATTGTTTTCATCTAGTTACAGATTTGAATGTTACCACCAAATTTTGCTGAATAAAATCCTTGTTAGGAATATGATTGTGAGCACATTAAATGCTGTTGTGAGCATTGCCTCTTCTGACACAATTAAGAGATGGTGGATTCACTGTATCCTCTTAAGTCACACAAATACTTGTAGGAGTGTTTCTACTCAATGGCACATTCTTTTTTTTATATATATAAATCATTCTAAGCTTAACTAAGCAATCCCTCAGTGAAAGTTTCAAAAAACTGTGGAAGATTTTTAAATCCTATTTCCCACCTCTGTGCAACTGAACAGTTTGACGATTTCTTGGATATTAGCCTGTAATATTTTAAAGAAAAATATATTTTCCTATCAATTTTTATTGTTTTTAAGAGATCTAATTCAATTTTACCTTTTGCCTTCTTTATGAGGCATAGAGAAATCTTAAAAGTTCTAACAAGACAATGTTTACTGCATATTTCCGATTCAAATGGAAATAGCTTTCATTTTTGATCTTGCAGGAAAGTAATGAAGTACAATACTTTCTTTGTGTAGATCAGGCTGCATGGCTGTTAAGAATATATTTAAGCATTGGAGCTAAGAGACCAAGAGAGACATTCCAGCCACATGTTTAAAAGAACAGGCAGCAACAAAAATGGCTTAAGACAATTATAGCCCTCCTTTCTGAACTATCTTGTGGGATGGATACTAGAATTATCCAGTACTTCTACCTAACAGTCAGCCAACTCTCTTCCTAGCTGGCTATGTTTTTGAAATCTACTTACTCTTGAGACTGACCATAAAATCAACACACTGACAAAGCAACAGTTTTAAATTCCAAACATGCACAAAACCCAGAACCATAATTACCTCCCCTCTAATCCCAGTGGGAAAGGGAAGCATGTCACTTCCTATGCAATTTTTTTGGTGCTGGCAACAAATGTCAAATGAATCCTCAGACCACCAGTCCTCAGTGTTGAGGACAGGTGTTACTTGGGAAGAATTTAAGACAGACACGAATCTGTCTTCAAAGGGAGTTCCCTTTTTCGACTTAATTTACATTTGGAGTTGTTTGGTCATTTTAGTCAATAGTGATACACAGAGAGAAATAGGGAGCAGTTGAGTCACTGCTCTGAATAATGGAGGGTCACGTGCCAGACTGGGGAGTTTAATCTAAGAACAAACTGAGATTTATCCAATGAGGTGAAGCAGGATGGAAAGCTTATAAATTCGAAGTACATTTCTACAGGGTATGGTAGTACATACATGTAATTCCACCACTTGGAGAATGATGTAAGAGATTTGACAAATTCAGTGGATGAGTAGCAACACTCTTAAAAAAAAAAGCCATCAATCCACAGCACTTCAACTGCTGTGAAACTACAGGAATACAGGAGTTCCTGATGCATTGAGAGTGGGTAGGCTTTCCACTGTATAAGGTATATAGGCTAAGATCATGATACTTTTAAATCACCCAAAAGTGCCAGGGAAACTCAAATTGTTCCTCTTTGGATATGGAAACAAGAGGTTTATCCTTGTGATTGTTGTTCTTAATGTCCTGTGTGAATCTATTTATTTTCTCTTCTTTTCCCCTTGTGATTTATCTCATGTTGTTACTGTATCTGTAATACCTGATATACTGTGTATATGTTGTTTATTTGAAAAGGGGAAGGTGAAGAAAAACAAGATGAGTAGCAGAGGGTAGGGGGAAGGAAAGTGGGAGAAAAACAATGTTCAAGAAGTAATGTACCCACTACCTGATGAATGTAACTGTAACCCTTCTGTTTATCACCTTGACAAGAGAATAATGAAATAATAAAGTAAAAAGTCAAAGAAAAAAAAAGCCATCCATCTAACCAACTAAGTCACTATGTAACTAAGACTCATTTCAAAGGAAAATGTAAAAAAAAACAAGTCAATTTCACATTTCCAAAGATTTCAGAGTGAAATAATGTAACATTGACATGTGAATTGTGGTTGTTTTCTTTAAATTAGGTCTTTAAGTATTATGAGTATTATACAACATGTTGAGAGTAGTTTACCACTAAAGGTACTTTTATATAACAATGACCAAAATATCATTTGAATCAAGCCATTCTTTCACTTGTATGCATCTGCATATGCACATATTTCCTTACATTTATCTATATATTCAGCAATCATCAAATAAGTGAGTCACTCCCAAGCCACTTAGTCTATTAGTTTGACAATAGGTAATATCAGTTAACTGACTATGGTGACAAATTTGCTATACATATACATACATATTCATATATACACATTTATATGTATATATATAATTGTGATAAACATGTATTACTGTTCAACTTTTCTCTATGTACTATGCATATACTCTGACAAACCCAAAGGAAAAATAGTGTGACTTTATACTTATGGAGGAAGACAAGACTTTAAGTACCAATGAAGATGTTAGGGAATTAACCACTTACAAGGGAGTCTTCAAAGTACTAAAAACGTTTATATATATATATGTTTGGAGGCCAAACATGTTTTCCTAGGTGTGTTTATAAGCACCTATGTCTATCCTGTGCAGACTTCCTTTGACACCAAATGCCTGGCTTAGGTCTGTGCTTACTTGGTCCTGGAAGCAATGGCAGTGTCTCCTTACCATTTCCTGAATGCAAACGCAGCACCCACTGGAAACTGCTGATGTAAGTTACCAAGGTGAAAATCATGTGGCAATGTTCTGCGGTTCTGGCCACAAGAACTACACATATTCGGCCCCTCCGGCAGGATTTGATTGCAACAAGAGGCTGCATCATGGTTTTAGGAAGTCTTTACTTCGGCTCCAGGATCAAAGGTAGAGAAAGCAGCCTGCCAGACACAAGTCGAAGAAGCAGAACACTGCGAGTGTATTTAATAGAACTACTTGTGGAAGTACACTGTCAAATGAATCCATTGGGGTCCACGTAGCCACGAGTCAGCTCAGTGGAATAAACGGAGTATTCTGAGTACTTAGAGTCCCAGATAACTCATTTAGGATGGCGTCTTGAATTTTTTTCTGAAATACCTTAAGCGCATGAAAATATCCACTCTTCACTTACAACGCTATGGCCATGACATCAATCAGAATCGTAATTTCCTTATTAGAATCTTCCATGTAAAAGACGAAACCATGAAAAATTATTTGAGTACAAATGCAGCAGGTCTTATTTCAAAATATTGAAACATTCATCAATTATATTTTTAACTGCAATGGTAGCAAATAAGGATATACAATTTTTGGTGGATCTATTAATGGTTGTATTGGGTGTGTGGGGGTGCATAGATATAGGTATGTGATTACACACCGATGGTTTTAAAGTTAGTATGTGGTAAGGAAATGCACAGCTAAAAGGTATGATTAATAATAGATCTTGGAGCAACAGCTCTGGACATTAAACAACTGGAATAAGAATGTGCAACATAATAAATCTAGTGTTACTATTTTCTACAGTCACTAACGCAAAGGTTTCTGATTCATTGCAGATTTTGAATTGTTGAGAAAAATGCCTGTTAATAACCCCTAACACCTATGCAGGAACACCTGGGGAGGGGGAAAGACTACAAAGTTAGCACTCTGTGAGCAACAAATATATCATTTTAGTTCAATAGAATTGACTACCATAAGTCAAAGTCAGGTTATAAAGAATTAATTTCTTTTGTATGCCTAAATGCCTTTAGTTGATTGATTGATTCCTTAATTTACCCTGAATTTAATTGATTCTATTCCTGAACAAACCCCGCTGCCACAAGCCAAGCTGTAAACATGTCTCTATTGCACAGTTTTATGAACAAAGCAGAATAGTGTGTAACTTCTTTTTTACTCTGATTATAGAATGAATTTGTATTGTATTCTAGTAAGTTGCTATAACATCATGTTTATTTTTGACCTCCTGCTGCAAGGGGACTACTCAAGAGAAAGAAGATAATATTTTATGGCATTTACTGTACAGATGAAATGATTGAAAATATTTGAGTTTTACATTAATTTTACATAATCATAAAGTGTTTTCATACATAGCAAACTATAAATTACTTTTTCTATGTTTATGGGAAATTCTGCTATAAAATTGTTTTTGTCTACTTATATATTCAACAAATATTTGTGTAGTGGATATTTTATGTATTACAGCATGATAGGTTCTGGGGATAGAGATCTGTGGCAAAGACAAATAGGACTATATCATAAAGTTTACATTTCTAGCCATAAAATGCAAGGATCACTTGGCATTTTGTAGGAAAGTAGCTAAAGCTGGAAGAAAGGTATGCATACCATTTCCCAAAATATGGGAAAGTCAAGTGAATGTCCAAAATTTGTTTCATGCATCCTCTACGAGTAGAAAAATCAGACTCTATAAACATAAACTATGTAGCTGGTAGTGGACAATCACTTAAATAACATTTTAATCAAAGCTTTCTTTAATATTTATGCATATACTCAAACCTTTTAGTAAATTTGCCAAGTTATGTAACCAGTGCTGCAACTACATCATTTTAACAACAGTGATTAAAAGAAAGAATTTTTTAAAATGCTATTTTAGATGGGCCTTTCTGGCCTCAAAGAGATCTCTCATGCTGTTTATAGTGAATTCTTGTTCCTCCTCTAGGCCCCAGGCAATCACTAATCTCCTTCCAGTTTCTATAACTTTGCTTTTTAAAGACATTTCATATAAATGAATAATAATGAAAGCCATTTTTTAAAACTATAGCTTTTAAGTTCATATTAAATTAGATTACTTTACAATTCACTTATATTCCTTAAAACTCTAGGAACTCTCATTAGATAAAATTGGATGATTCAGACTGTATGTTTACAGATTAAGACACAAAACAATCCAAACAGCTCTTTTGTTTTGGATTGAGCAATTCATGGGAACTAGAGATAAACACTGTTATTGATGTATATATCCTTAAAGAGATTTAATGGTTCAATAAAATTTTTAAGTGATAACCAATGAATTGTATATTTTTCAGCCAAATTCCTTGTGGACTGCAGCACCAGAATCATATTCATTGTGATTTTACTGTAACTTGGGGAGGAGAATTTGAAAAGCTGAACACCTTTCATGAAATTTGGTGCATGGATTTTTCATGTCAATGGCACACTGTTAGGTTCATTTTACTTTAATCCAGCATGAGTTTATAGAACACTTGCCACGTGCTAAAGACTGTTGTTTGTTCAAGGGAAATAGTTTACTTTTTTATTAAGAAAAAATGAACAAATAAGCAAGTACATCAATTGTACATATTTTTCAAAATAGTTTATTTTACTTTGTTTCTCTGTGGAGCTAAATGTTACATAAAGGCAAAGAAAGGTATTTTCCTTTTTTCTCTTCTTGTAGCCAAGCAATGAAAACCCAACATGAGTTTTATATTGTTAAAAGAGCCTGAGGAGTAAAAGACTAATGCATCTAAATTACATTTTTTAGTGCGTGTGCCAGGATTGAAAACTGGCCCTGAGATTTGTTTATTTCCTCAAGGCTAGCGCTCTACCACATCTCTACTTCTGTTTTTTTGGTGGTTCATTGGGGATCAAAGTCCAACAGACTTTCCTGTCGTATTTAGTTTTGAATGAGAATCCTCAGATCTTTGCCTCCTGAGTAACTAGGATTACAGGTTTCAGCCACCAGCTCTCAGTTAGATTATTATTTTTGTAACATATAAAGCACTAAAT
Organism: Megascapheus bottae; assembly: GCF_031878675.1. Taxonomy (NCBI): domain Eukaryota; kingdom Metazoa; phylum Chordata; class Mammalia; order Rodentia; family Geomyidae; genus Megascapheus; species Megascapheus bottae. Next base: position 17,091,402 of record NC_143513.1, on the reverse strand, counting down.
AAGAAAAGCAGTATAAATAAATAATTAATTGCTATTAAATAAGAATTTTATCTTTCAAAGGCTATAGGAAGAACAAAATCAATAGTACACACTGCATGTAAGGAATGTAAAATGTTTATTTTATATGAACTGATTTTGGACTAGATAGGAGGTATATTAAACTTATGACCTAGACAAACTCATGCTTATTAATGATATATATATATATATATATAACTGTGAAGATAATAGAGAAAAACATGAAATTCAAGATTATACTATTATTTGACTATATCCAAACGACTAGGCAAGCAATTCATTGCAATTCTTATTTTAAACAAAAGCCAAACCAAAAAACATAGGCCAAAATTCTACTTAACTACTCAGAGGCAGCTTTTGTAACAGAGTGAATGCAAGCTCCTTTTCTTTAAGGTTTTATTTTCTCTTGTAAGAAAGAAAATGAAACAAAAACAAACATAAGCTTGAAGCCTAATTCATTTCTGGCATGGATTTCAAATTCAGATGTAGTTTCTTTGACCTTCCCACTATGAGAAGTTGTCTTTCTCACTGTTACTAATTGCTGCTGGAAACTGGCAACGTGAATTTAGGGTGGAAGGGTCCATTCTTTTACAGTGCTCATGGGATCCACACATTTCATCTCCAAATCCTCCAATTAATTAGAAGACATATTTATTCCTCTTGGGAAACTAGAGAACTGCTCTTGTTTATCTGATGTTATGATGACTAAAGAGGCCATATTCAGCCTATGTAAACAATATATGTTTTCAAAGAAGTATATATCCTCAAGTTTAGAGGAGGCATGGAGAGGTTTCTTTGACATAAACTATTTCAGATCGGTTCTTTGGACTGCATTTTGAAATCTGTATCTTCACATTGCTCGGAGATTCTATCAGACTCCAGAATGAATGACAAAAGCAATATTCCAAGACTTCCCAAGAGAAGAATAAAAAGTATACTTCAGTCACGTAGTTGACTTGTTCATTTATGTAGTTAAGCATGAATGTGTAGAAATAAATGTGTAGAAACAAATGTGTAGAAGAAAAGTCCAAATTAATCCTTATTCCCCTCAGGGATAGTTAAAGTCTCCAAATCATTCCTTCAAGCTAAGGACAGAATACAGCTGGAGAGGCAGAGAGCAAATCCCAGGCTGCCTTCTGTAAGTACAGATATCGCATAACCTTAAGTTTAGGAAAAACACTACACCAAAACTTATCAACAAATAACAAGCACATCTAGATAACAGAGGCTTTAAAAATGCCATCTCTCAGGTCAAAAAATCCCAAAGGGATTCAGAAGGTTTGTGAAATTATCTGGAGAAAAAAAATAAAACAAACAAACAACAACAAAAAAACCCCAATGAGCTCTCAGCTGTGGTCTTTCACCGCCTGCCTCTTGGCTGACTTATTCTCCATTCCAAACATCAGAATTTTCACAAGCTTCAGTCCAAACCCTAGAAGATACTTCATGAAAATGTGTTTTTGCAAAATACTTTCTAGCCTCTTTCAAGGAGCCGTAGAATTGAGTCAGCTGGTGAAGTCGTTACAGCACGACAACCTTTCCTCAAAGAGACAGGTTGCCTTGGCCTTGTTTATCTTTGATATCTTTTAAAAAGTCCTCTGTGTACCATCACAGAAATTCAGAAATAAAGACAGGCTTCTAAAATAGTAGGGAATTGGATGAATACCATTTTTCAAATAGTTATTTTTATTCAGGCTTTGTTTATAATCTACAAATTGTGGATTAAATATCTACAAGGCTTGCATTTTTAAAGATAAATATTAGCCAGGCACCAGTGTCTCATGTCTATAATTCTAGCTATATTCAGGAAACTGAACTCTGAATATTGTGGCTCAAAGCCAGTTAGGACAGAAAAGTCCATGAGGCTCTTCTCATAAATAAACCACTCAGAAAAAAGCTGAAAGCGACATTGTGGCTCAGATGGTACAGTATTAGCCTTAAGCAAAAGAAGTTATAAGACAACACATAGATGTAGAGTAAAAGCCCCAGGACTGGCAAAATAAATAAATAAATAAATAAATAAATAAATAAATAAATGAATGAATGTATGTATGTATGTATGTATGTATGTATGTAATATATGTTGTATCATAAAGAATTTTGGAAAGGAGGACAGGAAAATTGTTCACAAACTACTGCCATTATCTTAAAGTACTATCCCTTCATATTTCATGTACATATTGTGTATATATGTGTGTGTGTGTGTGTGTGTGTGTGTGATTATAGTACATCCAAAACCTTCCTTTCTCAATATATAATCTTTCTCCTATGCTGCTATATTATATTTGTGTCACTTCAAGTAGTTGAATATGTATGACAGTAATATATTATATAACTAACAATTTGATGATCACTGGAGAACTATGTGTTTCCAGTTTCTAATCAATTATAAATAGGACTTTTTTGTGGGTCGTGGGGCTTGAACTCTGGGTCTGGGCACTGATCCTGAGCTCTTCAGCTCAAGGCTACCACCCCTAGAGCCACAGCCCCGCAGTCCTTTCTCTAGAGTCTCACTGTCTTTAGTGCTGGACTGGCTTTAAATCCTGATCCTCAGATCTTCGCCTCCTGAAGCTAGAATTACAGGCATGAGTCACCTTGCCCGGCTATACACAGGAATTTTATAAATATGTATGTTATTTCCTTGTGGTAGATGAAGAAAGATAAGAGACTAAATTATGATTCTGGCTTGCATACAGCCTTTATCCTCAAATAGGTGCTGTTCAGTGACACTATAAACAATCTATGAAAGGTCCGAGCTTACCTGCAATGCTTCTTATTATTTATATTTTTGTAATTAAATGGATGGAAAACCATGTTCAAATATGTCATTAGTCAGCTGGGGGCATGGCCTAGTAGTATAGTGCCTGCTTGGCATACAGGAAGTCCTGGGTTCCATATAAAAATGCCCTAAGTACTGTGACTCAAGTGGTAAAGCCATAGCCTTGAGAAAGTCCAAGTACAGTGCCAAGGCCCTGAGTTTAAGCCCCAGATTGGCAAAAAAATTATCATTAGTCATACTTCCGTAATAGTGAATCCGAAAATGTTTCTTAATTTTTTACTTTATTGTTTGCCTTTTTTATTAACTGACCAGAGCCATTTCTATAATTATTTTATGAACATAATACAGAGCAATTTATTGTTTCATTTTATCTAAACTAAGGTTCTAAGCAGTTAAGTATTGTGTGCCAATAACGTAAACTCTTGAAAGTGATTCATCCTCTTTCCTTTTATAATAAGGAGATCAAGGTGTTTCCTTGAGGGATGACTCCTATATCTGACTTTCATAAAAGACTTGGCTAAACAATACAAGCAAGAAAGTAAATGATATTTTTCAGAAGTCCAGGTTCATGGCCATATCTACATCCACAATAAGTAGAGACTCTTCCAAAGAACTGGACTTTAGAAGCAAAAGCTAACTCAGCTAAATTTCCCATTATGTATATATGATTATATATACTACATTGATATTCAGGTGGTTAAACCAATAATTACTTCTCTATCTGTACTTCAGCTGTATAGAAGACTTGGTTTTAAATTAGGACACAAAAAACTGGCTTTCCTGAACATCAGCATCTACAAAATGCCTTTAGAGAAAGGAAATTCTCAACATCAAAGAATGAATCAAGTTCCTAAATAGTATCCCAAACCTGATTTTAAAAAAAAAAGGGCACCAGAGAACTTCAATAGCATGACAACATTTCTGGTCAAGTATTAAAGGGTGGTAAGTGCAGACCATTCATAAATTTTAATTTGCTCATTATTCTCTTTGAAAAATACACATAATTTATCGTAAAGTAAGTAATCAGGTTATTATTAGACTTTGGCCTGAGGAAGTTGAGCCAAAATATAATCCTGTGCATTCAGAAGGACCTCTTTTCAAAATGTGAAATACTAAACAAGTCTAAAGAAAAAAATCCAGTCTAAATGAGCAGTTGGTAAAGCAATCAGCCTTTCACATTGGAACAAGCAACAAACATATGCAGGGACCTTAGCATTTCCCCTTTGATTTATGACTGTCTTGGAAAGGGGCTTAACAAGGTGACACAGAGCTTCCAGAGCAGTTGCAGTCAATTTATTGTCTAAGTTGTTAAAGATGTTAATTAGATTAGGAATTTGTTGAACCCCCCCTTTTTTTATTCCTTACAGAAAGAAGAGTGTTTTCTCATGTTTCTCTTTGAAATTCAGCTTTGTGGCATAAAAACACAGGAAAGAAGAAATCCTACACTCAAGAAAATTGTAGGGTCCCATTGAATTCCAGAAAATTGTAAAAATTCCAATAATAACAGTCACCATAGAGCCAAGAAAGTACCAGACCTGTTTTTAAAAATAATATACTCCAATGATTCCTGCATTGTTTGATGTATGTATGACAAGATGTGAGTGGATCATGGATAGTAGGCCTAGAAGCCCTGGGTTCAGGAATAGACCTAAGCATGCCCGGAGACAAAACAAAGCATTTCCCCAATGACAACAGGCACAGCATTTTATGCCAGTGCAATAAACAGCACTCCATATGTCATTTTAATACCCTCTACCATTGTTTTAATAGTGAGCTTTGCACAGACACCACATAGGTTAATAATACATTTTTAACACAATTCTTTTGCGAAAGTCCATTCCAGAAATGGATTTTGCCCTTCATTAAACAAAATAAAAATGCTAAAAAATAAATAACATTTACTTTATTAAACAACTTTAATAGATAACTCAGAAATCAAACTGTGAAGGATAAAGAATGAATTCTATTCAATTCATGGACAATAGGTGACAGGAATATTATTTAGTAGTAATGCCACAAATATTAAGTTATAATATTGTTAACAAGAGCTACGGTGGTAAACAAGCTTCCTATAATTATTCTATGTAAAGGTTGTGACAGAAATGCCAGTTGTTTACATATTGAGAGTAAATATTCACTAGAGAATACTGAAAGGAAAGTATCATTTTGAAGCATATCAAATAGCTTGGCACATAGTCCTAGCATACCACAAACTTCTAGGCTACTTATTCAAAGATGAAATTCTTCAAAAGAAATTCCTTTATTTTTCCTACAAGAATGGCTGATACTTTGGGAGAATGTACTTCAGACTCTTTGAATCAACCTTTAAGCCTGAACTGATGATAATCTTGGATTTGTTGGCTAGGCTGCCTTGAGCCCCTTTTACTGTATCATCTCCTATTTGTCACCTTTCATCTCCATCATTTCTCCCCCATAATACTTGGGAAGGGAATAGGCTAAAACTGAGACATCTGTGGGTTTCAAAGAGGTGCTCTCCACTATGACTTATTCATATTTAAAATTTATATAAATAGTTCCAAAGTGTAGTCCCTTTAAAAATAAAGTAGAAATAACTTTCTGTTCATTCCCCTCAACAGACAGAGTTTTTTATACTGAGTCTGTGCACTCCTCCTTCCTCCCCACCAACTGGTCTATTGAAGCCTCCAATCCCAGTGCAGCTAGAATTGAAGATGGGTACTCTAAGGAAATGATCAAAATTAAATAAGATCATAAAAGTGAATTACCTGATCTGATAGATTAGTGACCGTGTAACAATCAGGAGAATTTACTTTTTCTCCCTTTCTGTGCATGAGAACAGAAGTAGCAGGCGTCAGCTGTCTATACGCCTAGATAAGAGTCTTAAGAAACTAAATGAGCTCACATCTAGTCTTCAAAACTGTAAAAAAGAACATATAGAGTTAGGTGTTTTAAGACATTCATCTGTGATAGTTTGTATTAGCAGCTAAAATAAACTAATATATTGGCAAGCCAGCGATCAGGAAGTTTCCAGAAAGATGATGGAAAGTCTTTAGGGGATTTACTAGCATGTTTTTTTTAATCCTTCATTTGTAATTGTTACTTGGTATATCAATGGTATCTCAGCTTGTTAAAACTTTTCTGTGATACTTTCTCTGGTTCTATATATAGAGCACAGCAAAATTTTCATTCTTTAGATTTGCCTTTAATAAATGTTCAGTGAGCAATATATTCAATAAATGCTTACTGTATACTTGTTGGTAAATATTTTCTTTTTGACAATACTGGGGCTTAATTTTATGGCTTTGCTCTCTCACTTTTGGCTTTTTGCTCAAACTTGGTACTCTACCACTGAACCACAACTCCACTTCTGTCTTTTTGCTGGTTATTGGAGATAAGATCTCATGGACTTTTCTGTCTGGGCTGGCTTTGAACCATGATCCTCATATCTCAGCTTCCTGACTAGGATTATATGCATGAGTTTCTTTCATTGGTGGTTAAATTTAATTATGCCTAAAAGATATGAAGTGTTTAAAATTGTACTACTCTTCCTATATAATAGTTTACTTTTATGATACAACTTTTAGCATATGTGATAGAATATATTGTGCTCATGTTATTTCAATATAAGATTTCAGATCTATTCATAGTTGTGACAATTATCTTTAAATATTTTGTAAACAAAAATGCACAGATAAAATATTACAGTTTTAAATATACGAAGTGTGATTTAGGCAGTCACTTTCTTTCTATTTGTCTCTAATCTGCAAAAGCTGAAGTTAGAAGATATTCAGACAGTGTCCAAAAAGAATTGCACTATCTGACTTGTGTAACTTTAACCCCTTTGAACATCATCTATACAATAAAAGAAAAAAAAAGTTCAGAATCCAAAGATAAATTTAGTTCAGCATCTACTTTTTAAAACAATATAATAAATTAAGCGTACATAGACTTCATCTCAATAATAAATTTATAAGGAAAATTATTAGAAAGTAAATAGGCTAGTAGGGAGATGTGATTGTGTTTCTTCTTGTTTTAGACTTTTTGAAGAAAGAGGGAAATGTTTCCACTGGTACATTTAGGAATGTCTGATTATCATCAAAAAGGAAAAAAAAATTCTAAGTCCCAAATGTATGTGTTTTGCTTCTTCACAATCATGTTTCATTGTACATTGTTTGAGTCTTAATGGTTTGATGACTTCTCATTTTTTTCCAAATGGATTTTATGTTTGCTAAGGGTAGAAACCACAAATTTATGGTTCTCAGTTTTAGCCAAAGCTTCTATTTTGCTCAGCTCTTCTTTTTATTTTCTTGGTTATTTCACTTTCATTTCTCCTCTAGTACGATGCCATTATTCCTTTAATCTCAAATGCTCTCTGTGTGTTTGCTTACTTCATTCTCAGCACACATTTTTCTCTTCTACTTCAGAGGGAAAAAAATTGTGGTCTTTACTGTAAGGATCAGAGAAGAAATATATAAGAGGAAACAAATAGGCTGTGAAAATACTAACAAGCATACAATATTCTAGAATAAATATCAAAAAAATTCTTGACTGGCCACCAAAATGACATGTTGCATTAAGGACTTGAAGATAATATAAAATGGGAGAAGACATAACATAAAAACTACATTACAATTGAAAAACAATGCAAAGAGTTCAAGAAACAATCTATTGTTTATCAAAAAGTTTTCCAGAGCCCAGACTCTTAAAAAGTGCAGAAATAAAGCCATGTACCAAATTCAATAGAATATATTCCACACACAAAACACAATAGTAAATTCAATACAATACAACACACACACACACACACACACACACACACACGTACACACACCATAAAATTGTTCAGTTTGGGGACTAAAGAATTCTTCTAGCATGCAGAAGAAAAAGAAGAGGTTACTTTCAAAGAAGTAAAATTTAATAAGTCTCAAATTTCTCCTTTGTGAAAATAAACATTCCATAGTGCAATGAAAAATATCTTCAAAGATTTGACAGAGGGGAGAATTACAACCTAATGATTTTTATTGTGTTATACCAACATCCTTAGATTTACAAGGTTTTGCAAAATACACCAATGTAGTACTTTTTCTTTCCAAAGTTTTCTATGTGGTCAGATGACTCAATCAAATGCAAACCCCAAGAACTGGGAAATGACAGTAAAAATGGCCGGGCTGTGAATATTAACACAAGCTAAAGAGCAAAAATAAGGGGAAAAGGAGAAAACAAGCTTTCTTAACACAAAGTTGAATCAAAATACATGTATTTTTACATACTAGCACATAAGAATTTATCCAGTTGTTTAGACTCATATTGTTAATATGGGCTGAAGCTATTTATATTCTGATCTTCTGGTTTTCAAAATAAAGTAAGAAAATTATTTGTAGGAATTTGATCCAAAGTCTAACTGTCATAATGCTCTCAAAATACAAAAGTGAAAAAAAGAAATGTTTATAGTGTATACTTCAATAGGCATCTATGTGAATATGTGATTTAAATGGCACAGTAAATGACAAAAAGATAAAGTGCAGCCCTAAAATGTTATATCTTTGCTTATAAAATGGATTTAAAGCTGTTTCATTCTTAGGCTGAGTGCCTGTAGGTCTACCTATCGAAAGGCAGTGATTGGAAGGATTATGACTCCAGGCCAGCCAGGGAAAAGCAAGATGAAATTTTCTGAGACTCAATCTTAACAGAAGGAGCTGTGTTTGGTGGTGTGTGCTTATCATCCCAGTTACTGTAGAAAGTGTAAATAGTAGCTTCCTAATCCAGGCTATTCTAGGCAAGAGTGAAACCTTGCCAAAAAAATAATCATATCAAAAAATACACTATGGCCAAACTGTAGTACCTCCTCAAACAAAAAGTTGTTTTATTTTTAATTCAATAATTACATAATTTCAATTATATATGTGCATATATACATACAATACTCTTATTCACAAAATTAAAATCACAACACATTCCTATTGAATCAGTACAAAAATTAAAGCAAACAGTCCAGGAAAACAAAGAAGACAAAGAAAAAGCACATAGTATTAGTGATTGATTCTTATTCTAGAAATGTTCATTTTTCTGATATTTCATTTATGACCCTTACTTAGCCTCTTTTTGCCAACCATGTTTTTAGTCTCACCTTTGTAATGTTAGCTATTTCTGATCCATTTGGGCTGATACAATCAAATGCTATTGACTGGGTGGTGGCTTGTAACCAATTGACATTTGTCCCCTATAGTTATGGAGAGTAGCATCTCCAAGACTGAGGCAGATTTTCTCTGTGGTGCTACTTAGAAGTGGTGACTTCTTGTCATGAGATGGATTTGATGAAGCTAATGTGGGCCTCTCTTTTCTAAGATTGTGAACCCCACCTCGGCCCTTACATATAAGAACTCCAATGCTCCACATCGTAATATCATTGCCTTATAGATGAGAGCTTTAGCGTGAATTTGAGGGTGGACAAAGACTCAGATCACAGCATTGGAAAATACCATATGTCGGTCCAAGGCTTTTGGATCCACCTCCATTGTAATATATTCTTCAAAACTACCTTTGCTTCCTATTTATTGTAAGTGATAAATGGCTCTGGCTTTTATATTTCCTAACATTCAAATGTGTCTTTACATTTCTTCTTGAAACATTTCTTAGGAACTTCAAACTCAACATGATACGAATTGAGCCCCTTCTGTCACCACATTCCCAATCCAGAAGCTTCCTTCCATTGTGTCCATTCTCAATAAAAGTCATCACCATCTCTTCAGTGCCTCAGCTAATACGAGCAATGATCCTGGCCTTCTACCTGTTTTCCAACAGAGTCCTTCTGATTAATCCGGTGTAGCTTTCTAAAACGTCTAAAGCTTTCTATCCACCATTTACTTATTATGTCCATCGATATTGTTACCAGCTATCTTCTGTTAAAGTGGAATGCTATATAGAAACATACCATCCTTCTGTTTCAATCCTTCCAAAATTGCTGTGTCACCACTTATACCAATATCTGGGCATAATCAACAATGTCTCAGATCCTTCTCAAAAGCATCTCAGCTTGAATAATATGGCCATTGTCTTTAGGCCATAGTCCTTATAAGGACTTTTCTGACCTAACCAGCACTCCACTCTCCTGTCCATCCTCTAAAACCACTCCTATCTCTTTTCTTGAGTCTTGTCTCCAGATGAGTTCCTCACAATGCCTCCATATTCTGGAGATGGTCATTCATTCATTTGCATTCTCATTTTTCTCTCCCTTCATCTGCCCTTCCCCTTTTCCTTCTGTCTCTCTTGTCATTCCCTTGTCCCCCCTCCCCTTCCTACCTCCCTATCTCCTTCCCCATGTTTACACACACACACACACGCTCCTACACTTGTGAGCTCTACACGATTATGTTTCATTACTTAAAAAGAAAACAGAGATAAAAGTTTGAGGATGAAATTAGAGCGAAGCATATTGAGTGAGATAAGTCAAGACCAAAGTAACAAAAGGCACATCGGATCCTTAATATGTGGATATTAGATCTAAATAGTACAACAGCAGTGACTCACTATTTGGGTACCCAAGGTTATGGACATGGTCTTGGAGACATAAACATAACTACAAAGACTTAAAAATCTATGATGGGCTATATACTCTATAGACATAGTATTTTATTACATAGATTAATATGTATATATGACATACAAACTCTCAGCTTAATTTTAATTATGTTCTAAAATCTATGTGCCAGTGATTGTATATAGAGATTTCCTTCTTGAATACTTGTTTGTTAAATATGACATTTGAAATATGATATAAAAATCACGTTAATAAATTCTTTAATAAAAATCATTTACTATTACTTTTCACTTAGGTGACTTATCCTCCATATTTTATGGAAGATGTCATTTGCTGTGAATTTTTGTAGCCTGCACATTGAGATAGACCTTCCTGCTTCAGAACATGCTGCCTCCTGTCACAAAACAATACTCACAACAAGTGTTTGTCCTTGTTTTCCTCTTGACAGGGCCATCTTATTTTTTATCCTTTTTTTTCCAATCTGGGGCTTGAACTCAGGGCCTGGGCATTATCCTTGGACACTTTTAGCTCAAGGCTAGTACTGTGCTACTGGAGCCACAGTGCCACTTCCAGCTTTTTCTGTTTATGTGGTTCTGGGCAACTGAACCCAGGGCTTCTCACATGCTAGACGAGCACACTACCACCAGGCCATACTCCCAGCCCTTATCCACAATTCTTAAACAGTCTCCAATAGTTCATAAATATTCCTACAAGTCATAAAAACATGAGTACATTCTTTTTTTGCCAGTCCTTGGCTTGAGCTCAGGGCCTGAGCATTGTCTCAAAGCTAGAGCTCTACCACTTGAGCCACAGCGCCAATTCCAGCTTTTTTCTATGTATGTGGTACCAAGGAATCGAACCTGGGTCTTTGTGCCTGCTGGGCACTAGGCCAAACTCCCCGCCCATGAGTACATTCTTAAGCATCATAAAAGAAAGAATACTAATCATAACAATTGAAATCATCTTTCAGAAATCTTTCACATATATAAGTGAAATTTCTTTCATTGGCTTATAATGAGGGAAACATTCAGCACCCTTTGAAGGAAAATCTGGACTTAAAGAAAGAACAATGTTCTATGTGTTAGGATCTTGCCAAACATGCTGCTTCTCCTTTAGTGGTTGTACTCTGATAGCTAAATATCAACTAAGGTGAATCTTCTTCCAGAGAAAACTTCAATCTCATACAACTTAAAAAGTTCCAAGTTCCCTAGTAAATGCAACTGGTAGCATTGGCCACTAGGCCTGTTCCCCATTCCTCTCTTTCTCTTTGCTCCCAGAAAGACAATAGGTATTTTCTAATAAGACTTGTTTTCTTCTCCTTCTGTGTTCATCTTTCCCAAATTTTGGTTTTGTGAACAGTCCTGAGATCAAAATTTTTGTAAAGATCAATGCATTATTTTTCCAAGGCACACAAAGAATCAGTAAATTGTGTTGATTGAGAGGCTAGTTATAGCCACTCATTAACTTGGAAGACCTTTCCTCTTCCCTGTCTCCATGTAGCTTTCCCTGGGGTTCAGGTTTAAGTGTGGTATTTCACCCACCTGCCCCTGGTTCTTTTTTTTTTTCTCTGTGGCTGGGGTGTTAAGTGTAGATGAGATAATTTTTGGATCAAATCCAAAGAGTGCTTTAAAAAGTTAATGTATGTGGGTAGCGAATAATGATCTCACACTGTGTATGACCCAGAGTACTTGAGTGTGTCATGTTACTGAATTACCCTTAGGTAACCGCAAGTGTGTCTGGGTGGTCACTGGTAGCAAGGAAGTTGAACAATGTCTTTGAGTGTGTGTGTGTGTGTGTGTGTGTGTGTGTGGTGGGAGATGAGGGGAAGAGAGGTGGTCCTTTGCATCACTCCCAGCATATGTGCAATTTTAATGGGCTGATCACCTATGCAACTTTTATAGATCTTTATGAAAATGTTTTATTTTATATGTATATCTTTAAGTATTCTTTAAGCTGCTGGAATTCCTGTTAAAATCCTGCTATAGGTTTAGAACTGGTGTGGCATTTTAAAACAAAGAAGATTATGAAACTTCCAATATTTTTCAAGGTTATCCAAATATCTGCAATGTTCATTTGGAGAGGAATTCCATTAACGATTCACGAGTAGCCTGAGTGGAGAGTACATAGAAAATGAATCTTTAGAGGGGAATAGTGAACCTGACTAGCCCAGATGCATGATTGAAAGGCTCTATGGCAATAATTGAAGATTTCTGCACTTTCTAAATTGCTCTGCAGGTCCAAAGGATTAGTAGAAGTCTGCAGAGAGAATATAAAATGAAATGTTTTTTTAGTTTACAACTGCATATGGAATCCTCAAAACATAAAGCCTTGAATTTTTTTGACATGATACAAGAAATCATTGAGTTCAATTCCTTCTCTTTAGATTTTAGCATGCAGGAGAATAAATTTGCAAACCTACACAAGAAATATGCATGTCTCTGCCCAGGTGAATCCCAGACTCAAGAGTCTTCAATGTTATATAATGTATCATAGTCATTAATTAATTTTGCAAAATTAAGTATCTAACATCCATGCAGTAGCATAATAATCACCATACCTAGAGGTATGGTGGTAGCAACTGTCAAGTTAGTGGGGAGGACTTGAGTTCAAATCCTAGCCAAAATCATCATCACCATCATTAGCAGCAAGAGCCAAAGTTTTTATTTAAAAGAGGGAGATGGAGACATAAACAGTGATGCCTCAAAAGGGAAAACATAAGCTGAGTTATAAATACTGGAGACTACAGGAGGATTGAAGACATGCAGTAAGACAAGTCTGGGTATAAAAAGAAAATTTCATGCTGGAAGAAAAAGTATGAGTGAATGAAAACGACAGGAGACTTGATACAATATACTAGAAATGGAATTATTTTGTTGGTGGTGGTGGTGAGTAAATAAGAAACAGTAAAAAGTAGCCTGAAGATAGCAAAAAGAGAACAGAATATATTTCAGGACATGACAAAGAGGGAAGACTATTCTGTGCTGATTGCGAGCCATTAGTAGATTTTTTTGACCAAAGAAGGCTGTGAGAACTTTGAGTTCCGTTCTCACACTCATTTTCTTGGCCAAGTTTTCTTTTCTTCTTATTATTTTTTAATGGCCACATAGCAATAAGTGTATTTCATATCGCCAATATTCAGTTTAACCATAAGTATTAAATCACATAAGTGTTTAAATATGGCCTAAATATTCTACAACCTGTTCAATGGGATAAGTCAAATCATCACATGCTTTTAAGTAACCAATGCCACCATCTATTAATAACATCCAAATGTTGATGCAAATCCTTAGCCTTGTGACAGTCAGTCCACTGTCCACATGAGTAACCCTGAATCAGAAGACAATTGAAATGATCCAGGTGAGAAACTTGAAACCAGGATGATGATAGAAAGAGCAGTGAAGGGCAGGGAGTGTGGTCTAGTGGTAGAGTGTTTGCCTAGCATGCATGAAGACCCGGGTTCGATTCCTCCATACCACATACATAGAAAAAGCCAGAAGTGGTGCTGTGGATCAAGTGGCAGGGTTCTAGTCTTGAGGAAAAAACCCAAGAACTGTGCTCACGTCCTCAGTTCAAGCCCAGGACTGGAAAAAAAAGGGGGGGAGGGGCAGTGAAGACAAAGAAGGTAGGCTGGAGAAGGATTTGTTGCAGTGAGGTAGACAGGATTTAGAATTTTCTAAGGTTGGTAATTACAGAGAAATTAAGGATAACTCTCAGTTGGTGACTTGGTGCATAGTAAAACTACCAACTGGAAAAGAAATAGCAATATAGATGTATTTTAAGAAAGAAAGAGCTGCTCAAGCCACGCTTATTCATCATCAACTGGAGGTCTTCATGCAAATGTCCAGCAAAAATGTCACAAAAATACTGGGAAAAAAACAATTTAATAAAAATAATTTCATCAGATCTGATTTGGTGGCTTCTAAAAACCTTTAAAATATATAAGATCTTTAGAAACAGAATCCTGAGAGCTTGAACACATAAGAAACAGATGGGTGGAAAAGAAGCTGAGACTAAACATGAAAGAAAAACCATATTGCCGTTTTTCTGCATCTCCTTCTAAAATACATGGATAAATATGAAGTCAATTATCCCACTTTAGATTTTATTTAAAATATGTTTAATCAGTGTGTCTAAGTTCTTAAATATCATGTAATATAATTAGCAAGTGGCTGACTGGGAAAGAATTTCATGCTCATGTGGAAGTCTGAGCTGAAGACACTTCAAATAAAATTATTTGTTGATACCTCAAAAGAGATGGCTACTCACATGTCACAGTCCTAGACACATGCATCAAGTGAGTCCTGGCTTTACATTTCCCTAAGTTGTGTTTAATGGAATTATCAGGCACAAGAAGTGGTGCCTGCCTGTATTCCCAGATACTCAAGAAATAGAAATTTGAAAGATTGTGGCTCTAGGCCAGCCTGACCAAAAAGGTACTAAGACTCCAACTTAATGAACAAGCTGAATGTGGTGCCACTTCCTGTATTCTAAAAATTCTAAAATTCTATCTAAAAATTAACAGAATGGATAGGATTAGGGGTATGTTTTAAATGATAGAGCACCTGCCTTTCTGCCAAGCTATGTAAATAACAGCACTGCCCTCCCAAGAGAGAGAGAGAATAAGCCAATTCAAAGGTATAATATTAACGCAGGTTACTTTGTTGTACATTTTTCTCTGAATAGCTAAATAATATCCAGAAAACAAATTTAAAATTTTGCAATGAGAAATGTAAACATAACTCTCCTAAGAAACTGTAATGTTACTATGTTAACCTTTCTCTGTGTGTCTATAATTTATAATATATAATACAGAAATAAATATTATGTACTCTATATTCTCTATATATACCTTCTTTTTCAAACTTCATCTGTGGCAGTACTGTGACTTGAACCCAGGGCCATGCTTACTCATGCTAACACTTTATATCTTGGGCCACACTTCCACCTTGGTTTTTGCTAGTTATTTTGAAGATAGAGTCATGCAGACTCTTCTGCCCCAACTTATTTCAAAGAACTGTCCTCTGGATCTCAGTATGCTGAGTAGCTAGGAATATAAATGTGAGCCAGATTACAATCATCTCTTATTAGACAGGTTTGTACATTAAATAATGGAACAAGACAAGCTTGAAGGCAGAGTTTCTCTGTTTTTCAGTTTGCTTAGAATATTCTTCTGTGATCAAATATGCGATCTTAAATATTTAAAAAAGAAATTCAGATTTGTCCCAAATCAAAACTTTGGGACTGTTGAGATTTAAACAACCTCTAAATTTAGTGTTAAAGTTTGGTGCCCAAATTTAAATGTTAATGATATTTGAATGTGAAACCTTCTGGGAAGTTATCTAGGATTGGATGTTAGATGATGTTTTGAAGGTAGTATCCTGCAATAGCATTAGAGCATTCATTTTTTAAATTTTTTAAAAGAAAAGAGACTGAAGTTCTGTCTCATCCTGTGTTCATTATATTTCATTATGTCTTACCATCATTTTGTTAGAAGTTCCTTGTCAGGGCCGGGAGTTTGGCCTAGTGGTAGAGTGCCTGCCTAGCATGCATGAAGACCCAGGTTCGATTCCTCGGTACCACATACATAGAAAAAGCCAGAAGTGGTGTGGTGGCTCAGGTAGAACACTAGCCTTGAGAAAAGTCCAAGGACAGTGCTCAGGCCCTGAACTCAAGCCCAGGACTGGCAAAAAAAAAAAAAAAGTCCTTGTCAGATGTCTAGCAGAGACATGAAGTAATGAAATCTCTATTCTCCACAAATTATCTAATTTCTCACATTTTGTTACAACAGCAGCAAAGTAGGAGAGATAATCTCATTATCAAAAATAATGTCTTTTATGTATTGTATATATAACAGTATTATAATCAGATTTTCCATATATATTAAAAAATAATAATGTTGAGTCTGATACATTGAATCTTACCAATGTAACAGAGATCTTATGGTCATGTAGTCAAAGACTTCTGAAAAATGGAGGAAACATTTTTATTTTAAATGCTCATTTTATACTTACTCTTTAGTCAAACAAATGAAAATGGTATGTTTCACTTTGCCTTAGCTTGCTTAAAAATGAGTGTGCATGCAGAAAAGAAAATGCTTTTGCATACTTGGGAGCTCATACTTTTTTTTTCCAGTTCTGGGCCTTGAACTCAGGTCCTGGTTACTGTCCCTGAACTTGCTCAAGGCTAGCACTCTACAACTTGAACCACTGTATCACTTCTGGCTTTTTCAAACCTAGGGCTTCATGCATGCTAAGCAAGCATTGTATCACTAATCCATACTTGTGGCCCTTGGGAGCTCATACTTTTTACATGGTTGGTATTTCAAAGGGCAAATTGTGAGCAACATCAACAGTAAAAGCCTAGGTTAACTGGGCAAAGAGTAATTGAATTCTCTGACGTCATAAAAAAAATATTACTTTAGCTGGGTGCCAGTGGTTCCTGACAGCGATCCTAGCTATTTATGAGGCTGATATTTTAGGATTGCAGTTCAAATTCAACCAGGAGGCAAAATCTGTGATATTTTTATTTCTAATAAACTACCAAAAAGCCAGAAGTAGAACAATAGCCTTGGACAAAAAAAAGCTCAGCTCCCAGGCCCTGAGTTCAAGTCCCACTTTGGACACACACATACACACACAAACACACACACACACACACACACACACACACACATATATATATATATTCAATAATGTATTATAAAGCATTGAGTTGTATACAATAAAGATGACAAAAAGAAAAAAGAGGATTTAAGGAAGGAAAGTAGAAAAATTTCCCCCTGTCCAAACCAAACTAAGTAATTCAACAAGTGAGATCTTATCTCCCCTTTGCTATTTTCTCTGGTTTGCTTCAGCAAGACACTTTACCTTAATTTATTAGTTTTAGTAGAGTATAGGGACAGATTACTTGAAAACTATCAGCTCTTATCACATCCTGGTCGCTTTATAAATTCAATCCTGAAATACAAAATTTTAAAAAAAGTCTCAGTTTCATCTGATACTCTTGTGCTTGGTTTTGGCGCTCAGAGCTACCATTTGATGCTTGAGTTATTAAAGTCCTCTTCATGTTGATAAAACAAAGATACTGTATCCACTTTGGATCTTGTCAGTCAGTTTGATTTTCCTGTCTTAGTTGTACTATTTCTTGGAGGGACTCCAGGATATTTAAGAACTATGTTGATTTCATCTCCACTGCCACCTTTCCAGAATTTTCCTTATTATATTTATGTTATTTTGGATCCATAGTTCTTAAAGTTATATTCTGTACTACTTTAGACCATTATGGGGATTGCATACATTTGTAATAACAAATTTAATAACTTTGGAGAGGAAATGCATCTTTAGTCGCTGACTCATCAACCTCATTCCACTGTCTCCCTCTCCCTTGTCTGTCTCTGTCTCTGTGCTGTCTCCCCCCCACAACACACACCATTCCTTTCCTCTCTTCCATTCTTCCCTCTCTCCTGTTTGTGATAAGTTACTACGTGTTTATTAGGCAGGTACTTCACCTTTCTAGCTATCATTCAAGCTTTGCTATTCCTTATTATTATTATTATTTATTTTCTTTTTTTTTGCTGGTCCTTGGGCTTGAACTCAGGGCCTGAACACTGTCGTTGAGCTTTCTCAAGGCTAGAGCTCTATGACTTGAGCCACAGCATCATTTCTGACTTTTTCTGTTTATGTGGTACCGAGGAATCAAACCCAGGGCTTCATGCATGCTAGGCAAGCATTCTACCCCTCAGCCACACTCCTAGCCTGATTCCTTATTGTTTTTGAGATGGAGTCTAGACAACTTTTCTGCCCAAGCCATATTGAACTTTGCTTGTTCACAACTCAGCCTTCTGATTAGCCAGGGCTACGGGAAGGAGCCACCAGCTACTGAAGCTCTTCTTTGAATACCAATTATTGTTTAAGTATTCTGGATGTCTTTTTAAAAGAAGTCTTTAAATCATTTTATATTTGTAAATGTAAAGTTAGTTTTGGAGATTTAAGTAACATTTAATTTAGCTTTGAAAATATATACAACCAATGCAGATTAATGCCATTAATTATGACCTGAAACACACACACACACACACACACACACACACACACGCGCGCGCGCACACACACACACACACGTGCGCGCACGCACACACACACACGTGCGTGTGCGCGCGCACACACACACACACACACACACACACACACACACACACGAAGGATGGCTCCACTATTAAATAACTCATTCCCAGAAAGACAGATTCATCTCTAAAAAGAACACTAAACGAATGAAATAGAACTAGGATATGCCACTTAGGACTTTAGTTCAGCACAGCATCACTATAGCCTTCAATTAAAGTGCAATTCGAATATTGAAATTTCAAGAGAGGAATCCAAATCAGGAACTACACTCATACAGAGTGTTTATTTTTATGGGCTTTAAAAACATTAGTTTTCCTTTAGCATTTGATTAATGTTTTATTTTGCGATAGAAAATAAAAGTTCCTAAGAGGGAGGAGGAAGTGGAGGGTGAGGGAAGGAAAAGGAACCAGAGTGAAAGAAGTAGAGAATATTAATAATTAGTAATTCTAATGAAGGGATGTTCTCCATAGGAAGAAAGTAGAGGGAGAATGTAAACTTTGATTGAAAGTTTGCTATTGATGTCCTCTAAGTCGAATCCATCCACAGCTTTGTCAATGTGTAATTAACAAATAAAAGTTTCATATGCTTATCGTGTACATTGTCATTTGGTATGTGTATAAACTGTGTCATAATTACCACAAACCCATTTTATCTCTTCATAAGGTTCTTTGAGGTACATTTGGTAGCATTCAAGAACTTGTCTCTTAAATTCTAAATACTCAATAGAGTGCTAGTAACCACAGTTGATATATTCTACTAATATGTTCTCCATAATTTATTTATCATGTCTGACTGAAATTTTGTATGCCAGTGTCTTCCCAATTCCCTCACCGCCCTGTTCTCTCCTTACCACCATTCTACTCTGCCTGAAATTCAGGTTTTGTTGTTGTTGTCATTTATTTTGTGTTCTAGGGCTTGAACTCAGGGCCTAAGCATCATCCCTGAGCTTTATATGCTCAAGATTAACACTCTATCACTTAAGCCACAGCTCTATTTTGGCTTTGGGGGGCATTTATTGGCGGTCAGAATCTCTTGGATTTTCCTGCTGATTTCAAAAGATGATCTTCAGATCTCAGCCTCCTGACTAGCTAAGATTACGGGTGTGAACCACCACTGCCTGGCTACAATTTTTCCCTCTGTAATTCCACATATAAAGTTTAAATTATTTGCCTTTCCCTGCCTTGCTTGTTTTGCTAAATATCTTGTTCAGTTTCGTGTGTGGTGTTTCAAATGGCAGGATTTCTTTACAATTCAATGACATAGACAATGAAATATTTTCTTCTATGTTATAAGTTGCCTTTTCTGAGTCTCAAACTTTATTGCATGTATTGTTTCATCTTCCCTTTTTAGATCCTGGAGTTTACACTTACCAGACCAAGTGCTCTTCCACTTCAACTACAGTCTCAAAATGTCCTGTTTTAGTTAGCATTTCAGGCAAGATCTATACGGCTGGGACAACAGGATGTGTGGACTCAGAAGTGTAGCTCTTACTGAAATGCTAACTAAAACAGGACATTTTCTAGGCAGAATCAGTCTATTGTCTACTCTTACATTAAAATAGAGAACTTCTCACAAGTTCAGCTTACAGAAAGAATTTCTCATGAGAGAGAGAGAGAGAGAGAGAGAGAGAGAGAGAGAGAGAGAGAGAGAGAGAGAGAGAGAGAAGGCCACTGCTTCTGGGCCCTAATAGGACTTCACAGATTGGTAGCAAAGAGGATCAACTATATCTGCTTCAACCTTGGTAATTGAAACCCTGCTGTTGAATAAGACTGTGAGGCCCTTGGTGCTTCACTAGTTGGGGATCTGGTCAATTAAAGTCCTGTTTATTTAATCCCTTAAACATACACCTGCAGTATCATGAAGGGTCTAACTTAAGAAGGGTGATTGATATGTGTGTCTCACCTCTCAAATGCAGTTAAAACATCGCCAATTACCTGCTCTTTGCACTCTTGACCGCCTCTTTTAATCTGAGGAGAAACACCGTCCCCTGAAGTTTGAATGACTTTTATAAAGGCCCCCAGTGCTGTTCTGAACAGAGGAGGAAAAGGGAACATGAGGAAAAGAAAACCAAAGCAATGACTTGTCACCCTTTCGAACTGCTGCTGGATTTGCCATCAGCATGGCCCACAGTACAGCTTCTCAGGCAGAACAAGCCTCCTGTAAGAACAACCTTTGTTTCTGAACAGAAAGTATTTTGTCTGCTCAAGGAGGAAACTCAACACAAGGCTTACCCAGAGATATATATTTTTCCACCATGTGGCCAGGACAATAAACATGAGTCTTTTGATCTGCATGGCAATAGTGGCAGAGCTGGAGTTCTAAAACGAGAAAAATGGGAAACAAATCTGCCAGAGGTGAGTGTGTGCCCCAGGGCTACTTTTGCATGTCTAAAGTTCACCAAGGAAAGCCAGAGAGATTTCAAATAAACATGTCTAAAGGGGTCATAAAAATCCAAACCAGTGTGATAGCTTAAATCCCAACGTCAAAACACAGAAATGCATGGCCTACATCACTTGAAACTTCTTTGGCCCCAGGTTTATAAATTAACCCTCTTTCAAACTCCTATTTTTACAAGCATAAATTTGCAAAAGTCCCCTCCCTCCCCTACCACATCTTCCTCCTGTGAATAACATCAAGCTGTATCTTCCTGTTACTACAGGTGGCTAAAATGACAGTCAGAAAGAAAAGAAAGAAAGAGAGAAAGAAACAAAGAAAGAAAGAAAGAAACAAAGGAAGAAAGAAAGAAAGAAAGAAAGAAAGAAAGAAAGAAAGAAAGAAAGAAAAAGAAAAATGGTGCTGACCGAGGAAGCATCTCTCATTTGCATCCAGACACAATTATGGACCATGGTCATAAAAGTGCAGTCCTCTTCACTTGCTGCTTTAACAGTCCTCATTCTGGAAATCACTGCAGTTCATCACTGTACACACCACCTTTGGTTTCACAGCAATATGGCCAAAGTGAAGCCCGGTTTACTTCGGCACGGTTGAAACAAGAGTGCTGTTATTAGGAAATGTGAGTGGGTTGAAGTGGGACTCCCTATGGAGTTTACTTGGCAGAGAATGAGTTCCTGGCTCAACCTAATATTAAAAGTGAGTCATCAGTTTACCCACACAGCAGGGTCTTCGCTTTGTACTTCTCAATCCCAGCAACTCAGTGGAGGAGCCAAGGATGCAAGAGTCGTTTCTATAATTAATAAACCACGTGAAAGAAATCCTTCATTTATTTTGAGAATTGCTTTATTATTCATAAATTCTCCCCAGTTACTGGCAGATAAATAGGACACAAGTAAAACCTGTCTTCTATATGGAATAGTTGGTGTATTCTCTGTGATGCATCTCCAGTAAAGATTAAAATCATCTTGTTTGAGTTGAAAATAAGATTTAGAGAAATTTGAGGGGACAGAGGATTAGTGTTGTTTGCGTTTTAAAATATGTTTAAAAATTAAGTAGTTGTAAAAGAGTTTTATTTCAACAGAACATTAAGAGAAATTTAAAGAACGAAAGTTTCTTGTCTGCCCTCTCTGCCCTCATATTTTGAAGAAAAATGTCAATAATTATATAAAGTAAAATATTATAAAATAATTAGACAAATTGCATATGTAATTACATGAAGTACTCTGATATAGATAACGTTGAAATCACCGTGATTTTTAGTATTAATAGCTTTAGGTTTTGTTTTCAGTTTTAATAATGCATGGAGAAAATATGCTTTAAAGATTAAAGTCCTTAATTAATTGTAAAAAACTGCAATTTATTCTCCGTTTAGTTCATATGATTAATCTAAGAAATATAAACATAGTTAATAAAAAACCCAATACATACTAAATAGTATTTTTCAACATAGCTTCAAAAATTGCTTGAATTAGCGTGAACACACTGTTAACTTTCTATTTCCAAGGAAGAGAGCCTTTCTAATTCAGAGGAAATAGTTCTTTTAATGTTTATTTGAATTAGGCGAGGGAAAAGGAACGACAAAATGGTGAGACAACAGACAAAGGGTAAACCAATGCAACAGTGATACTCACAAGACACTACGTGGGAAATGAACTTTACAACTTGTGGGGGGATGGGTTTGGGGTGCTAAAGTGAGAGGTAAATGTTGGAGAGGGTAACAGTGTTCTACAAGTAATGTATTCACGCCCTTACCTACGTAGCTGCAACCCCTCTGTACATCGCCTGACAATAAAATTAAATTAAAACATTAAAAAAAGACATGTCATGGTAGTGAATTTAATTTGTTTGCAGCATTCCAAAACTCCACGTTCAGTTTTTGTTTATACATTGTGAATACAAACTCCCATATTTTCCCACAAACGTAGAGCACAAACTTCATTAGATATTCAGAGAAAGTTCTTCAAAAGTGGTACTTCATCTTCCTTTCTGGCATTGGCTTTTATCATTAGTAGTCACAAATGACAGCTGTAAATATTTAATCCTGAGCAAGTTTTTTAGCCCTTTGTTTTTTTGCTTATATGAGCTCAACTTAAAAGATTACCCTAAATATCACTCTCTTAATGTGGGTAATACCTTTAAAACTATTTGTACAGGCAACAGTTATTACAGTATTACAAGGTTTTGTTGTTTTTGTTTTGTTTTTGTGGGTCTTGGGGCTTGAACTATGGGCCTGGGCATTGTCCCTGAGCTCTTCAGCTTGAGATTATTGTCCTACCTTTTGAGCCACAGTGCCACTTCCAGTTTTCTGATGGTTAATTGGAGATAAGGGTCTCAAGGACTTTAGTGCCGTGGCTGGCTTTGAACTGTGATCCTCAGATCTCAGCTTCCTGAGTAGCTAGGATTACAGACGTGAGCTTGCTATTTTAATTAGTAAATTTTTACCCCCAGCATGACTGTGAGACAAGTTCATGCTGTGCCAAGGCACAAGAGACCTGAAGTATCATGCTGTTATTTTGAAGGTATCTCAGAATGCCTGGTTTGCAGTCAGCTCATCCTTTACCTACTGCATTAGCCACTGGATTTCCTACCAGTTTTCAAATTCCCATGCACAAGTAAACTATCAATACCTTCCTTGAGATTAAATGTAGATTGATTTTAAGAGGATTTTGACTATTTCATTTGATAAATGATTTCAGTTGGCAAATCAGCAAGTTTTATTTACATTCATTATAGTCCTCCTAGAATATATTCCTTGAATTTTCATTCTTCTTCATATAAATCTTTGCTTTCCTATTAAAAAGAATTTCAAGCAATCTCTCTCTCTCTCTCTCTCTCTCTCTCTCTCTCTCTCTCTCTCTCTCTCTCTCTCTCTCTCTCTCTCTCTCTCTCTCTCCTCTCTCTCTCCTCTCTCTCCCTCAGTCATGGGGCTTGAACTCTGAGCCTGGATATTGTCCCTTATCTCTTCAATTCAAGACTACTGCCCTAACACTGGACCTGAGTGTTGTCTCTGAACTATTCAGCTCAAGGCTACCACCCTACCCCTTGAGCCACAGCCCTACTTCCCATTTTCTAGTGATTAATTGCACATAAGAGTCTCATGGTCTTTAATGCCCTAGCTGGCTTTGAACTGCTATCCTCGGATATCAGCCTCCTGAGTTGCTAGGATTATAGGCAAGAGCCACTGCACCTGGTAATTTTCTCTTTTTATATTGTCATTTTGAACATATTGGTCTTGCATTGTCAGTAGGGCTTTGGCTGTTTCTTGTTTAAATATTGATTTTTTTAATGATTGTAACTTATTGCTCCTGATATATTTTCAGTTATTATGTATAATTTGCCTAAATGCCCTTTATTTCATGTTACTTTATGCTTTTTTGTCTCTTATATTACTTACAAATTCCAGAATAGTACTAAAATTATGTGTGCTGTCAGATGAACTGAAGTTTAAGGCTTCTGACTATTCATAAATTATCTTTTCCTAAAAATAACTCATTGTATTATAATCACTAAATCTATTGTGTTTCTATCACATAGTATACATATGACATATATTATTATATATTGTATTGTATACATACTGCAAAGGTAAAGACTTGAGTTATGTCTGAAATTTAGAGTCATCTTATGTCCCTGTTTTCTCCCTTTAATCTCATCAGCTTCAATTTTTATTACAGATTTATTATTCAATGTTTTCATTTTTGATAATTTCACTCTATTTCTGTTTTTACCATTTTGAGTAAGGTATTTATTTTGCTTATTTTCATTTTTATTCCGCTTGAAGCAGGAGAACTCTAGAGCTCAGATCTTCAAATTGCACCTTTCAATAGAGGTTTTTGGGTAGCTACTAGGCTTCTAATAGGATGTGTTCTAAATGCAGCTAACTCCTAAATTTCTCAACATAATTTTATTTGCCATAAAAATTATACTAAATGGGAAAAGACTAGAACCATTGACCTTAAAACCAGGAACAAGACAGGGATGCCCACTTTCTCCACTTCTCTTCAGTATAATGCTGGAACGCTTAGCCAGAGAAATAAAGCAAGAGAAGGACATCAAAAATATCCACATAGGGAAAGAAGAAATTAAACTATCCCTATACATGAATGAAATGATTCTATACCTGAACGACCTAGTAAACTCCACTCCTAAATTCTAGAATTAATAAACCACTTTAGCAAGCTGATGGGATACAAAATCAACTTGCAAAAGTCAGTAGACTTTCTGCATGATAACAATACACAAACAGAAGGAAAAATCAAGAAAATGATACCATTTGGATTAGAGAGAGATTCGACAACCCTACCTAAAAATAAATAGTTTCTGCACAGATAAAAATATAGCTACTAAAGTAGAAAGAAAGCCAACCAACCAGGAAAAGATATTTACCAATAATATATGTGACAAATGCTTAATATCCAGTATCTACAAGGAACTCAAGAAACTAATCCCCCCCAAACCCAACAAACCAATCACTAAAGAGAGACTTATCACAAGAAGAGGTTAAAATGGCAGAAAAGCATATGAGAAAATGCTCATCATTCAAGGTCATAAAGGAAATTCAAATAAAAAAAAACTAAACTATACCCTTACCCCAATTAGAATGGCCAAAATTCTGAACTCAGACAATGACAGATGCTGGCAGGGTTGTGGAGAAAAAGGAACCCTACTGCACTGCTGGTGGGAATGTAAATTAAAAAACTGAAAATGTCTAAGACCTTCCCTATTATCCCACCATACCACTCCTGGGCATCTACTCTGAGCATTATAACACAAGATATGATAAGGATACCTGCCCAGCAATGTTCATCTCTGCACTATTCACAATAGCTAAGTGATGGAAACAACCCAGATGTCTTACTACAGATGCATGGTTACAAAAAATGTGATATATATATACATATATATGTATATATATTATACACACACACACACACACACACACACACACACACAATGGAATTCTACATAGCCAACAGATAAGATAAAATAATGGCATTCACTGAGAAGTGTATGAAATTAGAGAAAATAATTTTGAGCAAGATAAGTCAAGACCAAAGAAACAAAAGGTGCATGGTATCCTTGATATGTGGATATTAGATCCAAACAGTACAAGAGCAATGACTCAATATATGAGTTTAAGGTTATGGACATTGTGTTGAGATTTAAAACATAAATATATAGACATAAAAATCTATTGTGGGCTATGCACTCTTTAGACACAATGTTTTATTATATCTATTAATTTGTATTTATGACATACAAACCCTCAGCTTAATTTTAATTATGTTCTAAAATCGATGTGCTAGTGATTATATATATAGATTCCCTTCTTGAATATTTGTTTGTTAAAAATGACATTTGAAATATGCTGTAAAAATCAATGTTAATAAAATCTTAAAAAAAACAATGGGAGAGAGTGGCTTTTTGATCATCTTCATGTAGCAAAGAAGCTTCTATTTGTAATCCAGTTTCAGTTTTATTCTCTTTTATTCATTCATTTATTTTAGTCGGGTAGTATATAAAATCTCTGTCTCCATAAGTGAGGTCATAGTAAACACTAGGTATATAGTCTATAATATATAGACTATATACCTACACAGAATATAAATCTATATAGAATATAGGCATTTATATTATACATGAATGATATATAGATATGTATTTATATGCATAATATATATGAATGTATAGGTATCCTTTTTCATAAAACACATTGTTGAGCTATATGAAATGCATATCATAATTATAAAAAGTTTTTCTATACATGCAATGATATAACATACATAATATTCACCATGCCTTTCAGTTTGAAACAAGGCCCTAAATTTAAACCTCCTCACTTTTTAATCTGTCTCATTTTTGTAAAAAAAAAAAAAAAGTTTTGCCAGTTTGGGGCCTTGAGCTCAGGGCCTGAGCACTGTCCTTAGGCTTTCTCAAGGCTAGAGCTCTATCACTTGAGTCTCAGCATCCCTTCTAGTTTACTGAGGAATTGAACCCCGGTCTTTGTGCACTTTAGGCAAGCACTCTACCACTAGGTCAAACTCTTGGCTCTCTGTCTCATGTTTTTTAAACAATGATATAATCTTCAGTGAATCTAGTGTTGTTTTAACTCTGAAAAGGACCTATAAGAGATTCATAAATAGCTGAAATAATTACCACCACTATTCTCTGCATAGTTGGGTTAATTATTCTGGAATGACATCAGTTATGTATTTAAAATTCAGGAAGATATACTTATCCCAAATATTAAATAGATTTAAGTTATGCTGTGTGTGCATTTTATGCAAATATTTTACTGAAATATTACAGATTGATGTTAAAAAATACTTCTGGTAGGAAATATGTAATTGATGAATATTGATATACTGCTTGGTTCACTGAAAGTTTCTATCATTTTCAAACAAGTAGTTAAATGGAGAGCATCTAGAATTGTATTTTAAGTTATTTGTGGAAATATGTATTTCTTTATATATTTGTTGTAGTATTTGATATCCTTAGTTTTCCAGTATCAAAAAGAAACATTTTTGTTGATGTTATTGTTTAAATTTCTCAAAGTTTAATAAACTCTAACTGGAACCCATGGGTTTTATTCAAATTTCCTACTGCCTTCTTAATCCCATGTGACAATTTCATTCAGAAAACAGCATTTTCTGGAGTTTCTGCAAGGCTTTGATAAAGGTCATAGAAGTTAAGTGTTCCAACAGTGAGCTCAACTTTTAGTAGCCTTCAAAGGATGTCATTAGGACTTTTTTTTCTATACATTACAACAGCAAATATCAGAAACACCTCATAAAAACATTTGCGCAGTTAGTTTTGACCACTTCTCCATGTTAATATAGGCATTTGTGTGTGTTTCTAAAGTTTAGGATACTTTTCTCTGTGCTGGGTAAAATGAACAAATATAAATGCATAAATGTTCAAAAATCATATCTCATTTTCTACCAACCAAATCTTCCATCCAACGTCTCTCTTTAAGTCCCGAGCCCACCTGTTAATTGGATGATTGTTTCTTTGAGGATTTATTTTGGAGAGACTCATGTTTTGAGCTATAGGTGTATTTTAGATATGAGGCCCTTGTCTCCCACTCTCTGGGCTCTCTACTTAACTTGCTAACTATGTCCTTTGCCCTACAGAGCTATGCAGTTCAGTGCAGTCCCATTTATCCAAACTTTCTTTAATTTGTTGTGATTCTTGGCCTTTATTAAGAAATTTTTGACCTGTTCCAAGGCATCCTAGTGTATCTCTTATTCCTTCCTATAAAATTTTCAGGGTTAATCTTCCCAATTCAGGAGCATGGGAGATTTTTCACCTCTTTAGTTCTGCATTAATTTTGTTTTTCAGATTTTTAAAGTTTTCATCATAAAGGTTCTTTACTTCCTTAGTTAATTTAATTTCTAAGTAACTTTTTGAGGCTATTGAGGTGTTGCTTTCCTCTTTTCTGCCTTGCACTTCTCATTGTTGGCATACATGAAAGCCATTGAATTTGGGGGGTTAATTTTATGCCCTACTACTTTGCCAAAGTTTTGAAACAGAAATTTTTTTTTCTTGTTGCTATGTAGTTAACTATTAGTTAAACTATAATACTTGAATTAATCTTCTAATGGGTATTCATAGAAATATAAGTCTGGATATGGAATCTGGATTTGGCTCAAACATCTATTTTTGTATTTTTCCTATTTCATATTCCTCAACTAATGTTGCCTTATTTAAACCTTACTAAAATGTTAATACAAGTTTTTTTGTTCTCTCTGCATAATATTGTTTTAGATGTCTTGTTCTTTCATTTTCTACATTAACTTCAGAACGCATACTTCTTATCTCCAAAAGATAGTCATTGAAATTGCTTAGATGAAGTAGAAAATGAATTTGAAAAGATCCCTAGGATATTCATGATTAATATTCTTTATTTGTATCCTTAATTTTACTTATTTTATTTTGCATTCTGTAATCTTGTCTGTAATAATTTGCAGTATAAAGACCTAAAGCATGCATCTTGGATATATTTTGCATATATTCCTAAGCATTTGATGATGCTTAATGAAATTCAAAGTTGCGATAATTTTATGAGAATATCATTGATTTTGAATTATTTATCTTGACTTGGACAAATCCCTTATGCCTTTTCTGTAGCTTTGTTTATGTAAAAGAAATAAATTATCTATAAATAATGCACAGTTTAGGTCCTTTGCACAAATATTACACCTTTAATGTCTTTAAAATGTTTATTTTGTATTTGAAACATTGTAAATTAATAAGCATAATAATAGTATAAGTGTATCCAATACATCCTATCTTCCATTATTTCAATGTGTACATTTTGCTTTATTATTTTCCTTCCTTGTTTCTTTTCCTTTCCTCCTATTCTTTTACTCTTCTCTTCATTCTCAGTATGCAAATATATGCACAAGTGCATATATATGAACTTTTGCAACTACATGAGTTATGTAAATTTAAGTCCACAAGGTACTTTTCTTTTCCTCATTAGTTGGCTATGCATTTCTTAAACTTGTTGCTAGAGGGCACACTCTGACATTAGAAGCAATGCCCCTTAAGAGAAATTTATTCTTAAAAATAAAAGAAATGAGATTTTTCTTTTCTTCTTCTTCCTTAATAGAGACAACATTATGGATTATGGACATTTAGTATTTGACTTAAAGCTTCTGTTCTTATTTTAGTTTTTCCTTTGTACAAGAAGAACAGGAGACTAAGTTTATAGACATCATCCAAGATTATATATCAACCAATTTGTGTGCACTTAAAAATTTGCTATCCAGAGTGCAAAGTCTTGCTTTAACAAAAATGAGACGTGGAAGGTCTGTGTTGTAGTTTAAAAGGGCATGTGTTTGCCTGTGATTGGAGAAAAAATACATGGAACTCTACAGACAATGTATCTGCCAGCCACACTGTTCCTTTTGCCTCAGCCCTGAGATGGAGACTGGGTCTTCACCTGCATTCCACAGTGCACTGTGTTCTGCAGTGCTGGAAGTGAGAAGCACTGGTGTTTGAGAAGCCCTTACAAAATGGATTGGGATGGGAAGGGAAAAGCTCAGCCCTTCACCAATTGCTTTGCTTACTTTTGCCTTTTTGGTCTCAGACCACCGGGTTTCTGGAATTAATACATTTAGGGCCAAGTCCACTTCAACTCAGCCACAGTATTGGCAAACTGAATTTTTGCTGTGTGGTTTGGTGTGTCCTTGGCCTTCACTGTCTGCTGGTCAGGTAGTTAGTTCTCGCTAACCATGAAATTTGTGGGCAAGATTTCTAAGCTTTCTCCTTACTATTTCCATAGCATAGAAATCAGAGCATTAATATTTATTTAAAAATCAGAACCCTTGATCACTGAAAAAAAAATCTAAGCTCCACAGCTTAGATGTCCTTACTCTGGTGGGGTATGTTCCAAAGACTGAGTGCTTGGGGAAATTGCCAGAGGAGGCTTTCAGCCTTGTTATACAAAGCCATTGGTGTCATCAATTCCATCCCTGGTATGAACTTTTAACTGGGAGTCTCTCAGTCTCGACCACATAGCAGGATGTCTATAAACTTGAGGTAGGCTCTGAGGGTGTGGTCTGTACTTTGCAGACTTCTGTGTCCGGGTTACAAAAACAGGCAGTAGCTTTCTCAGAATGTTACAGTAATTTTAAAAAAATTACCTCTGCCTAAACTTAAAGGCCAATCCTTTCATTAATTTTTTTCATACTGCACCTTGCAAACTATCGGGCAGAACAGTCATGTGTAGAAAAACAGTATATTTTATTTACAGCCAAAGAAAGAGGAGTGTTTTGCAAAATAATAGGAAGACCAGCTCCTGATAGCTACTTCTGGATATCAGTGAGGCCCAGATGATTTTCGTGATGTGGCTTTTGGAGCACTGGAAGCCATAAAGGTGTTCCAGATGGCCTGGGGACAAGCCCAAAATGCAAGTCACACACATGTAACAACATCTTTTTATAAATGTATTTTCCACTGCAGATCTAAGCTTGCCCTGAAAAGCACACACACATACAAAATGAGCCCTTTAAAAAATGTAACCACAATAATGATTACAGAGCCAAGCAGTAACACCACAAAATGGTTTTGAAGGCCTTGTGATATCAAAGAAAGGAATACACAGGAGTAGGTGGTCTTCAGGGTGCTAGCGCCTGTCTAAGTGCTCTGGGAAGGCATCCAGAGCTGTGAGAAAGAGGGAGGGAAAGCATCATTTCCCAAGATCTCCTACAGGTGACTATCCCAGAAAAAAGCACTCACATTTTCCATTATTTGAACTTTTTTTTGCACTTGAATATAGACAATGTCGTGAATTCAGCAACCTGATTATATGATAGTCAATATTTAACTCTTTAAAAACTCTCTAAATTTGGGCCGGGAGTTTGGCCTAATGGTTAAAGTGCTTGCCTAGCATGCGCAAAGGCCCTGGTTCGATTCCTTGGTACCACATATATACAAAATAGCTGGAAGTGGTGCCTGAGGCTCAAGTGGTAGAGCTCTAGCCTTGAGAAAGTCCAAGAACAGTGATCAGGCCCTGAGCTCAAGCCCAGGACTGGCAAAAAAAACCCCAAAAAAACAAAAAAAACCAACTCTCTAAATTTCAGAATAAATACAAGTGAAATAAATGTTTTGAGTTGGGAAAGCACACATTTATGCATGTCTACATACCGTTCGGGACTGTTCTTTCATCACTCAAATACACAATGGTGCTAAATTTGAGGTTGATTTTAGGCTGCATCTCTCCTAATAATGTTGGTGTTTAATATGTGGTCCTACAGTGATTTGATGTTTTGTTGGGGTAGGCGGAAGCTGTAGGGTTCTACCCCGCAAAGGGGAGGTTCTTGCCAGGCTTCTCATTCACATGTATGTTGAACTGAACACTGGAGGAAATGGTAAAGAAATATTATGGACATGTACTTTATTAAAACATGCTAAATATAGGTAATGTTTAATATAATATAACATCATGGTATTTTGCAAATGGCATGTTTTAAGATCTATGCCAAGGCTTTCTATATTATTTCTTTATGGTGTGTGTCTCTCTTTGTGAGGCAAGTCCCATTTCTTGTTACTGTTGTAGGACTTGAACTCAAGCCTCAGGTGCTGTCCTTGAGTCTTTTCACTAAAATCTATGTCCTACCACTTGAGCCACAGTACCGCTTCTAGTTTTTTAAGGGTTAATTATAGATAGGAATCTCACTGACTTTCCTGTCTGGGCTGGCTTTGAACTATGAACCTTGGATCTTAGTCTCCCAAGTAGCTAGAATTATAGGTGTGAGCCACTGGTGCCTGGCTTATGTCCTACTTTTATTTCCATTTTTTATATGAGGAAAGGTACTAAATAATATATATATATATATGATACAATAATTAGCATGGAAGGACATTGCATACCCACATTTGTATAAAGACCTATTTTTCAAAACAATCATAGTGTTCAGAAAAGTATTACCCTGACATTCAGTTTGCTACTGGACTTTGATTTACTTTTAAAATTGTATTTAATGTAATTTTGTTTCTCCAGAGCATAGGATTTGTCGAATTACCACAACCAGCTAGGGTTTGAAGGTTAATTATCAGGAAGTAACCTACAAAGTAAGCAGTAGGTGTTTAAAATGGCACGAGGTTAATACATTATTTGTTTTGAGTTTCTTTTGTCTGTCTTCAAATATAAATATATTATTTTTAGTAGAAATCATTTGATAATAATAAAATATCTTACTCCAACAATAAAAAAGAACAATTCTAAGCTTTACAGTAAATTATAGGACAGGTGGTATTATTTTCATTCAATAGATGGGGAAACAGAAACCAAGGGAAACTAAATAATTCCTCTAAATGCACACATCAATAGAGATAGAGCTAGACTGCAAACTTCAACTCCAGCTATCACATATATCCATGATAGCCATTATAATTTTTTTCTTTTTTTGCCAGTCCTGGGCTTGAGCTCAAGGCCTGAGCACCGTCCTTGGACTTTCTCAAGGCTAGAGCTCTACCACTTGAGCCACAGCACCACTTCCAGCTTTTTTCTATGTATGTGGTACCAAGGAATCAAACCCGGGTCTTTGTGCGTGCTAGGTAAGCACTCTATCACTAGGCCAAATTATATCTCTTTTTAAATTGCATTTTAGTATCGGAATAATGCATTGAGGGGTTACAGTTATATTCACCAGGTAGTGGGTAATAACCTCTCAAAACTTGATATCCCTTCTCATTTTTTGTTCCCCTTTCTCTCCCACACCCCCTCCCAATCATCTTGTTTTTCTCCCCTATTTCAAATAAACAAATAAACCTTAATACAATACACCAGATAACAAAGTCAGATACAGTAACCACGATGTATCTTTTAGTCCTGACATCCTAAGCTTTTCACAAGTTCAAGTTGGCAATTTTTGTCTTTCCATATTTTAAAAAATAACTCTCTGGCTAGTATTACTGGGGTCTACACATTCAACCTTAAGTTGACCACCTCCTCCTTCTCTTACTGAAGTTCTAGGAATGCAATCTCTACTGTAAGTGGAACTCTTGATCAGGAAGAGATCTTTTCATTGGTTTGACTTGGCAACTTGATTTTGACTCTGTGGGAATGTCTAGCAGATTAGCACCCAAACCTGCTGGATTTCTGATCTACAGAACTGAGAGATGATAAATGTGTGTGATGTTGAACCACTGTATTTATGCTGGTTTGTTACACTGGTAAAAGATGATTATTACAGGGACTGAAGAATCCTAGCTTCTGATGCTCACCTGGTTCACTATAATGTTGCAAAGTCCTTTGTCTCTGAACCAGGAGTTTTGTGTCCTCTGCAGACACACATGCAACAGAAGCAGGCTAGTTCTGTATATAATCAGTGTCTATTCGTAGGGGCATTGGCTCTGCTGAGCTGAGAGAGGCTGCAAGACATACTGCAAACAGAATTGGCACAAAGACATGGGTTTCACTTCTCACTTCAGGATTCCTAGATACTTGGTCCTGAATTACTTCATTGACCTTGCTGATCTGCCTTTGTTGTTGTTGTTGTTGTCTACTACATATAACATAGCTGTTGACATTAAGTGAAACCATAAATGTGTTATGTTTGCATATATCTGATGAGTGTAAAATAGCCCCTTTACTTTGGCTTGCATTTATTCATATGCTTATTGCAAGGATAGGGTAGTGGCCAAGGCAAATATATGAGTTAAATTTACAAAATAAAAAGACATAAAGGTCTACCAACAATGTACTTTTATATTTAATAAATTATTCAGTGAACATTAAGATATGCTTTATCGAGATAACATTATACAAGCACAAATATAGACGGTAGCCTAAGACAATTTTCAATTTAATATTTTTTTCAGTACTGGGTTTAGATTCAGGACACTGACTTTACCTTATTTCTGGCTCTAGCTTTCTCTTATTTTAGTGATGATTCAAATAGAATTTCATTAGTTTTTCCCTAGGACTGAGCTCTGGTCAAAATTTTCTACTTTCCCCGACCTACTAGCTAAGACCACAGTTGCTTGCCACCATATATTCTGGCTGGTTGATTGAAGTAAAGTCTAGTTAACTTTTCCCTTGGCAGCTCTCAAACTATGAATCTCCCATTTCCCCTTCCCAACTGTAGAGCTTTCAGGCATGAGGTAGAATGCCTGACCTATCTGAAGACTTATTACTGTCAAGATTGTGTTGTTGATATGCAGGTAGTTTTATTCATATTTCTTTTGATCCTGCTTTCTTATGCTTTTCTATAAGAATGAAACATTAGGCAGAGGTAACTTTTCTTCCTAGTTCTTTCCAACTTGTTTTTATCATGTGTAATTATTCATTCACTCAGAGTGAAAAAAAAATCCATTTTCAGAATTTGGAATTGGTAAAGTGTTTTTTGGTTGTTGTTTTTGTTATGGGACTTGAACTCTGGGCCTGCACACTGTCCATGAGCTCTTCAGTTCAAGGCTACTGCCCTACCCATTGAGCCACAGTTCCACTTCCGGTTTTCTGGTGGTTAATTGGAGATAGGAATCTCATGGACTTTAGAGCCGAGGCTGGCTTTGAACCAAGATCCTCAGATCTCAGCCTCCAGAGTAGCTAGGATTATAGTTGTGAGCCACTGTGCTTGGCTCTAAAATTTTTGCAGTAAGCATTCATGAGCAGACATGGACCAGAAAAATCTCTGACTTCACAGAATATTGGCTTTGTCATATCTCAGTCGACAAGAGAACCAGGAAAAGATCTTACATAGGAGATGACACCATCAGTTGACAGATGCAGAAATCACCTGGAGCAAGATTTAAATTTTTCTTTATGAATGGCTGTGCTAAGATCAGAACCCAGTTCTGTGGCTTCCCAGAGCAATGACCAGTGGATTCTACCCCATCTCTAAACATATGATTGGTTCATTTTGCTATAGAAAGGCATTGAAAGATACAGAAATTAGTGGTATTTGCCCTATGATTTCCCATTTTCACTTTTATTTGCTCCCTTCTTTGCCCTTCTTAACAGCAATTACAACAAATACAAATCTATTCTTAGCAACATATTCCCAGGGGGTTCCTCCAATCTTGGTATTTCTGATCTATCAAGCATCTGAGGAAGGAATGAAGAAGGAAGATACAAAAGCAACTTCAACAGGAAGATTCTTGGCAGGCCACAGTCTACAGGATACTGCCCACAGGTAATTTCCCTTCCTTTTGTGAGGAGACAAGGTAAAGGATAAATTCATTCTTATATGGACATGATATTCTTTTTGTTCAATCATCTCTTAATGGTAAAGAAAGTCTTTTTTAAATGGATTTTCTTAAGTCTCATTTGGGTAAAACCAGCCATTGACCAGTATGTTAGCTGAACTTGAATTATTTGTTGGAACTGAATTAATGTGTCATGGATGGAGTAAAAGATACATATTAAAAATCCTCTTGGTGAAATAGCCCAGGATGTAGTGCATATTTCTCACATCATTAACTTACTTAGAAACATGTCATTGTCAACCACTTTTCAAATTAAGTAGCTTGGACAACTCTAAAAAATGTTTGGTTTGACCCACTCCATGAAACAATCGGGTTCACCCCCAAAGCTGTAAATATAAATCTTGCTTGATTTGGTAATCTGCAGTGATTGAAAACATTTTTGTATAAATGGTGAACAGGTAGTAAAAATTAAAAAAAAATAGAAAAGCAAAAGAAATAAATCCAAGGCATGGAAAGTTAGCTTCTCAGGCTGTTTTTGCAGAAAGTTTTGTAGAATGTATTGCAAATTGTTACAAACTGTTCCTCTACTCCACCTTTATTCATTCTTTACATCACCTTGGGTTCTTATTCATGTAGATTTGCCCCAAATCTTCCAGAATATAACTAATTCAATGCAAAATAGTAGTACCCTCAAACAGTTTTCCCAATGTTACTTCCTATGGAATCAGACACCAAACATCGCAAAGTGTTGAACATTATATCTTCCAAAATAAATTTTCTTGCTTTCTTTTAGATCTCATTGGAAAATAGCACCTTTCAATTTTCTTTGATGAAATATTAACGTGTTTTACATTGTTAAATGTTAGATGTCCCTCAGTTGATGAGTGGATCAACAAGTTGTGGTATTTGTACACAATGGAATTCTATGCTTCTGTCAGAAAGAATGACATCGCCCCATTTGTTAGGAAATGGAAAGACTTAGAAAAAATCATATTAAGTGAAGTAAGCCAGACTCAAAGGAACTTAGGCTCAATGGTTTCCCTCATTCGTCATAATCAGTAGAAACCTTGGGCTCTACTAGCAGAGATTTGCAA
The DNA here is from genome assembly GCF_031878675.1 of Megascapheus bottae. NCBI lineage: Eukaryota > Metazoa > Chordata > Mammalia > Rodentia > Geomyidae > Megascapheus > Megascapheus bottae. The sequence goes on along the minus strand of NC_143513.1, from coordinate 17,054,820 downwards.
TAGAGCAAAACCTTGATACAAAAGGCCATATAGTATGAAGCTAATTGAAAAGACCTCCAGGATATTGAAACAAAAGCCATATAATGAATGATTGTTGTCCTTAATGTACTATGTTGTCTCTCATCTCTTTTGCTGTCCCTTGGTTATCTCATATTGGTATAGTATCTCACTTTATTATCTCACTTTGTTATCTGATATATTGAATTTATTTGTATTTGGATATTTGAAATTTGATAGGGAAGGGGGGAAAACCAAGACGGGTGGGGGGTGTGGGGGGGGGAGGGAAATGGGTACCAAGACATGTGAAAGGGTATCAATGTATGTGAATTAATGCACCTTCTATCTGGCAAATATCATGTAACCCTTTTACTAATTACAATAAAAAAATCAAAACAAAAAAAAGAATTTTACCTATTCTACTTCAAATTTCCACCCTTGTCTTCAATGAGACATAATCTCAGTACATGATAGAATGATAGAAATGGAACAAAAAACTATTTTAGATATCACATTCGAAACATTACTGCTTAGAGGCTCAGCCACTCTTATTTCTTATGTTTGTGGGGTTAGGAAGCAAAATTTGTCTTATGTAACTGAATTCAGACCTAAGGTTGGTAAAAGAGCTCCAAAAGTTCCCATTTTTACTAATTTTTATAAGGTGTAATATCTTTACTGAATGTGTTGAAGAACCCAGCCCCAAGACTTACATGCTTTGTATGATATGCCACTGGTAGCAATTATTGGTGCTGACAAATAAAAATATGTAATGCGAGATACATAGATATATAGATATAGACATAGTAGAGGAATGTGGTTTGAAGCCAGCTCAGACAGGAAGTCTGTGAGACTCTCAGTCCCAGTACACTACTCAGAAAAATGCAGGAGCGAAAGTGCTATCAACTGGCAGTTGAATGCCAGGTGAGGGTGACTTCCTGGTTCTGCACAGCTGTCTTCCTCATGTGTCCTCACATGTAGAGGACTGACAGAGCTCTGCACACTATGCACACATTACACAGGACAAAGAGAAGCCTCAGAACAGAGATTCCCAAAGAACTGTACAGCTTTGATGTTCCAAAGGAAAGTCAAGGAGGACACAATGGCGAGTTCTGTTTTCTTAACAGAAGCAATGATAGACAACTTGACTTTGGAAATTAACTATGGAAGTGTTCCAGTTCCTTCTGTCAGATCTTTAGGATGTGGCTTAATTATTCTGTTCAGTGTTATTCTGTTCAATGTGAACTCTCATCCACAATAACATGTGTGTCAAAACATGTGACCATAACTGGCTGCAAGATATTAATTATGCATTAATATTACAGAGTGGTCTCTTCCTTTTTAAAAAATATTTTTATTACTGTAGGTACTTGTACAAAAAGGTCACTATTGCACAATATATATTTTGTTCAGTGCTACCCCCTCCGTCATTCTCCCCATTCACCCTACTCCACCCCTCCCTTTAAATTTCCTAGTTGCCTTAGATACACATTGAAGTTTCTCTTTCCATCCTCAAATCACTTCTTTCTTATGCTTAATAGGAAGTTAATGGTGAGCAGCATTATTTTCTGGTACATTTTTGACCAGTGTGTCACAACGGGCATTGGCCTGAGTAGGAAGCAGCCTGTAGTGGGAGTGGTGGGGAATCTAAATCAACCCCTGGGTCATGATTAAGGAATTTTGAGGAATTTTGCATCAGGGAATATGAAAACAATGACTTGAAATTCCTATTTACATCTCATATTTTGAGGCCAAAGAGGTTAAATAATTAAGTCACAATTTGACATGGAGACAGAACCGAAACTAGAATACAGACATTCCTTTCCTCTCTTCAATGCCCTTTCTCATTCCTGTCCTGAATTTGTCTGAGAACAAGTCTGTTTTGATCAGACAGTTTTAGGTTTATGGTTTACAGGATAAGGCCCCAAACCAGACATAGGAAAAAAATCTATAGATGTCAGACTTAAAAACAAAAAAACAAATAACAACAACAGCAAAAACAAGTGTAATTGATGGGTGCTGGCGGCTCATGGTTGTAATTCTACTTATTCCAGAACTTGATATGAGAAGTTCAGAAAAGTCAGGAACTCCATTACCAAAATAGCCAGCAGAAAATCCAGGCTGGAGATTTCCCTCTAGTAGCTATGAGTACACCCTAACTATAAGTACTCAAGGCAAGCAAGAATATTAGGCCCTGAGTTCAAACCAAACTACCAACACTTACACAAAGATAAGTGAAAAATGAGTAGAACTAAAATACTCCAGGACATGATCAATTATTCAAGACTCTAGTCATCCACACAGAGTGAGACCTAAGATGGATACTCTTAGGGGAGAAACACAAGGGGCACAAAGCGTATGGGTTTCTGAGTACATAAAATAATATTTATTGAAATGAACTCCAGGAAGTGGAAACAAGACACGTTTTCTTTGCCGTTGTTCTTTTTTTCTTTTCTTTTTGTCTTGTTTGTTTGTTTATCTGGAGGGGGCAAGGGAATGCAGAAATGGAGACATAAAGGGTGAATAAATGCGGCAGTGAGACTCACTGGACACCATTTTGAGAATGAGCTACACAGCTATGGGGATGGGAGGGGAACTGGAAGAGAGTGAGGAGGGGTGACATTGCCAAAAAGAAAATTTCTCTTTACTTAATTTAGGTAACTCTAACCCCTCTGTACAATACCTTTATCATAACAATAAATATATTTCTCCAGTTCTAGTGCTTGAACTCAGGGCCTGTGCTCTACCACTTGTGCCACAGCACCACTTCCAGCTTTTTCTGTATATGTGGCAACCAAGGAATCAAATCCAGGGTTTCCTGAATGCTAGGCAAGCACTCTACCACTAGGACACAGTCCCTGCCGAACAATAAATATTTTTTAAATAAAAAAGTAAATTCTCAAATATAAATCCCAGTGAATTTGAGAATAGTACCATGAAACCAAGACAATGTAGGCTGTGTCTTCACAACTCAATACCAACCTGACAAGGGCCCAGTACCACACAATCAAGTCATAATTAAAAGTCAAGTCATAATTACAAACTAGCCACATAGATAAATACCTTAACAATGGAATCATCCAAAGTAAAATATATAATTCTATCACTCTAAGTCCAAAATAGGCACAGATAGCAGATAGGTTATAGATCATATATTTTACCATCCATTTTTCTTACTATATTTCAGAAACATTGATTGACATGAAATTCCTGAGCATGAACTTGACAATCTCAACTCTAAAAAGACATTCTTTCAGCTTAAGCCACGCCTACAGCCTTGCCTTTTGCTAGTTATTTAGTAGATGAGTCTTGCAGAATATTCTGGCCTGAAACCTTGATTGTCCAAATATCAGCTAGGAATACAAATCTGAAACACTGGCACCCATTGAAAATTTTAATATTAATGAGGCAAAAGCAGATCAGGCTAATATAATTAAAAAATTCATTGATAGTCCAACTTGCACAATTATAATCTCTTTTCATTTGTATTTGAGAAAATTGTACCTGTGGCTACAAACCTCAGGACCTATTGTATTTAATCTCTGGCATAATAGAAATGTAAGGTTTCTTCCTGAAAATTACTGGACTATAGAAAGCAGAAAAGGAGCTGAGAAATGAGTTTCATGGCTGAAATCTCACCACTCTTGCTTAAGGGCCTGCTCAGTTCTTGAAAAATACAAATAAAAATTTCCAATGTTAGCTACCCTTCTTTTACCCCTTATATAATAATATGATTTCCGTCATTCCAAAGAAATAGCCTAACTGATTGAAGCCTAGAGAAAAGAAGGCAAAGCATATTTTCTCATACAGATGTCCTCAGATTGACCAACTTCATTTAGAATGTTTTTAACGTATGTAACAATATACTCTGAAACATTGCTTTTATTAGATAGAAACATTCCAAAAATCCCATGGTAGAGATTATGTTATTAAACCAATGGGTGCAATGTATACAAGAGATCTGGGATTATTTGTATAAAAACATACAGCTCAAAAATTTATGGCAGTAATATAAACTCTTGAGCATTCCGTGCTGTTAGGGGATTGTCTGCAGTAGCTTGATGACTGATGTTGTGGCAGCCTTCGGTAACAAGTACAGCTGCTTCTATAAAGAGGAAATCACAACAGGCTGAAGAATAAATCCTCCTAAGAAAGTGACAATCTAGTTTACTTGTTTTTCCATAATGGGATTCTGTCATCTGTTATATTCACCCAATGTACAAATCAGTATTTCTGGTTCTGAGGTTTCCAAGTCTATGAAAAGGACAATTTTTCAAGTGAAAAGTTTTCTAAAATGCCTACGGAACACCATGTAAACTGAAGACAACTGTGTCAAGTACATCGCTCTGTGAACAGGAGTACTTTTGAGGCATGCAAATATGCCTAATACTAGTCATGGAATTATCCACATTTCTTAGGTTTCTCCTACTGAATTTTGTTATTTTGGCTTGAGTTCAGGGGTTTGAACTCTGGGCTCATGTTTGAGATGCAAACACACTATCATTTAAGCCATACTAGAGCTTTCTCCGCTTTAGTTATTTTTTAATGGTATCATACACATTTGCCTTTTAGAAGCCTTGGAATTCAATCCTTTTATCTATATATTCTGCAAAGCTGAATTTCACATATCTACAACACTCAGCATATTTTAAGATCAATATTTTTACCCAGATTGACCCTAAACCATAATATCCTCCATCTTTATCATTTAAGTGGTTGAGCTTATATGCACATATCAGTATTCCTGGCTCATTGGGGGTTATTTTGAAGCTGACAATTCCATATTACTTTGGGGGATGCCAGGATATAAAATATTTTGAAACTGAAAAAAAATAGGTGAAAATTCTCTTGATCAAATCAACTATTTTATATACAGAAAACTAGGAGATAACACATTTAGTAGAAAATCTAAATTTTGCTAATATACTGAAAGTCTTTGTCTAGCAATGAAGAAAAACTTAAGTGTATCCTAAAAAGCTTGAATTCTAGTCTTAGATTTCCCAAAATGAATAATATGAACCTAGTCTTTTACCATACACTAAATTTAAGGTACATTTACAGTTTTATCCAAAGGAAGTATGTCTTTTAAAGAAATGTAAAACAATGCTGAGCTAGGGTGAGAGTTAACATGCTAAAAAGGCATATCTGATCTCATGAATGTACAAGGTCTGGGATTAAACAAAGCAATGCAATGTTGCCTAAGGCAAATACAGAAGAAATAGAGCTGCCATCAGCATTGGCTAGAAAAAGCATCACCTTCTCACCCCACCCCCCAACACAACACACATACACAGCAGCAGAGGTTGAGTGTGAGTCCCATTAGCAGAGGCAAAGGTACCCAATATAAGCACTAGTTTCTGAGTACTAGGTGTGTAGTCTTTAATGTCTATTTCTGCCACAATTTATTATAGCAAAATCACAAGGAAAATGGTTGCATGCATTCCTTAACCAGTTAAAAAGGACCACGATTAACCAGTTTTTTAAGACCACAATTTGTAATTGCAGTAGCAGTTGTCACCAAAAAAAACCTCCTAGTGTGTAAATCATAGTCTTTAACTTCTAAAAGATGTTAAACGTACACACACACACACACATACAATTGTCAATATTAACTGTAAATTTCAGATATTTCCTCAGCATCTTCACTAAATTATAATGCTATGCTAGTACAAGGATATCCTAGAGTCCTATTAAATTGGGGTTTTTGCTTTTTAATTCATTTTTTTTCAATTGGGACTGGAGCTTGAAAGCAAGACTTTTTTGCACATGGCTGGCACTCTGATTGAGTCATATCTCCAGTCCAGCATTTCTGTTGAATACTTAGAGACAGGGCCTCACAGACATTTTTCCTGGGGGCTGACATCTTGAAATAAAACTCTCTAGATATCTGCCTTTCAGTACCTTACAGGTATGAGCCACTTCACCCACTGACATGGAATTTTTATTAAATATAGACATACTAAGTAGGATAACTATATCTCCCTATGTGTCCAGGTCTTAGTTAGTAAGTTATCTGACATACTAGGAGTGTCTCTTTTAGTGGACTGGTGTATGCTATCATCCACAGCTCTATGGGAGGCTGGAATCAGAGAATTGCAGTTCTAAGTCTGCATCACAAAGAAAATGTATGCAAGACTGCATAAACAGAGAGAAGCTTGGCCTCCAGAGGGGAAACTGGATAAACCTGGTCTGTGACTCCAGCAATGTTGGGACTTTGGGAAGTTGAGTGTGGGCAGCTTTTGGCTCAAGGACTCACGTGAGTATGCAAGGAGACCTTATCATAAAACTAACCCATGAAGAAAAACTGAAGGACTGCCCCAGCCATTTCATAGGCAGGCTTTCAAGCATGAGGTATTGAGACCAAATCCTAGTAATTAAATTTTAAAAAAGCAAAACTGGAAGCAAATAGATTATTTTCTTCTGCTGGCAAATAAGTTCTTGCAAAGTTAGTTAAAGCCCTGTGCCTATTTCATCATACTCTATCAGCATAACTAAGTAACATCTCTTCTAATCAAAATCTACCCAAAATGTGTGGATTTTCAGATTTATCATATTGGAGGTAGAGAGAAGGTGAATTTGGACTCCTTCTCAAGGCAAAAGTTGATAAAAGCCAACCTGTTCTTTCCCTTGAATGAGCAATAGTATAAGTTTATTTATAGAATTAAACTTATTGTACCTTTTACAAAAATGGTAACACATTTGAAGTGAAATTAAGCTGCTTATTTCCCATAAACCAGATATTATGGGGAACAGAAGATGAAGACTCCTCTCAATTTGTGAAGTCTAGTTTGAAATTTTCTAGCTGGTCATTAGCTAGTTTGGTTTGGAGATTGAACTATGGATTTATTCCCTGCTTACTTTTTCTATGATGATCCACTGAAAGTCTCCATTCATAAACAAGCACTATCAACAATGTGTATCGGGCCAAAAATTTGACTAAGTGGCTGTTGAGAGCTGCATGTGGAGTAGTCAAAAATAAAATAAGCCTTTTGGAGGATATGTGTTGGCATAAGAGAGGAGGGTAATAGAGAAATATGTTTCTATAATGATATTAAGGATTTGCACTTATGTAGATTCATCTTTGAAATGCTAAAGTACTTGTTTCCATTTCCTGGCATTTATCACATGAGTAGTTTTAACAAAGCAAAAATGGAAAAGGGGAATTTCTTCAGATTTAATGTATTTCTTTTTGTCTTTTTTTCTTCTTTCTCACTTTTTTCTTCTTTGTTTATATGCTGGCCCTGAATTTGAATTCAGTGCCTTGTACTCATGCTGGCTCTTTTTCTCAAAGGCTAGTTCTCTACCATTTGAGCTACATCTCTATTTCTGGCTTTTTGATGTTTCTTTGGAGAAGAGTCCATAGACTTTCCAACCTTGGTTGGCTTTGAAGCTTCATTCTCAGATCTCAGCCTCCTGAATACCTACCATTACACATATGAGCTACCAGTGCCCAGTTATCATCTTTCTAACACATCAAGAAGAGCAACCAGGTCTATCACACTAGGTATATAAATCCTCGTGGTGATTCATCCTTTTTCCATTGACAGATATGACAGTTAGAACACTGGTTAAAGTAAAAATTTCAGGTAAGCCTGATAGTGTTGGTTTGGTTAGCACAGCCTTGCAAAGAGCACAAGATATGACTATACCACTTAGTCCCAGCATCAGTGAGAGCTCATTTCCTTACCTGCTTTCCCAGTCATCTTTTTCATTCTTTATAATGTATCACACATGTGTGCATAAAGAGATTATAAATAATTTCAAGAAACAAGACTCATACGTTTAGCCAAATCCCACAGAAACCAAGAACCTATAAAGGGCAATTGCTAGCTGCCAAAAGCAAATCCATCTTGCTTCTAAATTAATGATTGTTCAGTGGTTCATTTTTTTGTGTGTACCACAGAATAAATAGTTCATGGACATAAAATCCTATATTTTCCAGTTTGGACTTAGAGTAATCAAAATATTGAGAATAAAAAAACCATATATTAATTCAGTTTTAGTGAGATACTTATGAAAAATCAGGGAGAATTTATTGGGTGTAACTACTTTAAACAACTCACTGGCAGCTTAACAAAATGAATACCAGGAAACTGGAACTTGTGTTGTCAAGAGTGGTGTGAGAACAAGAGGAAGAAGGGTAAATGAATGGAGAGTGGGAGGATTGGCGAGAGCTGTCTTAATATTCAATGAACAATGTGAAAATGGAACGGGGTACATTGAGGGGATAAGTGGGCTTAGAAGAGATGGGGGACACAGATCAAGATACAGTATGCTCACAAAGTGGCAGGTTAAAATGAAGCCCTTTTGCATAACTACTTAGAATTTTAAAAAAAATAAATATTTGAATAACAGATTCTAGGTCTAGTGACTGATGCTTGAGATTGTAGGTGCCAGTGGCTGATGCCTGTAATTCTAGCTACTCAGGAGGCTGAGATTGAGGATCTCTCAAAGATAGCCTGGGCAGGAAAGTCTGTGAGACTCTTATCTCTAATAAGCTTCCCCTCAAAACAACTCCAGAAGTAGAACTGTAGAAAAGTGGTAGAGTGCTAGTCTTGAACCAAAAAGCTCAAGGATAGGGTTTCAGATTAGCCCCCAAAACAAAACAAAACAGTAACTATTGCTTCTTTGAACTTCCTAGCAAAATTCAATACTCATGTAAAGTCATCAAGAAAAATGAGAAATTGAGAAATGTCATATTTATTTCACAAGAGTAGCTCCACTGGCTGAGAAGAAGGACAGCTAAGCTTTGGAGACTCTCTGCCTGACTTCTCACAGTCAGGCTTTCTCCCAAGAGCACAGCAAAAAAAAAGAATCTGACTGTTATCTATTATGTTAAAGAATTTTATTGAAATTTTCTCTGCTATTTTTTCCCATAATAGAAATAAAAGACATTTTCTACCAAGGACAACTCTGCTTATAATTAACTTGTATTTTTCAACTTCAGGGATAGAGTTATTACACTGCTAAAGTCTTGTGCCAAGTGATCACAGGAACATAAAAGGTCGAATGGGTTCTCCTCTGGCCAATCCAAATGTAAAAAGTCATTGCTTCCATTCTCATGGGGCAATGAGATGCACTGTTACTATGATTCAAAGGGCTCTTGTTTTCTTTGAATTCCTCTCAGCAATTCCTTCTCCATGCAAGCACACAATGCAGATAGAAGGACTCAGAATACAAGGTTTATGTTTATCAGCATTAAGCTCACGAAGGCAAACTGAACATTATGACATTGTTTTAATATCATGTCCTACATTTGCAAAGAGTAAGTTGAAAGGGGCATTGATCTTTGGTGCCACATTAGATTTCTTGGAAAAAATCACTTCCTCTTATGCTGATTTAGTTACATACAGTCTATCTTTATGATATCATCAGATTACAACTGATTAACACTTAGGATGGTCATAAAACAGACCCTCCTGGTAAAGTTAGAATCCTGAATGAAGTGCACTCATCAATCAACAGCAAAAGCTCATATAGTGTGGCCCATAGATAAACAGAAATCATCCTGCCTGCTTTCATAAATCAAATATTGTGAGAACACAGTTCTCCCCAGTCATTTTCATAAAAACAAGGTTGATTGGTGATAAAATAGACTATCTGCAGTCCACAAAGCTAAAAAGAGTTTACTGTGGAGATGCTTTACAGGAAACCCTTGTTAAGCCCTGCTTTGGAGCCATCATTCCCAACCACACCATCAGACTGAATCCAATCATCCATTGACCATCGGCTACCAGGAAGAAGAAATTCACAGCGCTGAAAATCCTACAACATGAAGAACCAACTTCCTCAGAAAGAAAACAGCAGTCCTATGTGGAAGATCCTATGGCATTCATGAAGAGATTCACTTAATGTGAAATTCATGAGAAGCACAGGCATGAAGAGAGAAGATGGAATAAGCGATAAATCATTTCTGGTGTATTGTGTTGTATATATGTGTCTGATACAGCCAGAGCTATAAAAAGTTCACAAAGGGTATTTTTTTCATATATTTTTAATTGTAATTAATAGAAGGGTTACATTATATTTGCCAGATAGAAGGTACATTAATTCACGTACATTGATACCCTTTCTCATGTCTTGGTCCCCATTTCCCTCACCTCGCCCCCACCCCTTATCTTGTTTCCCCCCTTCCCTATCCAATTTCAAATAACCAAATACAAATATATCCAATATATCAGATAACAAAGTAAGATACTGTAACAATATGAGATAACCAAGGGACAGCAAAAGAGATGAGAGAAAACATAGTACGTTAAGGACAACAATCATTCATTATATGGCTTTTGTTTCTATATCCTAGAGATCCTTTCATTTAGCGTCATACTATATGGCCTTATGTATCTAGGTTTTGCTCTATTGCAAATCTCTGCTAGGAAAGACCAAGGTTTCTACTGATTATGACAAATGAGGGAAACCATTGAGCCTATCTTTGAGTCTGGCTTACTTCACTTAAAAGGCAGTACTCAGAGGAAAATTCATAGCTCTTGTGTGCCTACAATAACAAATTGGAAAAATTGCAAACCAACAATTTAATGTGAAACCTTAAGCTCCTGGAACAAGAGCAACAAACCAACCCTAATCCCACTAGAAGGAAGCAAATTATTAAAATCAAAGCAGAATTAAATGATTTGGAATCCAAAAAAACTATAGAAAGAATCAACAAAACAAAGAGTTGGTTCTTTGAAAAAATTAACAAAATTGACAGACCCTTAGCAAATCTTACCAAAAAAAAGAAGAGAGCATACCGAAATAAACAAAATCACAGACGAAAGTGGTAATATCACGACAGGAATTACCAAGATCCAGAATATCATGAGGGAATATTTCTCAAACCTTCATGCCAACGAATTTGAAAATCTAGAAGAACTGGATGAATTCCTAGCCAATATTAACATACCCACACTGAACCAAGAAGAACTAACCCACCTCAACAGGCCTATTTCAAGCACTGAAATAGAAATGGCAATAAGAGGCCTTCCACCTAAGAAAAGCCCAGGGCCAGATGGATTCACAGCTGAATTCTATAAGGTCTTCAAAGCAGAGCTCACACCAATACTCCTCAAGCTCTTCAACGAAATTGAAAATGAAGGCTCTTTACAAAACTCATTCTATGAAGCCAGTATAACCCTCATACCCAAACCAGATAGAGATTCATCAAAGAAAGAGAACTATAGACCTATTTCTTTGTTGAACACCGATGCAAAACTTCTCAACAAAATACTGGCTAACCGTCTACAACAACTCATCAAAAAAATTATACACTATGATCAAACAGGATTCATCACAGGGAGGCAAAGCTGGTTCAACATACGCAAATCAATTAATATAATTCAACACATCAACAGGCAAGGACAAAAATCACATGATTGTCTTAATAGATGCAGAAAAGGCATTTGACAAGATCCAACACCCCTTTATGTTAAAAGCTCTGGAGAAACAGAATCCATGGAACATTCCTCAGTATAATAAAAGCTGTGTATGACAAACCCACAGCAAGTATTATACTTAATGGCGAAGACTTAAAGCCATTCCCTCTAAAATCAGGAATGAGACAAGGATGCCCACTCTCTCCACTCCTCTTTAACATAGTATTAGAATTCCTAGCCAGTGCAATAAGGCAAGAAGCAAGCATAAAGGGGATCCAAGTAGGGAAAGAGGAAGTAAAACTTTCCCTCTTTGCAGATGACATGATTCTGTATTTAAAGAATCCTATAGACTCCACTCCCAAGCTCTTTGAGCTGATTCAAAACTTTGGAAGGGTAGCAGGGTATAAAATTAATCCTCAAAAACAAAGGGTATCTTTTAAATGTGTTTTTTCCCTTTGCTTTCCATGATGTATAACAGCATTAAGAAAGCATCAATACATGCCTATCACCTCAATTATTTGGGCATCAGAGATCAGGAGTATTGTAATTCAATGCCAGCCTGGGCAAAAGGCTAGTGAGATCACCATCCTGCCAAAAGCTAGGCATAGATTATCATGCTTGAATTCTCAGCTATTCAGGGAGCATGTCTGCATGGGCTACCTGCTTACTGAGCACTCAGCCCTGCCAACAGTTAAAAGGTAAATAATTATATGTATAATTCACTTTATGCCTACTCATAGGTAGATACACTCTGAATACATGACAGTTCCCTCTCCCATTTCTCCCTACCCTTTGGACTCACAGGGGCAACAGCTATTTTGTGGTATATCATGACATAGTAGCTGATAAGAAAGTTCCTGTTGAGTCATGTCTCTTACTGCTCATAGCTGCCTTTGTCTCAGGGTTGCTTCGTGTAATTTATGGGCAAATAGCAGAAGTGATCACATATCACTTTTAACATATAATTATCGATTAATAATTGATAATGCCTCTTTCTCTTGGTTCTTCTCTCACATGCATTCACAGATTACTTGTTCAAGTGGAAGCCACATCGGAAGTAGCCCTTATGATGGGGACATGATGAGACCCTGAATCATCCACATACTAGTCCAGTTAATGAACTTGGAAGAAGACCCTTTTGTCTGTCAAGACTTCACAATGACATCCCTGGTTGAAAGTTGGTTGATATCCATGAACGGCTCTGAGCCAGAATCAGGCAGATTCCCACCTTCTGGAAACTTCATGTGACAAAAAAAAAAAAAACAAAAAAAAAAACAGGGTGTTCACTTTTATGTTTTTGGTGTACAGAAGATTAACAATACATACCACCATAGTTTTATTTTGCATAGGTTTATTTATGTGTGAAGGCATGTTTGTGTGGGGGAATTGAACTCAGAGCCTGGGCACTGTCTCTCTAAGCTTGTTTTGTTCAAAGTTAGTGCCCTACCACATGAGCCACAGCTCTACTTCCAGGCTTTTTGGTACTTCATTAGAGGTAAGAGTCTCCCAGACTTTCCTGACTGGCTTATAACCTTGCTTCTCACTTCTCAGTTTCTTGAATAGATAGGATTATAGTCATGAACCAACCAACCCGAACTGTCTGTTTTGCCTTCCTTTCTTTCTTTCTTTCTTTCTTTCTTTCTTTCTTTCTTTCTTTCTTTCTTTCTTTCTTTCCTTTGTTTGTTTGTTTGTTTCTTTCTCTTCCTTCCTTCCTTCCTTCTTTCTTTTTTCATTCTTTCTTCTCTCTCTCTCTCTCTCTCTCTCTCTCTCTCTCTCTCTCTCTCTCTCTCTCTCTCTCTCTCTCATTTTTGCCAATCATGGGGCTTGAATTTAGAGTCTGAGTGCTGTTTCTGAGCTTATTTGCTCAAGGCTAGTACTCAATGATTTTGAGTCACAGTGCCTCTTCTGGTGTTCAAGGCTCCTCCATGTCCGTTTCATAGTTTGTTAGCTCATATTGCTTTAGCACTGAAGAATATTTCATTATTTGGATATGCTGTAGTCTGTCTGTTTATCATCTGAAGGATATCTTTAGTGCTCTGAATTTTGGCAGTCAAAAAGCTGTTAGATTCTGTATGGAAGAAACTTTCCAACTCCTTTGGATAAATGTAGTTGCTGAATCATAGGTTTAGAGAATTATTACTTTTGCACACAAATGTACCCTTACAATATGTCATGACAAGAATGGACTAGAAACAGAGTAAGAACTTAAATGTAAGTCTTGACATTGTAAAGTTCCTGGAAGAAAATAGAGAAAGTCCCCTGGACATTGAAATTAAAAATATCATTTTGGATATGACAAAAACATAGGCAATACAAAGTTTTAAGTACTATCCATGAACACTTCAAACTAAAAAGCTTCTGCACAATTAAAGAAAACTGAAGGTCTGAGAATAGAGCCAATCGCTGGTTGCCTGTTGATTTTTTTAAAGGTGATCTATAGAGGGACTATAGTTATATAAGTAAGGTAATGCGTACATTTCTTTTTAATTTAATATTTAATTTGATTGTCAGGGTGATGTATAGAGGAGTTACATTTACATTCATAAGGGAATGACTACTATTTGAACAGTTATGCCTTTCCATATTTTTCTCCCACTTTCCCTCCTTCCAACCCCTCCCAAGTTGTAAAGCTCATTTCTAATATAGTGTCTAGTGAGTGTCACTGCTGCATTGGTCCACCCTTTTTCTCTTTGTCCCATCGTTTCTGTGATTCTCCTTTCCTTCCCCAGATCAGATAAACTTAGATATAAGACAAAGGATACAGAAATCAAAGACACTGAAAACAGAGCATAAACCAAAGGGGAGGGAATGAAATAACTGCAAACAGTACAGTATAAAAACCTCCTTTTCCATTTTGATGAGCTTCATTTTATATGTTCATATGTCCCAATCTATTCAGCTACTCTGATCCTCTATTACGAATATCATAAACATATACTAGTTATGACAAATGAGGAAAAGCATGAAGCCTGTGCTTTTTTGAGTTTGAATTGCTTCATTTAGTATGTCTTTTTTTCAAGTCTTTCCATTTCCTTACAATTGGGGAGATGTAATGGAAGCATAGAATTCCATTGTGTTCATTATGTATATACCACATTTTCTTGATCCATTCATCTGCTGAGGGGCATCTGGGCTGGTTTTATATCTTAGCTATGGTAAATAGTGCTACAGTGGTTGTTCTGGTAGCTTTAGTGTGGTCTTGTTTGTGATCATTTGAGTAAATGCCCAGGAGTGGGATTCCTGAGCTATAGGGGAGTTCTATGTGTAGTCTTTTGATGAATCTCCATATCACTTGCCAGAATGGATGAACAAGTTTACATTCCCACCAACAATTCTCTTTTGGCTACTTCATCACCAGCATCTGCTATTATTAGTTTTCTTGATAATGGCCATTCTGACTGGGATGAGGTGGAATTTTTATTGTATTTTATTTTTGAGTTGATGTGTAGAGGAATTACAGTTACATGTGTCAAGTATTCAGTACATTACTTTTGGGGGGGTTGTAATGGGACTCGAATTCTAGGTTAGAGTGCAGTCCCTGAGCTCTTAGGTTCAAGGCTATCACTCTCCCCTTTGAGCCACAGTGCCACTTCCAGTTTTCTGGTGGTTAAATGGGGATGAGAGTCTCATGAATTTTCGTGTCTGGGCTGGCTTTGAACCAGAATCCTCAGATCTCAGCCTCTTAAGTATTAAAGGTATGAGCACTGTAAATATCAGAATATTATATTAACCCTCATTTACTCTCTGTGAAAAGCTGAGACTTTTCGTAGTCTTTAGGCAAGATGACTTACAAGATACGCAACATGAGGAAGGGTAAATGCTAAAGAATGTAATTAGATTTGCTTCCATTCTTCATTTATGCTCATGCAGTTAGCAACTATTCTGAATCCCATCTGGACAGAGAGATCTGGCATAAACCATGAGATAGATTGTAAGCATCTATAATGACCACTGCAGACTTGTAGCCACCTTGACTCCACGGGATCATGGATCCCTCCGGACACTCTCTCCCATTGCAGTCTCCCTCTAGGTGTCCCTGTTGGACAAGCTCTAAGATGCTTTATAATTATGTACCCTATCTGGCCCTCAGAAAACACTCCTGTGTTCTACGGCTGGACACACTGAACCTGTGGCCCTACCATGACATACTGACCATACTCTGCAGGCCTCAGGAGCCTATTGCCTTTCTCTTCTTCAGATTTTCCTCCCAGGCACAA
The DNA here is from genome assembly GCF_031878675.1 of Megascapheus bottae. Taxonomy (NCBI): domain Eukaryota; kingdom Metazoa; phylum Chordata; class Mammalia; order Rodentia; family Geomyidae; genus Megascapheus; species Megascapheus bottae. Next base: position 17,039,240 of record NC_143513.1, on the reverse strand, counting down.
GAGAGTGATATAACTAACTCAAACACCAGGAAGTACTCTGAGAGATTCCACCAAAACCTTTCCTTTAAAAAAATATTGTACAAAAGCTCTGCAGCTTAATGCAGTCCCACTTGTCCAGCTTATCTCTGATTTGTTGTATTTCTTGGTCCTTACTAAGAAATTTTTGACCTGTGCCAAGGAGACTTAGTGTATCTCCTATTCTTTCTTGTAAAGTTTTCAGTGTATTTGCTTTTAACTCGAGGTCTTTGATCCATTTGGAGTTAACCCTGGTGCAGGGTGACAAAGAAGGATCCAGGTGCTTAACCAGTTCTGCCAGCACCACTTGTTGAAGAGGCTGTCTTTCTTCCATTCTATTTTTTTGTGGGGGGCTTCCTTATCAAAGATTAGGTGGCCATAGGTCTGTAGGTTAATGTCTGGGTCCTCAGTTCTATTCCATTGGTCTTCAGGCCTGTTCTTGTGCCAGTCCCAAGCTGTTTTGGTCACTAATGCTCTGTAATAGAGTCTAAAGTTTGGCATTGAAATTCCTCCTGTGCTGTTCTTTCTGCTAAGAAGTGGTTTTGCTATATGAGGTCTTTTATTATTCCATGTGAAATTTTGGATTGCCTCTTCTATTTCTTTAAAGAATGACATTGGGATATTGATGGGTATTGCCTTGAATTTGTAGATGGCCTTTGGCAGGATTGCCATTTTCACAATGTTAATTCTTCCAATCCAGGAGCATGGGAGTTTTATCCATTTCCTCAGTTCTGCTTTAATTTCCTTTTTCAGGGTTTTAAAGTTTTCATCAAAAAGGTCCTTTACATTCTTAGTTAAGTTAATTCCTAGGTACTTTATTTTCTTTGAAGCTATTGTAAAAGGAGTTGCTTTCCTGATTGTTGCTTCGTTCCTCTCATTGTTGGCATATAGGAAGGCGGTTGATTTTTGAGGGTTAATTTTTTACCCTGCTATCTTGCCAAAGTTTTGAATCAGCTCACACAGCTTGGGAGTGGAGTCTATAGGGTTCTTTAAATACAGAATCATGTCATCTGCAAAGACAGAAAGTTTCACTTCCTCTTTCTCTATTTGGATCCCCTTTATGCTTGCTTCTTGCCTTATTGCTCTGGGTAGGAATTCTAATACTATGTTAAAGAGGAGTGGAGAATGTGGGCATCCTTGTCTCATTCCTGATTTTAGAGAAAATGGCTTTAGCTTTTTGCCATTAAATACAATGGTAGCTGTGGGTTTGTCATACACAACTGTTATTATATTGAGGAATGTTCCATGGATTCCTAGTTTCTCCAGAGCGTTTAGTATAAAGGAGTGTTGGGTCTTGTCAAATGCCTTTTTTGTGTCTATTGAGACAATCATGTGATTCTTGTCCTTGTTCATATATATATATATAGTAAAGGTGATATACAGAAGGGTTACAGCTTCATGAGTTAGGTAATGAGTACATTTCCTTTTCACCAATCCCCTCTTTCATTCTCTACTAGATTTCCCCCTCCAGACTTCCCTCCCCATCCCCAACTTGTATAGTTCATTTCCAACAGAATGTCTAGTGGGTTTCCCTGCTGTATTGGTTCATCCTTTTCCAACTGTTTCTGTGCTTCCTCTTCCCCTTCCCAAATCAGATGATCTTAAATACAAGACAAAGGGTACAGAAATGGAAAACAAACAACAGTGAAAGAAGGAATAGACCCAAGAAAAAAGAAAAGGAGAAGAAAGAGTTTTAAAAAGAATCACAAATAGTATTCCATTGTGTACAAATACCAAATCTTATTGATCCACTCATCAACTGGTGGACATCTAGGTTGGTTCCATATCTTTGCTATGGTAAATAGTGCTGCAATGAACACAATGGATTCTATGCTGCTGTCAGAAAGAATGACATTGCCCCATTTGTTAGGAAATGGAAAGACTTAGAAAAAATCATACTAAGTGAAGTAAGCCAGACTCAAAGGAACTTTAGGTTCTATGGTTTCCCTCATTTGTCATAATCAGTAGAAACCTTGGGCTCTCCTAGGAGATTTGCAATAGAGCAAAACCTTGATACAAAAGGCCATATAGTTGATGCTAAATGAAAGGATCTCTAGGATATAGAAACATAAGCCACATAATGAATGATTGCTGTTCTTAAGGTACTATGTTATCTTTCATCTCTTTTGCTGTCCCTTGGTTATCTCATATTGGTACAGTATCTCACTTTGTTACCTGATATATCAGATATATTTGTATTTGGTTATTTGAAATTGGATAGGGAAGGGGGGAAAAACAAGATGAGGGGTGGGGGGTAGGGGGGAAGGAAATGGGGACCAAGACATGTGAAAGGGTATCAATGTATGGGAATTAATGCACCATCTATCTGGCAAATATCATGTAACCCTTCTATTAATTGCAATAAAAATATATGAAAAAAAATAGAATCACAAATAGTACAATAAAAAACTAGCAATAACAGATGCATCAGGGATGTGGCAAAAAGGGATCACTACCACACTGTTAGTGGGAATGTAAACTTGTTCAGCCACTCTGGAAAGCAGTATGGAGGTTCCTTACAAGACTAACCAAAGTGGACCGCAGCATAGCCTAACATACGTAGAGTGCTTGCCTACCATGTACAAAGTGCTGGGTTTGATTCCTTGGTACTATATACATAGAAAAAGCCAGAAATGGTGCTGTGGTTCGAATGGCAGTGTGCTTGCCTTGAGCAAAAATTGTCCAAGGATAGTGCCCAGGCCCTGAGCTTAAGTACCAAGACCGGAAAAAGAAAAGCTAAACAGAGCTTCCATATGACCCAGAAATCCCACTACCAGGGTACACAAAAGCCACCAGCATGACCTTGCTCACTGTAGCATTGTTTAGCATAGTGAAGATATGCTCCCACATGCTCCTCAGTGAACGAATTGATCCAAAACAATCTGGTATATATGCACAATGGAATTCTATACTTCCATCAGAAAGAATGACATTGCTCATTCCTAAAGAAATGAGAAAACTTAGAAAAAAATTATATGCAAAATGAAGTAAGCCAGGCCCAAAGAAACATAAACTTCATGGTTTCCCTCATTTTTAATAACTAGAATGTGCTTATAAATCCGGAATAAACCCAAGGATATAAGCATTATATCAAGTGATGCTTACTAAAGCTAAAATAACCCTTGTTGTCTTAGCACAAAGAACATGTTCCCCATCCTATTCACATTTATAGAGTTCATAGTACTCCAAACACTTGGACTTGCCAAAGGAAAGTGCCAGCTTCCCTGCTCTCCAATTGCCTACATGTAAGAAAGGTTTATGGCTCTTTTTTTCATATATTTTTATTGTAATTGATAGAAGGGTTACATTATAGTCACCAGATAGAAGATGCATTACTTCACATACATTGATACCCTTTCTCTTGTCATGGTCCCCGTTTCCGCCCCCTCCCTGCTGCTCATGTTGTTTTCCCCCCTTCCTTATCCAAATTGTTCTTGTAACTGGATTTTGATTACTCTTTGAAATCAACCTTGATTCCTGAGTTGAATCTTTTAATTTGCATCTGGTCCTTTGCTTATCACCAAACATTTAATGATGTTTTTCAAGCCCCTACTTCCCTTTCTACACTGTACACATACTTCTAAGATGTGACTACAACTTGCATAGGAGACTAAAGTTTAGGAATACACAAAATGCCTGCAGTTTATAAATTTCTAATTGCTAAAGATTCGTTTCACTGTTTTTCTAGAAATATCACATCATGGAGCCTATTTTGATCCTAACATGTAAACATAAGTTGAGAGGAAGCAAATAGAGTAAACAAAAAGTTTAAAATCTTCACAGTGAAGCCAACACCTCAATGCCTGCATATAATACTTAATTGCAAGCATATGTCCTAAGAATAGATTGAGAACTTGGTTTATTGGTGTTCTTTCCTGGGTGCTAATATACTTTTTAAATACAATACCTATTAGATCTGTTTTATACATTCCCACGAAGCATAAAGAGAAATAAATTGTTTAAAATCAGAATGAATGGTGAGCCCTCCTATGAACAAGTCTGCATCCGAAGAAAAAAAACTATTACATCCTGCTAGCTTCGTAGTATAATCTCTACAATGGGAAGCAACCTTAGTACTTCACAGAGTTCACAGTTGAATGATAAAGTAAAAATGTGCTTTGCAGAATCATTAGCAACAGAAAATGTCTTGTATATACGTTTATCTGATTTGGGAAAAAGAAGGGGAACAACAAAAATGTAAGACAAAGGAAAAAAGGTGAATCAGGGGGCCGGGAGTTTGGCCTAGTGGTAGAGTGCTTGCCTACCATGCACGAAGACCTGGGTTCGATTACTCGGTACCACATACATAGCAAGAAGCCGGAAGTGGTGCTGAGGCTCAAGTGGTAGAGCTCTAGCCTTGAGAAAGTCCAAGGACAGTGCTCAGGCCCTGAGCTCAAGCCCAGGACTGGCAAAAAAAAAAAAAAAAAAGTGAATCAATGCAACAGCTATACTCACAAGACAATCAAGACATTATGTTGGAAATGAACTTTACAACTTTGGAGGAGGGGAACTGAGGGGAAGAGAAAATAAGAGAAAAGGAGGGAGGGACTTAATGTCAGGCAAGAAATGCATTCATTACCTTATTTATGTAACTGTAACCCCTCTGTACGGCACATGTACAATACAATTAAATTAACGTTTTTGAAAAGTTAATTCCTTCTTATTCTCTCAGTTTTGTTCTTGATATTGTTTCCTGCTTTTGGTAAATGACTTTTAAACCTTTCGAGAAGAGCAATTTGTGAAAAAATGATAATTCCTGTAAAAGCACTTCTTCCTTTCCATGACCATTTTGCTTTGCACTGAGTTCTCTATGCCATTCTTTGTGGACTTTGAAGATATTATCTGTATTAGGAAACCTTAGCTTCCCTTTACCTTTCAGGCAGCTTGGAGCCTCCATTTTAGATACTTGAATCACATTCACATCTTGAGAATCAACTGTTTTCACACCATCACTTTAGAAACAACTGAGTTTTCAATAGGATACATTCAATCCATGGGAGATATTATTCATATTTTTGCAGGCTGCTTTAATTGGGATTTTAACTGTGATTTGGAGTCAACATTAGGAGGCAAAGGCAATATTACAACACAATCTAAAGGAAGGCCTCTGCTTGAAACTCTGAAGCTAGATGACTTGGAGAATTGTCTTTACGTAGAACAAAGCTGTTTGCCTTATTTCATGTATTTCTCAATTATTGGATACAGGGACACTTGAGAAGGAAATAAGGACATTTGACTTTGAGCTGCAACCCTAAATCTCATTCAACCTCCTGTATAGTTAGGTTATAGGCGTGAACCACCGGCACTCACCTTTGTGGTCATTCTGTTTATAATATAATGTTCATATCTACAAGAATATTGATCAGGGGCCGGGAGTTTGGCCTAGTGGTTAAAGTGCTTGCCTAGCATGCACGAAGACCCGGGTTCGATTCCTCGGTACCACATACATAGAAAAAAGCCAGAAGTGGTGCTGAGGCTCAAGTGGTAGAGCTCTAACCTTGAGAAAGTCCAAGGACAGTGCTCAGGCCCTGAGCTCAAGCCCAGGACTGGCAAAAAAAAAAAAAAAAAAAAAAAAAGAATATTGATCAGTCGATCATTTGTATCTGAGAGATAACAAGGCCCTTGATGGTATTCCTTCTTGACCTCAAAAAATAGTCATGGATCAAAATCATCTTGAGTAGTGAGTAGAATAACATTTTAAATTTTTTATTTACATTTTTATTTTCTTTACATAGGTGTACAAACGAGTTGCAATTCAGCAGAGCAGTTGATGATTATAATACTTTTTTTTCTCCAAAGTTTTCTTTATTGAGATTAAGTAATTACATATATTTCACAGTGGAATTATACTTGGCTGAAGTCACAAACCATTTTCACTTTCTCAATAATGGACATCATCATTCAGACCTACAAAACTTATACATGATGAAAATACAAAATAAAACCCACAACATTTTTTATATATCTTATATTTTGAATATATCTTATATTTTGGAAATCTATAGTATTTCAATCCACATGTAAACCTACATGCTGTCCTTGAAAAACTCTATTTCTAGTCACCTTTCACATTTTTTTTTTTGAGTTTCAAAAAGTTGCATAAGGGAGTTCTTTGAAAGAGAATTAGGCAACTTAGCACTGACAAGGCAAATCTGGCAGTCCACATGCCAGATTACAAAAAAAAAATCTGCACAGGAATGCATTCACACTCACTCTGTTACTGGGCATGTCTATACCTAATTATTCACTAGAAAGACTCATTATAGCAGTTGGTTGCAACAGAGACCACATGGTCTGTCAATCTAAAGTATTTCCTCTCTGGCCTCTGTTATAATGCACTTGAAGACTCACAGTAATATAATTAAGAGTGTTGTTAGATGTGTAATTGATAATGACCTATTTATTTTGTATTCTTATAAAATGTCTTCTGTCTATATTGAAGACTATGTTATCATTGATTATTTATCAAATCCAAACTCCAAACTGCATAATTCCCATACTATTAAAAATTTTTCCTTTGGATATCTTTCATTCATTTCTTTTCATCATTATTATAACCATAAGGCATAATTTTCAAAATGAACAAATGTTTAATGTAACACTAAATAAATTAGATTTAGTCAAGATGGTTGAACATAATTAATGGTTAGTTGCCACCCTCGATGAAAATATTTTGTGGTATTTCACAATGATTTATACTTACTGCTGTTCTTTTCAACATTGTTTATCAGATGTTCATTTATCAATGTCTTTGTTTGGATGAAAACAAAAGACATGTTTATCCTATTTGTGTATGACACAAAGCTGTAAAGCCAATAGTTTCTCTATTTGATGGCAAAAAAAAGCTTTTGAAAGAACTGCAAAAAAAATTGGAAAGATGGGCCAAAAATAACAAAACGAAATTGCAGGGCAACATATAAAGTTGTGTATTGACATTAGAAAACTGGATCCACAGATGCACAAATAGAAGATGTGGAACACAGAGCTCACCTTCTGTGAAAGCTGAACAAGTTTTCTTTAGCATTAACTGCAAGCTTAATTATGAACCAATGTTTTGATGTGTCTAGGAAAATTGCTTCTATGATCTTGGCATGTTTCTTAATGTAATTATTTATTCTGTCTAGATGAAGGTAGCTAAGTGCATTGCTTTCTGCATTGGTCATATGGCATCTGGAACAAAGCATGCAAAATAGAGAGCTTGTTGCAATATTGACCTTGACAAATGCAGTGGATGTTTGACAGAAATCAGCTGAGTTCTATGACATTGAATCTAAGACACAACACAGTTTCAGGTGAAATCAGAAGCACCAGCTCTGGGGGCTAGATATGCAAAGCAGCAGAGAATACTCAGAATTCGTCCTAGCAAGGGGAAAATCAGGAGTGCGAATACAATTCTAGGGTATCAGAGTGATGTTATCCACTGGATATTTTCAGGGGTGAAAGTCCTAGAATCTTTGGAGAATTGATGTCTTTCTAAGCTCTGTTTTTATTTTTTTTTATTGAGTCAAGTCCTTAGTTTATTCAGGTTTTTCAAGTAGCCTGCTAAGGAAATTGTTTTCAGGAAATACATGTAGTATATGCATTTTGACCTTGGTGAATTTACTTCATTCAGAGCTCTGAACCTATATTTTCTGGTCTGTAAATCAACACAGATAGTGTATCCCAGTGTTGTCCCACAGTCAGGATGCAGCCTTTGCAAACCAGGAAAGGAAACAAGTAACGTTAGAACTCACAAGCTACATTCCAGACATCTGCCTGTAGAAGACAGACTGTCAGTAAAATGTGGATAAAGTAAGCTTTTCTTTCTTTTTTAAAAGAATTTATTAACATTGATTTTTACATCGTATTTCAAATGATGTGTTTAACAAACAAGCATTCAAGAAGGGAATCTTTATATACAATTACTGGCACTTAGATTTTAGAACATAATTAAAATTACACTGAGGGTTTGTATGTCATAGATATATATTGATCTACGTAATAAAACATTAAGTCTATAGAGTCATAGATTTTTATGTCTATGTAGTTGTGTTTATATTTCCAATACCTTGTCCATTAACATTGGGTATGCAAATATTGAGTCCTTGCTCTTATTCTGTTTGGATCTGATCGCCACATATTAAGGATACCATGCGCCTTTTGTTCCTTAGGTCTTGACTTGTCTCACTCAACATAATTCTCTGTAGATTCGTCCACTTCCCTGCAAATGCCATTATTTTATCATGTCTGTTGGCTATGTAGAATTTCATTGTGTGTGTGTGTGTGTGTGTGTGTGTGTGTGTGTATCACATTTTCTGTATCCATCTGCAGTAGGGCATCTGGATTATTTCCATTGCTTGGATATTGTGAATAGTGCAGAGACGAACATAGCTGAGCAGGTGTTCTTGTCATATCTTGGGTTATGATGTTCAGGATAGATGCCCAGGAGTGGTATGGCAGGATCGTAGGGAAGGTCAATTTTCAGTTCTTTAAGGAACCTCCACACTGCTTTCCAGAGTGGCTGAACTTGTTTACAATCCCACCCGCAGTGCAGTAGGGTTCCTTCTCCACAACCCTGCCAGCATCTGTCATTGTCTTAGTTCAGAATTTTGGCCATTCTAATTGGGATAAAGTGGTATCTTAGAGTTGTTTTTATTTGTATTTCCTTTATGACCATGGATGATGAGCATTTTCTCATATGCTTTTCTGCCATTTTTAACCTCTTCTTGTGATAAGTCTCTCTTTAGTTCCCTTGCCCATTTAGTGATTGGTTTGTTGGGCTTGGGGGGAGGGATTAGTTTCTTGAGTTCCCTGAAGATACTGGATATTAAGTATTTGTCTGATATATTATTGGTAAATATCTTTTCCTGGTTGGTTGGCTTTTTTTCTACTTTAGTAGCTATGCTTTTATCTGTGCAGAAACTTTTTTTTTCTTTTAAATTTGTGTAACTATCTAACCCAAAACTCACCAAGTAATTTCTGTGGTTTGTGCAGCAGTCATTCATTTCCTGAAGACAACATAATATTATTTCTGATGGATGAATAAAATTCTGTATTATATTTTCAAGCCCCAAATCCAACACATGTATACACAGACACACACACACGTATACACACAGTTCATTGTGCTATTTCACTTTGTTTATCTGTCTTCTTATTTGGATTTACCCCCCTCCAATCTTGCACATGCTTCCAATTGCTATCATTCACATTTTTTATATCATTCATTCACATTTTCAGTGAGTTTCCCTATTCTACATTGATCATGGGCACACAGGTACAACATATTTAAATATTTTTCACCCTCTAACAGCCACTTTTTCTTTCATCCATCTCTGTAATATGCTTAAACAGTTCCATGATTACAAACATCTTCCCTTCTCTATATATACATATATGTGTGTTTCTGATCTTTTATGTATTTACATCCACATTTATTTTTAGGTCTAGTTTTCACAAATGAAGGGAAACATGACTGCATTCTTCTGAACAAATGAAGAAGTTCTATTCATTTCCACCAAAACTATATTATTATATTTTTCCTTTATTGTGTATAATTTCTCACACATGATATTCATGTGTTATTCATTAGCTATAGGACAACCAAGCTGTTCCCATAGCTTGGCTACTGAGAACATGGGTGTTGCAGTGCCTTTATTGTATCCTGACTTACATTCTTTTGAATATTCTCACAATTGGTATCATCAGATCATAGAGGTGTTCTGCTGCTGGTTTCCTGAAAAACCTCCTTGCAACTTTCCCTACTGGTTGCTCTCCTTTACATTCTTCATTCTGGCTCTAGTAGCATCCTCTCTTCTCTGTCCTGTGATCTTTTGCATCTGTCTGACTTTTCATTTAGGGGCTGGTGATTAATCCTGTGACCTCAGTTCTTGAATGGATCTGAGAAGAGATTTTTAGCATTTCAGATTTTGGCTTAGAGTGAGGATGGAAATCCATATACTTTTTCTTAACTCATTAGAGCTGGTGAGCCTGTGACATGTAGGAAGTGAAATGTATTCACTCTTCTCCTGCCTGGGCTTTCATGGTCCTCCCTATTCCTCTTCCTTACCTAGAATGTCACTTTTGAAATGACTACGGGTACAGAGCAAGTCAGGCTTAACAAACTATCCCTGAGGTCTAATGGAGGATGTCAACCAAAGCAAAATGAGGGGTCTGCACACACTATGAAGGTTCCCAGCAATACAGGGGGCTAACCTAAGAATGAGGATTGAAGTTAGCCTCATGTACGATGAAATAAATAGAAATTAGGAGCTACACTATAGGCTGCAAGAAGAAGGCCTGTCATCACCTCTGTGATATTTTGACAAATACATATAAATAGCTTGAATATAATGAAGCCACTATGAAAGGCCCAAAATTTAAAAAGAAAATCACTCTATAGAATATGTGGCTTACAATCTTCAAAAGTATTAAGGTCATAAGAGTCGAGGGAAAAATATCGGGAATAATTCCAGTTCTAGAGATTAAATAATGATAACACCTACATATAAATCATGATTCTGACCCCAGTATTTTGTCATAAAGAACTATTTCATAAAGGACTATATCGGCAACACTGGTGAGAGCAGAGTGGGCTCAAAAGATGGGTAGAAAGTGATATATCATATTGATGTTAATTTCCTGACTCTGATGGTTGTATTGTGGTCATATAGAAGGCTGATCTTACTTGAATGAATAGTAATAGAAAAAAATATATAAGCTGATTATCAGATTGGGAAATGTGTAAAACTTGTATGTAGCTATACCAAAATAACAAAAAATTAAAGGTGATACCAGTGAGTGATGAAAAAACGAGGAGTTCTGAGGGCCTCTGAATGAGTTTCTTCTTCACACCTGTTGTTGGATACCTGTGCATCTGCTCTGCTCTCTTCGGTGATCTTGTTTTTCACAGTTCTCCCTCACTCTCCTTAGAGATACTGGATCTGTTTTATGGCATTTTTTTCAGGTGAAATTATGAGATACTGGATATGTTTTTAGATGTATGCAACTGTAGACTGCTGGAGATGTGATGACCCATTTATAGCAGCCCTGATCTTGTATGGATCGCTGAAAAAGAATGATGTATAATAGCTACTTGGTCTATCATACTATAAATAATAATAATATAAACAAGTCTTTAGACTATAAAAGCTATTATCTCCAGAAAAATTCTGCTCAGTGAGTCATTTTTCCTTTGCCCTTGGCCTGAAATCAACATTAGTCTTTATAAAGTTCTGGAAAACAGTTCGGTCTGCATATGTCCCTGCATACACTTTAATTTATGATACCTCTCACATGGCAATTATAACAAGCAGAAGGAATGCATCTAAATTATTGCTTAAAAATATAGCACAATTTATTTTTTCATGCATGTAGTAGTGTTATTGTTTGCAATGCCAATATTATTTTATCAAAGACTAATGTTTAATAAAAGGCTAATTTTCAAGTATATTTTAAAAAGCAGAGAACACATTTTGCCTGTATGCTCTATAAACTGCTTCTTTGGCCAGACGTTATCAAAACATGCCTAGATAACTAGTGTATTTATAGCATTTTTATCTTTAATAATGTAATTATGAAATTAATATTCCTGGAAATAATGTATAAACACTGAATTACCAAATGTACTGTCTTCTCTACTTTGTAGGAAAGACTCTGAATCCCATTTGAAGTTGTGATATTTGAAGTCTGGGAACACATAATGACTGTTCAGTAAACTCCAGTGTTGTGAGAACATACTAGATAACCACCAGTGTACAATAAGAACAAGTAAGAGCATATGTTCATGCATGCCTATAGCCATTGTTCACTCATTGTATCAAGGCATACTTATTAAGCACAACATTTAGACCATGAATTAAAGCATCACATTGCTTTTCCTTTCTTTGCAATACCTCTCCCCAGTCTCAAAGCACTAGACCTGTACAGTCAGTCAGTTTCCCTTCTTAATTATATAAGTACACACCCCAGGTACTTGCCTTAACAGATTCTGACAGCTCAGAATAATGTGCACCTTTCTAACAAACCTAGAACCAGATATCAGACAATATCCTTAAAAAAACAAACCATTCAAATCAAGTAACAGATAAGGGAGTCCTAAAAACATAGCTTCTTCCCCCCCACTAAGCTTTCATACAATTCCATGCATATATATGTATATATATGCAGATGCATATATGTGTATACACACTCATACATGTATGTACACACATATACATATATGGTAAATGTAAATAGATATGTAAGTATAAATATATTATTTACCCATATAAATGTGCTAAATATACATACATTAGTATATCCATGTGTCACATGTTCTTGATCCATTTCAGGGCATTGTGGTACTAACTGGCGAGGCGGAACATAAGCTGTCACTCAAAACCCAAGAGAACCATCCATTCAAGCTATGATGGGAGCAATTATTAGAAAGTGGATGGCAGGCACAGAGGCAAGTACAAAATATTTCAGGAATAGTCTTATTACATAGCCAATAGTCTTGCATACGGCTAAGAGAACGCATGTTCTTGGAGCATAGAGTGCATGCTTGCAAAGGTTGACAGGAGAAAGTGGTGTGAGGTGATATTACTTGAACAAGAGCTCCCTTCATGGTTTATTTTCTTTTTTAAAAAATTATTTTATTTTTATTTGTTTTTATTTTCATTTTATTTTTTTATTGTTGAGGTAATGTATAGAGGGGTTACAGATAGTAGGTGCATTACTTCTCACATATTGATACCCCTTCTCATGTTTTTGTCCCCATTTCCCTTCTCCCACCCCTTCCCAGTCATCTTGTTCCCCCCTTCCTTTTCCTATTTCAAATAAATTTTTATTTGTTTTTGAGACGGAATCTTGCTTTGCACATTAAACTCTCAATCTTTCTTGAGGTTAGAGTTACATTTGCCAGTTAGTAAGTGCATTACTTCTCACACATTGATACCCCTTCTCATGCTTTTGTCCCCATTTCTCTCCCCTCACCCCTTCCAATCATCTTGTTTTCCCCCTTTCCTTTCCTATTTCAAATAAACAAACTAACATGTATATACAATATACCAGATAACAAATCAGATACAGTAACAATATGAGATTAACCAAAAAGCAACAAAAGAGAAGATAAATAGTACATTAAGAACAATCACACAAGATAAAGCTCTTGTTTCATGGTTTATTTTCTACCATGCAAGAATGTAGAGCCCATCTTCGGGACAACACTAAGCTACTAGTGAACAGTAAACACAAAACACTGGCCATGGGCTGGGAGTTTTGCCTAGTGGTAGAGTGCTTGCCTAGCATGCACTAAGACTCAGATTCCATTCCTTGGTACCACATACATAGAAAAAGCCAGAAGTGGGGCTGTGGCTCAAGTGATAGAGCACTAGCTTGAGAAAGTCCAAGGACAGTGGTCAGGCCCTGAGTTCAAGCCCCAGGACTGGCAAATAAAACCAAAACAAAAATACTCTCTGGCCATGCTCAGTAAGGTATTTTGATTTTATTGTGAAAAATGAACTGAGCATTTGTAAGAGGAGTGAATGTTGTCTTTGGCAGATGTCAGTCAGGAACATTGACTCCAGTGCTCCCAGTGAAGTATTAAAAAGAAAGAAATAGCCAAGGCTGCCCAGGGAAGATGGGGGCAGGCTTGATGATAGATACACACAGTGTTTCCTGATGAAAGGTTTCAGGGACTTTATTTTTAAACTTCTGACATGGCTTTAATATATTCTGTTATCTGTTAGCAGGTATTGGCTCCAGTTCAGAGTTTTATAAAACTGATCTTATGGAAACCCTTCAACCTAAACCAAATCTTAATCAAAACCGTAGTCCCTTCTGATTCTTCCATTGCTAATTTATACAGTAGTTTAAAAAATGCTGCCTTAAATTAGCTTTAATCTTCATTTATATCATATCTTTTACAATTGAGTTAACTTGTTAAGTATAATTCATTACAGATTAAGCTTTACAGCGAATGACTATATCCGCTCTTGTAAAATGAAAAGAGGGAAAAAAAATCAAAGTACTCTATGCAAGCAAAAGAAAGAAAAGATTTTTCTTATCTTTGTAGTCTATGAATCAGTCACTTTATTAGTATTTTATTTTTGGTGGCAGTGGTTTTCGGATTTGAACTCAGGGTTTTATGCTTGCTAGGCAAATCTTCTACTACTTTATTAACCACACCTCAAATCTAGTTTGCTCTGATTATTTTTGAATAGTGTCTCTTTTTGCTGGTGACAGGGTACCAGTGTCTCATGCCTGTAATTCTAGCTACCCTACTACTCAGAAGGCTGAGATCTGAGAATTGGGGTTCAAAGCCAGCCATGGCAGAAAAGTTCCTGTGAGACTTTTATCTTTGGTTAACCACTCAAAAACCACAAGTGGATCTGTGGCTCAAAGTGGTAGAGCTAACATGCTAACCTTGAGCAAAAAAGCTCAGGGACAGTGCCCGGTCCTTGAATTCAAACCTCCCAACTGACCAAAACAAGTTAGCAAAACAAATAGATTACCTCCTCCTGAAAGGGCAGAGAGTACTTATGGGAGAAGTACCTTAAACTAAGAATTTCTTTCCTGATTTCTTCAATACCTTAACCACCTCTCCCCATACATTACAAAGAAAGAATCATACTGTATCCTGCCATCTCCTGCTATTCTGTGTTCTTTGCCCTTGGATGCGATGCTATCATTCAGTAATCACCAACTGTCTAGTCATTAATCATATCACAAAATCCATAAATGAAATCTTGATACATTTCTGTGTCTTTGAAAATTCTGGAACATTAAATCGAGTTACCAATAACTGGAGAAAATCATACTGCATTTCCATAGAGAAGGTTGTAGGTCTCGGCTATAAAACATTATGGATAAGTTGCAGAAATCCACAAAGGTCAGGCTGAACAGTGGCAAAGTGAATGGGCTGTTTCCTCAGCCATGGTTTGCTTTGCTGTCCTTTGGTTTTATAAGTGGTTTCAAATAGGACTGTACTTGAGAGTTAGCCAGTAAAATATTCCCAATTTAGCTGTACAGATCTCCAAAGAATCACAAAGTCTAGAAAGAAAAAGAATCGTAATAACTGCATTTTATATATTCATCTACAACATGACAAATGTAGAATTTGCACTTAGTGATTATGACTATTGTCATTTGCATCCTCAATGGAGATTCTTTTTTTTTTGGTCTAATGTTTCAAGTAAGCTTTACATGTTAACTATAGATTCATATAAGATGTAATTCAAGCTAGGAAGCCACATGCTGTTTGGTATAGCTGTTCTCTAGCTACTCAGTAGACTGAGATTTGAGAAGAGAAGTTTGAAGGCAGTCATCCAGATATATCTACCTGAGAGACTCATTTCCAATTCACTAGTAAAAGCCAGAAATAGAGATATGGCTCGAGCTGGTAGAACATTAGCCTTGAACAAAAAAGCTAAGGTAAATGTGAATCCCTCAGTATTCTCTCTCTCTCTCTCTCTCTCTCTCTCTCTCTCTCTCTCTCTCTCTCTCTCTCTCTCTCTCTCTCTCTCTCCCCCCTCCCCCCACACACACATGAAAATTAAAAATGAGAAAAGAAATAATGCAAGCTAGGCAAGCTAAGCATACTGGGAGCCTAGATTCGCAGCTACTCAGGAGTCTATGGTAGGAGAATTATGTAGGTTGAGAATTTAAGAACCAGATTGTTATACACATCTCCTTCAAGATCTAATAATAAAGGACATGAGCAATCCTGTGTGTTTTCTACCCAGATAAAATAGCATTATTTAAAATTATTGTACAGATATTGACATTGATCTAATCCATTGGCTTTAATTAGAGCTATGTATTTAGCATTTGATGAATATACCCCAAATTTCACTGAATATCAGCCTTTCACTTCTTATATTCCCCCATACTAAGTCTGTATTGTGTTTGATATCCTTGATTCAATAAGTCACTCATCTTTTCTGAGAGACAAGGAATGAAGGAAAAATGGTTGAATTCTGAACTTCAGGGTATGAAGGTGGAAAGAAAATGTGGAACTGGGGTTCCTCAAGATGCACAATTTGAAATACCTAGCAGCTATTTGGCAGGATATCTCTGCAACTCAAACCCAAACTGCCATGCTTTTCTAGAAAGCAAGTATCATAATCAGGCCAAAGATGCCAAGAAAAACTTGACCACTTTTATGAAAAAATAACCCCAAAATGCCTTCAACAGCACTGAATACAAGCACATCTTTTGCAGAATGCCACTTTAGGAAAACAACTCTCTTTTATTTATTGGGCCTTCTATGTAGACCTCTTTTCGGCTTTTAGAATCAGATGTCAAGAATACAAGGATTGATTTGGTTTTGTCTGGGGACAGAGTTTATTTTAGAGATGCTAAAAAATTCAAGTAGTGACAGAGTATAGTTTCTATAATATAAAATTTCAAACAGCCAGTTACTGTTCTTCCATCTCTTTGAAGGGGCCCAAACTAAACAACTCCACATTCATTACAAAAGACCTCTGTAGAGTACCTTATTATGCATCATTTAGAAAGAGTAGAAGAACACAAATCCAGGAATCCTTTGGAATTTCAGACTATATAAATAGCCCTTCAGTGAATGACAGCTTAAGCTGTGCTATGCAAAAAGCATGGCAGAGACAATAAATTATTTGAACGGAGTTGCTTTTTCCATATTATTCTAACCCTTGAGCATCATAGGGACAATTTCCCTTTGCTATATTTCTATACCAAAGTCCAAGGGTAATATTTAGAGTGATTTCCCACGAGCTCTTGTGATGATCTGCATTATTAAAAACGATCATTTCCAACCAGAGGCCAGAACTGCCAGCATGAGGCAGGCGGGAAGCAGTGTGTGAGCTTGGCTCCAGGGCCACTGCTGTAGATCCCCGGACAAAGTGCCAGCAAAAATTTTTTTTTAACCTAACTGGAGGAGTTGGAAATGATTTTCCATTGTGCCTGCAATCCATTTTAGTGAACTAGTTTCTGTTGTTTTGTGAAAATCAGGATAACAGACCATCATGGCCTTTGAAAATGGTCGCTTCATCCGGTAAGGATTCCTGGCAAACTTTGAACAATGCAGAATAGAATTCCCTCTTGATTTTTTTTCTGGCCAAAGTATTGTAAAGGGGGACCAAGTACAGGAATACTCTCAGCTTGAGTGTGGAAGAATAACATCTAGAGAGTTAGAGATTGAGAATATTACATGTATGCTATTAAGCATAAATTGACTGCAATAACTGCCTACATCTTTACTTTGCCTCTCATATTTTCTTCACAACCTATGCTGGCCATAGTTGGAAATAAGATAGAAAGATAGAGAGGTTTCTTCCAGAAGCTAAGAACATTATCTTCAGAAAAATGGCAACCCAGAGTCAGGAGTTTGTCCTAGCTTTAGAGTGCTTGCCTAGCATGCTTGAAGACCCGGTTCAATTCTTCAGTACCTCATAGATAGAAAAGCCAGAAGTGGTGCTGTTGCTCAAGTGATAGAGCACTTGCCTTGAGAAAAGCCCAAGGACAGTGCTCAGGCCCTGAGTTAAAACCAAAGGACTGGCAAAAAAAAGAAAAATGGCAACCAGTATCAACAACTCACAGCCATGTCGATCTTTACCTGAAAGATAACCCCCTTCACACCTTCATGAGAAAACCCACACATGTATAGTATATTATTCTTGAATCATTATGGATTCCAGGTTGAGGAAGTTTTTAGATACTACTCTCTTGCCCAAAGACATTTCACTTAAAAAAAATACAAGATGTCTCTTTACCAAGCCGCAAAGTTTTATAGCTCCACTTATTCTTCCTACACCATCTTTCCCTGTGATAGTTTTCTCAATCACATTGGATGTAAGTCCTGAGTAACTGCTATCCACTTTCCAAAATCCTTTCTCTGTAAAACCTGGCTTGCCTTCTAGAGAAATTTTCAAATCAAGTGGCATAATACTGTTCTCTCTATAATAATAGATGTATAACAGTGATGAAAGAAAAAGTTTGTCTCTTCATCTCAGAAATTACTAAATGCAGCCACTAATATTTCAGAGAGAAGGCAAGATACTGTAAAGTAGGGAAGAGACAAGAGTCAACGTGACCCAAAACCTACCTATTGGCAAACAGCACATTCATTTGGCTCTTAAACTTATGCTTCTTGCTACATGGTGTATACATGATTTTTTAATAATTTTTTATTGTAATTAATAAAAGGGTTACATGATATTTGCCAGATAGAAGGTGCATTAATTCACATACATTGATACCCTTTCACATGTCTTGGTACCCATCACCCTACCCCCCACCCACCATCCACCCCCCATTTTGGTTTTCCCCCCTTCCCTATCAAATTTCAAATAACCAAATACAAATAAATTCAATATATCAGATAACAAAGTGAGATACTGTAATAATATGAGATACCCAAGAGACAGCAAAGGAGATGAAAGATAACATAGTACATTAAGGACAACAATCATTCATTATATGGCTTTTGTTTCAATATCCTGGAGGTCCATTCAATTAGCTTCATACTATATGGCCTTATATATCAAGGTTTTGCTCTATTGCAGATCTCTGCTAGTAGAGCCCAAGGTTTCTACTAATTATGACAAATGAGGGAAACCATTGAGCCTAAGTTCCTTTGAGTCTGGCTTACTTCACTTAATATGATTTTTTCTAAGTCTTTCCATTTCCTAACAAATGGGTCAATGTCATTCTTTCTGACAGCAGCATAGAATTCCATTGTGTACAAATACCACAACTTGTTGATCCACTCATCAACTGAGGGACATCTGGGTTGGTTCCATATCTTTGCTATGGTGAATAATGCTGCAATGAACATTGTTGTGCTAGTGGATTTAGTATGCCCTAGATTTTGGATGGTTGGGTAAATGCCAAGTAGTGGAATTGCTGGGTCAAAGGGGAGTTCTATGTTTAGCCTTTTGAGGCACTGCCATACTGCTTTCCATAGAGGTTGAACGAGTTTGCATTCCCACCAACAGTGTAGTAGTGATCCCTCCTGGTCACATCCCCTCCAGCATTTGTTATTATTCGTTTTCCTGATCCTGGCCATTCTAATTGGAGTGAGGTGGAATCTTAGAGTTGTTTTGATTTGCATTTCTTTTATGACCAGAGATGTTGAGCATTTCTTCATGTGTCTATAGGCCATTTTTGTTTCTTCTTCAGAGAAGACTCTCTTTAAGTCTTTGGCCCATTTTTTAATGGGATGGTTGTTACTTTTAGTTTTGGAGTGATTCAATTTTTTGAGTTGTTGATATATTTTAGATATGAGGCCTTTGTCCGTTGTTTGGTTGGTGAAGATCTTCTCCCACTCTGTAGGCTTCCTATTTAATGTATTAGCTATGTCCTTTGCCAAACGAAAGCTCTGCAGTTTAATGCAGTCCCACTTATCCAGCCGTTCTCTGATTTGTCATAGATGATTTTTTAAAGTCTATGGTAAGTGGCTATTTAAATTAGTTATGTTTTCCATTTACCGACATTTCAGAATATGAATTCTTCATCTCATAAAATAAATAAGCACTTCTTTACCTAAAATCAATATGTACATTTCCATAGTGATTTATATCATTTCAGGCCTTATAGAAAACTTTCTATATTAAGAAAATATAGGACATTTTTTAAATTTATGCATATTGATTACTATGGCAATTTGAGAAAAATAACCTTCATTAGAGTGCTCAGAGTGAAACAATGCCACAGTCAGTTTCTTGATATTCCAGGGAAGAATGTATATTTCTCTTCCTCTATTTCCCTTTTTCTCAATCTCCTTATCCTCTCTTGATGCTATGACCGACATTGTTTCTAACATCTTGGAAATCAATAATTTAAGATGCAATCTCAAATCCAATTTGTAAATATTAACAATTGGCTCAAGCCAGACATGGTGACAACGTTCTATAATGCTGGCATTCAGGAATCTGAGTCAAGTGAAGGCAGTTTGAGTTCAGCCTGGGCTATATGTGAACAACCCTATCTTAAATAAACAAATACAAATAATAATAATACTTAATAATTACTGATCCAATTCCATTTGATTCCTCCTTCACTGTTTTTCATCCCCCTTATTCTGACTGAAAATTGCTAATCGACGCTGACTTGTCAGCCAATCCTGGGCTGTAGAAGCAGCTGCAAACACGTCCTGTTCTAGCTTCTGTTTGCCTTTTCTTAAAAGACTCACTTTGAGAGTGGATGGGAATGGAGTGGAAGGGCTATTTAACCTTCTGGATTTTGACAAAAGGAGCCAGCAAAGGTTGTTTTCCTCCTGGTTTGATGGATGACTGACCACTGGGAACAGAAGAGGAAGGAGAGAATGCTGGATGGAGAAATCGCGATGGTCAGTGTTGCTCTATTTCTTTCAGCCAGTGAGACACTAGCAGCCTCCTTGAAAAGTGTCCTTTTGCACAATGCCTTTGCTTATTATGCTCCCCCCTCTGCCCACCCCAAGAAAGGAGATGAAGGTACAGGTATCTTATATAAATAAAATGTAGGGATGGGGCCAGGAGTTTGGCCTAGTGGTTAAAGTGCTTGCCTAGCATGCATGAAGACCCAGGTTCGACTCCTCGCTACCACATACATAGAAAAGAGCCAGAAGTGGTGCTGAGGCTCAAGTGGTAGAGCTCTAGCCTTGAGAAAGTCCAAGGACAGTGCTCAGGCCCTGAGCTCAAGCCCAAGACTGGCAAAAAAATAAAAATAAAAAATAAAATAAAATAAAATAAAATGTAGGGAAAATTAAACAGAGGTGCTCCATTCCAGATTTCAAAGCTATACTTTATTTTATGTATTATAACTAAGATTTTTGAAATCTTAAATATAAGAAAATCTCATAGTTCTTTTGCTATAAATTACCTCAGAAAGGGCAGTGGAACCATTTCCTTTTTCTGTGAGGTACCTTCATCACCTGAAATATAGATTAAAGGGGCTTTATAAAAAAAAACAACTTAGTTTCAGATACAAACTGGAATTTTTTAAAATTTTATTGAACTCAGGGCCTTGTGTTTGTTAGTTAAATGCTCTTCCATTTGAGCCATAAATAGGGTTTCTGCTGTGGGTAATTTTTCTTTTTTTTTCTTCTTTTTTTTTTTTTTTTTTTTTTGCCAGTCCTGGGCTTGAGCTCAGGGCCTGAGCACTGTCCTTGGACTTTCTCAAGGCTACAGCTCTACCACTTGAGCCTCAGCACCACTTCTGGCTTTTTTCTATGTATGTGGTACCGAGGAATCGAACCCGGGTCTTCATGCATGCTAGGCAAGCACTTTAACCGCTAGGCCAAACTCCTGGCCCTGTAGGTAATTTTTCATATAACGTCTTACGTATTTCTTGAGTATAGTCTTAGACCGCAATTCTTCCTACCTACACCTCCATTAGGTGAGATTACATGTATTAGCCAGTATACCTGGCAGAAATATGACATATTACATGCTAAAAATGTCTCCAAAGGCAATCAAGTACTTGTTAGCTAATTAACAACACTTATGTAAACCACTAATTGCTCAAATACTATTCTTAGTTGCATAATAAAAATAGAAAATGAGCAAAATAGAGTAAATTATAAAGAGCAGTACTCTTGCATTTATATTGATATTGTATTTTATCTGTTTTACAATCAACAGTAAAGAGGAGAAAAGGAAGCAGTAATACACACAAATTTTCTGGCCTTCAGTGGTGGACATTTATTATTGTTTAAAAATCAGGAAGTTGCCATCTCTGATTTCCTCGTACTTTCAATTTTCCTTCTCACAAACTTGGATACTATGTTTTCTTTATAATCTAATTAATAGGCTGAAATCTCTAGGCAAGCTACTTAGCATGTTTTAAAAAGCAGATGAAGTGTTTGTGTAAAAGGACTTGGGCTGGCATCTGGAATATAATCAGCAGTGTTGGCTGCTTTTATCAGTACTATTTTTTTAATGAAAAGGTCACCTGTATCAGAGAAAACATAATATTTAGCAACAAGTAGCAGTTCACTGTGAGAAACAGCTACCCTCCTCATAAGACTTAGAACACACATACACACACACACACACACACACACACACACACACACACACACACACACCCAGTAGGAGGAATAGGAAGAGGGCTAAACTTTCAGAGTTTACCAGTTGTAGCCTAAAGCATTTCATTCAAGCTCATTAGGACGTTTACATTTATAATGTAATCTCTTTGAAACTGAGTTAGATTTTTTTAAGGCAAGGTTCTTGTAAATTAGAACTTTCCCAGGGGCTAAGCCAATGCAAGTAGTTCCAGAGGTGGAATTCCTTCTGAGCAAATATCTCAAAGAGAGAAAAAAAAAGGTTCTGTTCTTACAACTGCAGTGCAGTGGTTTGTATAATTAGCAGTGAGTATCATAATACCAGAGGGCAGTATTAGGAATTAATAATACCCCTGCTTTCAAAACTGCATTTAGCCAAAGAAAGACATTAAATCCACATAAAAGACCTGTGCAAATTAGCAGTACACTGTCTCCATCCAGCTGTTGTAAAGTATTACCATATGGCTTTTGAGTACACCTTTATTTTACCGTGGAGATTTAAAACCTTTACAAAAATACTATTTCCTACAATTGTTCTATGCAACTCCCAAAATATCAGTTCATCTATATGTTTCTGGGGAAATATCTGATGCATGAAGTTTAGAGCTCACATTCCTACCTTTTCCAACTCAGCCAAGAGCCCTAACATGAAGTCCTACTTCATTCTAGTAAAGCCATTCAGAAGAGTTCTTGTAAGGTCAGGTCAGGGGCAGGACCATACTTAGCATGAAGGAGGAGGGCTGAAAAGGCTTCTTTTCGGTTCTACATGACATGTATATACAGAGCCATAGAAAGAGGTATGCGGCCTGAGCAGCAGGGTGTGTGGCTCCCTCAGGCACAGCTGCCTTCCTGTTCAATGCACACCTTTTACAGTGTCACTGAGAGAGAAGCACAGAAGCTCCTTGTTCTCTATGAGGACAAATAATGTTCAGGAACCTTGGTGATACAATATGAGACTTGAGATAAGAATATGAGACTTGAGATAAGCCTGAGTGAATAATCTGGATGTTGAAGAGAGGTGGAGCGATTTTTGGAACCAATGAAGTTAATGAACAATGAGAACAAATTGTTTCTGAGCACTTCAATGGCTAGAAAACTTTGCATGTCAATGTTATCAGGATCAATTTTTAAAGTGATTTTTTAAAAGAAATTCATTTAGCTGGACATGAATGCTATGTCAAGAATTTTATATATGATTCTGGGTGTGTTGGCTCACACCTGTAATCCTAGTTACTCAGGAGGCTGAGATCTGAGGATCAAGGTTCAATGCCAGTTCAGGCACAAAAGGACCTGAGACTCTGTTTTTTTTTTTTCCTTTGTCTGAATAGTTTATTTTTTCATATATGGTTTATTGCAATTAATAGGTTTACATTATATTCACCAGATAGAAGGTGCATTACTTCACAAAAATTGATACCCTTTCCCATGTTTAGGTCCCCATTTCCCTTCCTCCACCCCTGTCCCCTGAGACTCTTATCTCCAGTTAACCTCTAGAAAACGAGAATTGGGGCTTGGCTCAAGAATAGGGAGGTAGCCTTGAACTGAAGAGTTCAGAGATAGCACCCAGGCTTAGTTCAAGCCCCCATGACCCACACACACAAAAAAGAATTTTATGTGTGTTAAATGCCCAGGAAGACTGTACATCATGTGGAGTAAAAAGGGCTGGCATAGGAAAATGAAAGGAGTGGCATGAAACAAGATGAACTATACTCATAACCTGACATACGGAATTGTAACTTCATTATAGAGCACTATAATCATCATCATCATCATCATCATCATCCTCATCATCAAAATTGTTGACATACATTGAAAATTTAATCTGTCTTCTATTATTGTCTTATTTAATCCTTGCCGTGAATTTATGCTATAGGTGCAAGTATTGACAGCCTATTTGTGTGTGTGTGTGTGTGTTTGTGCATGTGTGTGTGTGTGTGTGTGTGTGTAAGTATTACATTATTTATTCACTGAGATAAGAACAGTGTGAATACTGTGGTTCTCAAAGTGTGGTCTAGGCCCAGCTGCACTAGCAGCTACTGGGATACGGTAGAAATGCCTCCTCTTGGACCACCCACACAGATGTAAAGTGAAAGCTTGGGACTGGCACTTTGCATGCTCTCTTTTCCTTTAGGTTTTTTTTTTGTTGTTGGTGTGTGTGTGTGTGTGATTTATTTTAGTTATTTTCATTTTTTTATTATTATCATTAAGTAGTACAAAGGAGTTGCTGTTCAACAAAGCAGTTTATGAATATGATATATCTTGATCACTGTCACTCCGTTTAACGTTCTCACTCTTTCCTACCTTTTGCAATCCCTTCCCTCACTCTTGGTAATTTTGTAGGATGTACATGGGGATTCTTGTCTGCATTTCACCTTCTCTTCATTCCTTTTCCTCTTTCCCTTTGTCCTCATCCCATGCTTTCTGAGTACCTCCTTCCTGGGAGAAGTTCAAGATTGAAATCAGAGTCAGTTGGGGTGTCTCACGCCTGTAATCCTAGCTACTCAGAAGCCTAAGATCTGAGGATCAAGGTTCAAAGCCAGCTCAGACACAAAAGGACCTGAAACTCTTATCTCTAACCTCTAGAAAATAGGAAGTGGGGCTTGGCTCAAGGACAATGTGGTAGCCTTGAGCTGAAGAGCTCAGAGACAATGACCAGACTGAGTTTAAGCCCCATGATCCCCCACCCCCCTAAAAAGAATGAAATCAGTAAAGCAACTCCATTTGAAACACACTAAAAAAGTCCACTTAGTTTAGATTACAAAATGTAAAAGTTTGCAGGAAGTAATTGAAGAAGGCTTAAGGAAATGGCATGCTCTTTTGATCTGCTCTCAAAAGGGCTCTGAAGAAAGCTAAAATACGAAGTCATAAGATCTAGGATGTAAGGTCCTGGCCTGTTGGAGCTTATATTATTAACACATTATTCTAACCAATTTTTACAGTTAACACAGGGAAATACATCCAGAATTCCTCTAGATACAAGCATAGCATATTAGGTATTGGTTTAAATTGCTGATATTCCAACTACTCTATGATATCTAAAAAATGAACAGTGTCTTAGATTGCTTCCATTGGATTTTAATAACTTCTTTCTGTATTTACATTATGGATACAATAGGGCATCAATACTAAAAGGTGAAAATGGAGTTTTATAAATTTCTGAGAAGAAACTGTTCATTTAAGAGTTAAAAATAAGAGTGGGATAAAGAACAAAGGGAGAACTGTCAAATATGTCCTCAAGAAGAATATTTTAGACTGGGCATGGTAGCTCAGACCTATAATCCCAGATACTCTGAAAGTGGTAATCAGAAGGCTTACAGTTCTAGGTTAGTGCAGGCAAAAATTAGTAAGTCTCTGTCTCACTAAACATGCCAGTGGCATATAGTTGTAATCTTAGCTAGAATTAGGTGTAGGCTGGAAGACACCACTCTGGGGCTGGTACTGAAGAGAACTGTGACCACCTACCTAAAATATTAACTCAAGCAAAACAGGCATGGCTTAACTGGTAGAGTGCTTGTAAGCACAAAGTCCTAAATTCAAATCCCAGGACTGGCAAAAATTAAAATAAATACTATATTTTTATAGCTATTGTTTTGCTTCTGCCACTATCTTAGCTAATTTGTTGCTGTGTGGAGTTGCAAGCTCAGTGGTTCCAGAATTTGCAAGTTTTCCAATGCAATCGGAAATCTGGACTTTTAATCTAACTCATGTGCTAAATCCTATCAAACCTTTCTGCTGACCCCATGTGGCACTGGGGTCAACCTCTTGTGACTTTCTAATGTACCTCTTCTTACTTATTCTGGGCCCAGAGGTCACAGTACTCAAGGGGGAACAGAAATGTAGGCAGAAGCATGTCTCCTTCCTACCACAATGCATTGTTTAACCTTCTTCCCATTCTTCAAGATAGTCACCTAATTTGCTGGTTTGGGCAGAATCTCAGGACAGGCAGAAAGTAAACTGAATGAAATGACAGCTTAAAGTAAAAAAAAAAAATTCCTAAATACACAGGATATATAAATCTGATATGAAATCAAGCCACTTCAGCATTCATACTCATGAGACAGTAACTCTAGTATTTGTGTTTATGTGTGTGTGTTTATCTGTATTTGCGTGTTTAATTTATTTTGTCACCAATTGCTGGTGGCTCATGCCTGCAATGTTAGACACTCAGGAGGCTGAGATCTCAGCATAATAGTTCAAAGCCAGCTGGGGTAGGAAAGGCCTTTAGATTTATCTCCAAGTAACTAGCAAAAGGCTCCATCCTGTCTTGCAGCCCCATCAAATTTTTCTCTTACTGTGCTGCATTAGTGCATCTGTCCTTCCTTCTCTCACTCCTTTGTCCCTGGTGACTTAGACAATCCCTTTTTGAATGACACAACTGTGACAGAAGTGATTTGCAAGTGTGGTTCACATGCAATTGGGTTGAATAGAGTGGAGGTCCCTTGTTAGAAAGAAAAAAAAAAAGGAATTGGAAGCCCAGCAGATCCACATAAAGCTGGTTTCCTCATGAGCCGCCCCCCCACCCCCACCCCCTTCTTGCTCCTACTATGGCATTTGAGCCCCAAGTGAAGTCAAAGTTAGCCATACTATACACCATCATTCAAACTTGTTTAGATTTTTTTCTTTTGATTCATGCTCTTGCCGCATTTTGTACATCCTCCTGACCATTCTTCACAGCTGTAACAACACTTGTGGTATTACCAGTAATTTGCAACTTATCAAACATGATTGAACCTTGTTCTTTTGTATAAACGAATCAGAACTCTTTGGTTGGCTTTCTTTCTACTTTGGACCTTGTGCAAAGGAAATGGAGACTCTATTTGCATGCCAGACAATGAAACATAACACACAGTGTATACATGCCTTTGACATTGTAATTACTAGCTGTTGTTTAGATTCCATGGATGGTCACTGGCTTTCGCTGTGTTGAAATCAGCTGTATCAACATTTAATCAAAGTCATATAGATTTCGGTTGTATATTTTTCTAATGTCAAAATAGAAATGCTGAGACTAAAAAATAGGTTGGAAGAAATGGAAATGCATGTGTGATGCATTGCAAGACTAATGAACTCTCATGGCACCATAAATGAAGTTTCTCTGATTTTGTCAGTAATGAAATCAAGCATCACATGGAGCCCATTTAAAATTATGGTGATTTCTCTAGCATTTCATCAGCTTCTAATTAATTTTGCTTCAGTTTATGTTCAAACTGACCTCCTTTACAACATATTTTATTGAGGAAGTTTTCTGATCCACAGTGAAATAGTCAGAAGAAGGTAAATGTAGGATTTTTCTTCTGGAAAAAATTAATTACATAACTCTTGGAAAATACATGTAGAATATACAACAGATCCTGTTATTTAATGGCATATTATATGAGGGCATTGAATATCGTAATGCATTTTTACCTTCTTCCTGAAGATCAGGGTAAGTTTCTATATGTGTTTACATGAGACATCTAAAGTTTCATGAGTGTGCTACTTTTTGCTGGTGATGGTATGGGGGGAGAAAGGAAGGATATGGTCAGCAAATTACCAAATCTAGGTCTTTCAGTCTATGGATATTGGAAAACTATCCATAATATTCCTCTGATACCACTCTGACTTGTGCCATCTCTTCATATAGGGATCTCCATGAAGTTTTAATGTTTGATGGCACATATTCCTAACAAAATTATGAATAGTATTTGTTTTGAATACTATTATGAATAGTATGTGTTAGGTGATAGAATGTATGCAGCATTATCATTCCAGTAGATAGAATCATATGGCTATCACAATGCAATAGAATGCAATTATGGGCTAAGTATATGTGTTAAATATTTATTTATCCATCAACTGTCATGTACTGGTGCTCTACACTGGAATGATTGATCTAGGGAATACAAAGGTAACTGAACTCTAAATGGGTGTTCCATGACCATGATCCTCCCAGTAACCAGCAATTATATAATATAGAAAGCAAGTTCTACAGAAATTGTGATATCATGTCCAGCTATAAATAGCATGACAATATTTCCAAAAGATAGTACAATGAAATAGTCAAATATAGCTCTTCTGGCTAAAGGAATATCACTGAGCTAGTCCCAAGAAGTCAGGGCTGCCAAGAAAAGAAACATATAACCTTGATCTCGGTGACTGAGAGTCTTGGGCAGGAGGATTGGAAACAACAGGCCAACCTAGATTGTACAATAAATTTGGCAGCAAGCCTGGGTTACATAGTGAATTTCAGGCCACATTAGTTACATAGCATGACTTTGTCTCAAATACAAGAATGGGGAGGAGGAAGACGAGGAGAGATCAGAAAGTCAAATCTCAGAAGACTGGATCTATGAGTCTAGCTAGGAATAGGGTCGAAAATGTAGCACAAGTCTAGGTAATAATTTAGAAGAAGAAAAATATTCAGTGCTACAAAAGCAATGTTTTGGGATAAAGAATAGGAGAGAAGGGTCAGTGGTATTGATTTGTGTAATAAAGGATAATTTCAGCATGTACTAGTAGAAGTAATGAAGGTGGTTACAAAAAACCCAGGTAACTGAAATAGTGAGTGTACATGATGGGGTGAAGGATAGACTGTGTATATATTTAAGCAGTTGCATTGTGAAGACAGAAGGTTAGATGGAATCATATGGTATTTGGGGGAGTATATTTAGTTTTTTAGACATATAGAACTAGCTCTAGACAAGGTGTTCCTGCATGCACATATGGAATTTTTGAAAGGGAGTGATTTAGCTTTTGGGCTCAGCAGGACTTGAGAAAAAGTAGTCTCCAAATACGTATGAATATTGGCTGAAGATATCACCAAAGGATTATAAAAGCCAACATGCACAAACTGACATACAAACTAATAAATTGACACATTGAATCAAAACCCTTTTATGCAACTACTGAAAGATCACAAAAATAAATAAAAAAGGAAAATTGCCAGGCACTGGTGGCTCATGTGTGTCATCTAGCTACTTAGGAGGCTGAGATCTGAGAATCACTGTTTGAAGCCAGCCCATTCATTCTGTGACACCCTTATCTTCAATGAATCACAGAAAAAGCCTGAAGTGGTGCTGTGGCTCTAGTGGTAGAGCATTAGCTTTGAGCAAAAGGAGCCCAGGACAGTGCCTAGTCCTAGAGTTCAAGGCCCAGGACTGGCTAAAACAAAAACAAAAACAAATAAATAAAAAAAACAACAACAACAAATAAGGAACAAAGAATTGGATCTCGACAAAGAATATATTTGGTTGACATACAGTGAAGAAAATCAAACTTCTATATAAATGTCATGGGATTTCTCAAGGAGTGCTTAATTTTAATATAATTTTTAAAGAACGTGAATATTAAAGTAGTCTGATAAATTAGGAATGATTGGTGATGTTTTTTATGTTTGTTTACAAAAAATTCTTGTATGTCTAAGAAGAAATCAATTCAGGAATTAATAATAAAAAATACTTTAAAAAGAGCAATACAGATGTTTTCAGGAAGCAAAAGAGGAAATATTTTTTTTATGTTAGTTGAAGAGGAAGCACTAAAAAGATCCTTTTTCTATTCTCCATTAAAATTCCCCCTTTATTGAAGAGCATTTTAAGCTCCCCCAAAAATAATAAGTTAAAGTGTGCTTACAAAAGAACTGTGAGTGTAATAACAAATGAGCCAGTGCTTCCCAAAGTGATTTTAGTACACAGAGCATAATTCCCCCTGTCAGTTCTTGTTGTCATCACCGGAATCATAAAGTAGCCACTATGTTACTTATGCTTTCTCTACCTTCAGAGTGAGGAAAGTGTTTCCTTGGGGTTCTTGTGTTCTAGACAAATTTTGGCAAATTAAACTCAAGGAAGAAGTTACAAAGTTATTAGGAAAGATCTTTTGTAAACATATAGGACTAGTAAGGCTCAGAAACAATTCATTTTCTTTCTTTCTTTCCCCCCCCCCCCAGTACTGGGGCTTGAACTACAGGCCTTAGCACAATCCTTAGGCTTTCTCAAGGCTAGAGTTCTATTAGATAGGTAGCTAGATAATGGATAAGATACATTTATGTAAGTCTGTGTGATCTGTGTAAATTATCCATCATATATTGACTGAAAAACCTCAAAGCTCTAACGTTTTATGTATTAAATTTCATATTTAAATAAATTCTTTGTCAGTATGAGGTATGATTACTTGATGATTAGACGAAACCCACTATCTTCCTCTACTGGGAGCTGATTCCTTATGATATCAAGTTTCTTCAAGCCAAGAAGTAATTTAACAGGAAATTTGATTTTGTCTCAGTTCTTAAGTCAGATTTGTTAGTAAAGTTTATCAATAGTGTTGAAATGCAGATAGGGATACATGAATTGATACTGGCATAAAACTTTAAATAAATAATATTTATATATTAACTCTATTAATGAGAAATGAAATAACTAGATTTTAAAAAGGCAGAAATTAGTAACAAAGTTACAACTTCCCCACAGAAATAGGAATGAGGAATCATGTGTCTACAGGTAGATATTAGAGATTGGATGTGGTTGTGTATATCTGTAATCCCAGCTGGAGGCAGGAGGAGCATAGTTGGAGGCCAGCCTTGGTAAAAAGCTATTAGTCCCTACCTCAAAATCAAATGGGGAAACAAAAGCAAGAAAACAAAAACAAAACATGAGGCGTAGGGGTCCATGATGGTCCCAGCTACTTTTGATGGTCCCAGCTACTTGGGAGGCAGAGACAGGAGGATTGTGACAAAGTCCAAATCCACCCTGGGGAAAAGCATGAGACCTTATCTGAAAAATGAACTGAAAGCAAAAGGAATAGACAAGGTTGAAGTGGTAAGCAACTGTCTGTCAAGCACAGGATCTAGGGATCTTGAGTTCAATTCTCAATATTGCTAATACATATATATATATACACATGCACATATATATATGTATGTTAGGTGGAGATTAAAGAACTCTCATATAATGTTAGAGTTGGTCTAATGCCAGATGGAGTTGTTATAGGTCTCTTGAGAAAGCGTTTAAAGCATGCTACTATTTTGCACAGACATTTTAAAGGTAGTTTTGTTTGCTAAAATAAGGACTTTTCAAATCTGAAATGTTCCCTTGGAATCACTAGCCTATTTCAGGAAACTTTTCTATGGGGGTATGGTCTTTTTCATATGAAATGGTGAAGATGTGACAGTTTTTCTGGCTACCACAACCCAAAAGCTGACTCAGCGTGGCACTGGGATGCTCGGTTTGGTCAGCATAGTGTTTACAGCAATGAAAATTAGTTAGATTTCAGATCCATTTTAAGGAAAGTATTAACAGGATATTTTGATGGATTTTTTAATATGTCATGTGGAAGCTGAGAAAGAATTTAAAAAAATATTCCACGAATATAATGTAACCCTTCTATTAATTACAATAAAAATATATGAAAAAAATATTCCAAACAGTTTGGTCTGAACAACTGTCAAAATGAAGACAAGTAAGTTAGAGGAGAGAAAGACGTGGATAAGTAAACGGGGCTGCCATGTGGCTGTGGGCACACACAGTTGAGGAATATCTACTAGACATCTGGATAGTAATGCCATGCAGATTGCTAGATGTTACATCCAGAGTTCAGGAGAGAAGTTTAGGCTGGAGATACAATTCTGGCATACACACACACACACACACACACACACACACACACACACACACACACACACACTGGGCCATGATTCAACAGGGATTGTGTATAGATAGGGAATGGAAGGGTCTTGCATGTACTCGTTGAGCTCTGTCACACACATTATACCTCATGGCCTTTTGCTTGTATTTTGCTTTTGAACCAAAGCTTAACATCTACCTTTCCTAGATCTAGTCTTGAATCCCAATCTTCCTGCCTCTGCCTCTCATGTATCTGGGATTAAAGGCATGCAGCACCATTCCTGGCTACTGATGATTTCCACAGGAGCCATTTCAGAACGGTGTTCAGATTGAGGTTTGATTATGGTATGTTCACTGGGAAATGGGAGCTGCAGCATGTTTAGAAAGCTTCCAGCTTTCTGAAGGATTTTTGCTACCAATGAAGGAGAAGAAAAGGAGCTTGTGAATAGTCTTGACAAGGAAATATAACCTTGTGTTTTGCTTTAAAGATAAAAGCCTATTTGTATGTTGATGTGGAAAATCTAAATTTGATGATACACAATTCAGAAGGCCTTGTTGTCATGATATTCAGGAGTGGGTAATTAATATTGTGGTATGGTGCCCAAATAGGAAATTTTTCTTTGTCAATTTCACAATAATTCAGCCAGATGCCATCAGCTCACCTCTGTAATCTCAGCCACTCAGGAGGTCTGGAGGATCAAGTTTCAAACCAACTCAAGCAGAAAAGTTCATAATATTCAATATCTAATTTACCACAAAAAGCTGGGCTAGAGATGTGTCTCAAATAGTAGAGGGCCAGGCCACCTGTGAGAAGGAAAGCTGAGCAATTAGAAGGACTTGAGTCCAAACATGAGAGGAGGAGGGTAAGAGGGAGGAAAGAGGAAAGGGACAGGAGGGAGAGAGAAGGAGAACAATTCATCCAATGAAATCAGAGGGAA
The DNA here is from genome assembly GCF_031878675.1 of Megascapheus bottae. Lineage (NCBI taxonomy): Eukaryota > Metazoa > Chordata > Mammalia > Rodentia > Geomyidae > Megascapheus > Megascapheus bottae. The sequence continues at coordinate 17,006,712 of NC_143513.1, read as the reverse complement.
ACCAGAGTAGTTAAGCCAAGGCATGTCATGATGAAGTAAGCAAGAGTTTCTCCTCTGACAGATTTTATTTTCATGGTGGGAGGAAAATGTTCATCACATAAAACAGATTAAGGAATGAGGTTTTGGAGGTATGAGCAGAGGGAAAGAGTGAGAGTAGTCTTCTAGGAGTGTGAGATTGTCAATAGATTATAGAAATAATTACTTTGATTCATTAAGGGTCTAGGGGAATCTGTGATCCTAAAGCAATGTGTGATATTTTCTGTCTTTTTTCTAGCCATATTCAATAAACTCCATGAGTACACCCATTCAATTAATGGAGTTTGACTTAAGCCAATATTTAAATATTCAACTGGCTGAAAATGCAGGCAAACATTGGTCCTAAATAACTATTTTATACTATATTAAAGTTATATCTGTGAAATGTTTCTGATGCCTTACTGCTACATACCCTAATATCTTTCTCCTATAAATATATTTGCCTAAGTAGATTGGTTTAAATTGATTCATAATATATTAATTCTTTAAATTTGTAGAGGGGCAACTTATAAAAGCATATGTTAAGCTTTTTAAGCTATAGGTGTCTCAGAATTAACAAGTCGTAAGTCTGGAGCGATTACCAACTCTGCTCATATAGTCTAAAGGCCAAGGTAATATGTAAATGAACGACACAGCTAGGTCCTAATAATGATTTATTTACCAAACAGGAACTTGGTAAGGTCACCATTCTTACATTGATAAAGCCTCTTTGCATTATAAAATGTCTTGCTTAACTACTACATGAAAAACCATGGGTATGCATGGAGTAAATATACATTGAATTTTTGAATAACCTTAAAGATTTATGAAAACATCTGTAAGTGTTCCTGGCATGAACTAAACGTTTTGGCACATTCCGTCCAAGTGGAATTTGTGTTGGACTCCTTGTCACACATGGGGTGGGAAGAATCCATGGATCAGCGGTATCTGTATTAATTCAAAACTTGTCAGAAATGCAGGCCAGAGGCTTCATGACCCGAGCTATTACACTGGAGTATGCATCTTATTTTTTAAAAATCTCTCTATATTTGTATACATATTGACACTTGAGAAGCCTTAGTTTAGAAGGTATGGAATCACATAATCTGTAGAATCAGCAAGGTTAAACAATAGAGTATTGTGGAAAAAATAGAAATAAGAAGTAGGGAAAGAGAAAATATTTCCTAATCAAATGTCTACCAAAGATAACCCAGATAAATAAGCTGTAGCATATCAACATCATAGAATACTATTTTGTCATGGAGGAATAAAAAAATTATACCTATTGAAAAAGCCAATGACATATTTTGTGATCCTAATTATTAAATCTTCAGAAGAGGCAAATCCTCAGGATCAGGTAGTATATTCATGGTTGTCAGAGGCTCTGAAAGAGGAAGTGACTGATAATGGGGGCACAGTAAATTTAGGGGTGATGATCATAATCTAGAGTTAGATAGAGACTGGGGTACAGCCCTGGAAAAAAAAATATATATATATGTAATATGTTATATATCCATGAATGAATATACATTTAAACATATTGAGTTATATATTTAAGCTGGCAAATATGTGGCTTTTTTATTTAAAATTTCAAAAAAAAAACCCTGAAAACAAAGGCAATGATAAAGGAAGTGATGAAAGTTTTCCTTGCCTAGTAATCTTTTTTTATATTTTTTATTGTAATTAATAAAAAGGTTACATTATATTCACCAGATAGAAGGTGTATTGCTTCATATACATTGATACCCTTTCTCATGTCTTGGTCCCCATTTCCCTCGCCCCCACCCCCACTCCTCATCTTGTTTTCCCCCATCCCTATCCAATTTCAAATAACCAAATACGCATTTATCCAATATATCAGATAACAAAGTGAAATAACAATATGAGATAACCAAGGGACAACAAAAGAGATGAGAGATAACATAGTACATTAAGGACAACAATCATTCATTATATGGCTTATGTTTCTATATCCTAGAGATCCTTTCATTTAGCATCCTACTATATGGCCTTTGGTATCAAGGTTTTGCTCTATTGCAAATCTCTGCTAGGAGAGCCCAAGGTTTCTACTGACTATGACAAATGAGGGAAACCATTGAGCCTATGTTCCTTTGAGTCTGCCTTACTTAATCCTGTTTAGTAATCTTGTGGTAACTCTGTTTTGGGAACTCAAATGTTCTGGGAAGAAGAGACAAGCAACCATACCTAGTCTGCAGACTAGGTGAAATAATTATGTATCAATGTACAATATACTAAGCTTTCCTTCAACTTCAAGGTGGGTTTAATTATAAAAATGAAAATTTGCAGAGATACTGATTTTCTGGCTCATCTAAAGTAACCTACTTTAGGTTAGGTTGGCAGGAAGGTTAGCAGGCAACTGTGAGAGAGAAACGGGGGGGAGAGGGAGGGGAAGGAGGAGGGAGAGGAAGAGGGAAAGGGAGAGGAGAAGGGAGAGGAGAAGGGAGAGAAAATTTGGTATGTTGTATTGCATATAACTTGAGCTTTGTCCGGGTATTAACTAACACCCCAGATTCCTACCAGCAATCCCACAATACCACACCCAAAGCCACAGGCAGCCTTCAGGTTTTTCCTCTCTGTCTTCTTAACAGTCTTTGGCCCAACCACATAATCTGAATTGGAAGATTTGGATTGTTTGTGGATGTCCTAAAAGGAATCCCAACTGTTTTGAGTGTTTCCCATGGCTGGAAGGCAACCATCAAGGGGCTGGGTCTGGCTGAGTGAGTCACTCCTGGGACAGACTGGAGACTCATCTGCTGAGGAGCTCCATCCTCCCACTTCAGAATCTCACTACCAACAGCCTCTGACTAACTCTTAGTCTCCTTCTGTGATTTTCACCAAGCCCATAGCTCTTCTTAGCTGGGAGCTGACTCTCAAATGCAATAGATAGTTTCAATGAGAAAATGTTTCCTCATGGGAAAGTATAAAGAGGACACAGGATGCTTTCCATGGCAGCGTTTAGCAGGCTAGGATTGAGGCCTTCAGAGATCAGTTTTTCTCGTGCCAATACAGCAGCTTCATCTACTTCAGTACACATCTTTTTCTTTTCTTTTTTCATCTTCTTCTGTTTGACCCTGGATAATTTCGTGTGTTTATAGAATAGGATAGGAGGATGTTTTGAAATACTGGGCCATGATCAAATCAGGGTCATTAGCATATGTCTTGCCTTAAATAGGTGAGGGTAGTCCTTCTTTTAGCTCTCTTGTAGCATGATAATTTATTGTTAACTACGGCCACTCTGCTGTGGAGTAAAACAATTTCTTTTAGTTTATTGTTATATTGTACCCACAGGTCAATGTCTCCTCTCCCCTATCCTTACCTCTCTTCTGGAGTTTCTTGTTTCCATTCTCAGCTGCCATGATTCACATAGCAGTGAGATTATGCATGCTGCTTTATCTGTGCCTGGCTTATTTCATTTAACATGCCTATCTGAGGGGTTGTAAATGTCAGGGCCTGATCCTTTTTCATGAGTGATATTGTATACCTAGATCACATCTTCTTTATACATGCATGTAGATGGACACTAAGGTTAATTTCACATATTGGCTATTGTGAATAGTGCTACAAGAAATATGGGCATACAGATGTCATGTTGGTATATTGATTTCTTCATTAAACAGGCCTCTTTTTTAGTCCTGGTGAAGCAGAAAATATAATTACCTCTGCTGAAGAGAAGAGTAGATATTAAACATGCATAGGAATCTAAAGAAGACATGACTGCTCAGTAGTGGGAATTATGGAGATTCCTCTTTCATATCAATCTCTGTAGTTATACTGTTACTTTCTCTATTCTTTAGCCTACCAGAAAGTTATCTTCGAAAATTCACACATTTGAAAATGAAGGAGCAGTGAAAGATTGTCTTCCAGGAATGACTTACTTAGCTTATGAAGATAATATATGTGTGCTGATATATATTACACACAAGGAAACTAAGCAGCATGAAGTCTATTTCATTTATATCAATCCTTATCTCTTTTCTTTCATTGCTAGATTCTGAGACGTCTGAGATTCCTCCAATCTTTCCTAATGCTTTTCCTATTCAAGTATTTTCCCATGAATCCCATTTCTCATGGATTTTTATTTCTTCTAGCAAATCAAAATATTTGACATGGAATGATGATACATCAAAATTATGTTAAGAAATATATAACATATTGGCATGCCTTCTTGGTCAATCTGAATAGTGTTATATGGCTGTGGTTACTAAATAATTTTAAATATACCTTTTTTGTTTTGTTTTGTTTTACTTGTGCAGCCCTTGCAATTTTGATCATTAAATGAGCTTTGCAGGTGTGCAAATTCCCTGTTAATCCTGCTGTTTTCTGAAAGACTGCTTGCCACATCAACCAATACTTTGGAAGACTGGCAAAATGGAGAAGCTTTTTCAAGGCCCAACAATAAATTAATAAGACGAGTTATGTAAAACCTGGAATTTTGTGGAGTTAAAAAATAAGACCACCTGAACTTTTATTTTTGTAACTCCTCAAGGATTGAATTGTTAAATGTAAAACCAGATCTGACTGTTCTTGTCTAACCATTCCTTTTCCTTCATGTAAACAGTATTTTCTTGGTATGGGAGTGAGGAGAGAGCCCTAACCTGTGCTTCTCATTACAAAAATAAATAAATAAATAACGTCTCTGGCAAGTTTTTGTCTGGGATTCTTTTTAAGGGACATTTGTGCATAGCGGAGAAAAATTATCTTTATATCTTTAGCATGATGTGCACATTTTTAGTTTTTTTTTAAAGAAATGCCAAAGAAATTAGTTATATGGAAAGCTGAAACTAATAAAATGAACAATGCATATCCACCTTTTCTGGGTGTCTTGCATTCTTTCTCCCTTTTAAAGTTCAACTAGAGAGCTTTACCCCCAACTTTTCTGTTCAGTAACTTCTGCAACAGATATCTGATAATTCAATTCTCTCTTCTAAAATGCTTTCATGGAGTGTGGATGGGCTTGTACTGTTTTAGAGAAGCCAAAGTTTCATGCTATGACTTTTACCCACATTCTATAAATTATGTAGGTAAGTAATTCATGCAAGACTGAAGAAGGGAGTTCACAATGTTTCTTAAAATAGACCAGCATGAGACTGGGAATTTTGCCTAGTGTTAAGAGTGCTTGCCTAGCATGCATGAAGACCTGAGCTCGATTCCTCAGTACCACAAATGTAGAAAAAAAGCTGGAAGTGGGACTGTGGCCCAAGTGGTAGAGCTCTAGCCTTGAGAAAGCCCAAGGAGAGTGCTCAGACCCTGAGTTCAGTCCCCATGACTGGCAAAAAAAAAAAAAAAAAAAAAAAAAAAGTTGACCAGCATGAAAATATGGCACTTTTTTAAGGCATTAGTACACTCTGGGTGGTACTTAGCTTTCAATAATTTTTAAATAATCCCATGCACATTAATAATTAGCTTATAATTATTGACTCGTTCTGACTTTGGAAACCCTAGGAATAAACAAGTCTTTTGGAAAGAAAATCTGAACTTAGACCTAAGAAGTATATGAGCAACTGAAACATCCTTTAATAATCCTAAAAGAATATTATTTTTTGCTGAATTCCAAAGTTCAGGCTCAGTATCAAGTTTTTTTTGTCCACTAACTTTAACCTTTCCAGCCTCTCCAACATTTGGTGTCCCTTCACTGAGGATAGAACAGTTGTGTAAGTGTCAAAGGTCAGAGCCATTACTGTGTTAACCTGAAGCACCTCTACAGCTCCTCTAGCTCATAATGTGGCTTTTATTACTTAAAAAAATTGCCAACAAGAGTCCTATAGCAGCGTACCAGGCATAGATGAGAATCCCTGTATCTACATCCACTTGTGCAGTGATCAGGAAATCTAAGTTATGATGTAGCTTTTCATTAAAGGAATAATTTTGAAAGCTTTATTTTAGTGATCATTTCTGAACTTGTGCTGAAATTTTAGAATCTTGAAACTTTTCTAAAAGCTAGTATATTTGTCCTGATCTCTTTAGAGTGGCATTCAGATGACAGCTTGAAGAAAACAATATGTATTAAGGCATAAAACAGTATCCACTTGGTTGAAGCTATGCTGGCATAATAAATTACTAGCCAAAAGGTATTTTCTTGTAAAGATTTAGTGCTAAGTCCTTAGTTGTAATTCATTTCACTGCAGAGTTATTCAAGCCATCGCTTAGAAACAGTGTTTGCAGACTTCACCGGGGTAACAGCTCTAATCCTTAAGGTAATCATTTTTCACCCTCCTCTCCAGTTCTTTCTCCTTTTAAGTCTTACTGGTCTTTTTAGAAAAACAGAAAGTAGAAGACAGCTATTATTGTCTTCCATGGGATAGTGTACACAGTTCAGACCAGCAATACCATCCTCTGTTTACTTTCATCACAGGCAAGGGCTGAGGGTCACCCTTCTTCCCACTGATATTTTCACAAAGAAAAAGAAAGATAATGTCAGGAGATATTCAGATTGCCAATTACGAGGAGCTGAGAAGTAAAGTTCATTTGTCATGTTTACTTCTGCATCTGATATCCAAAAGGGTGAGAAAGAAATACAGTAAGAGAAGAAACAAGATGGGGAAAAAGGAGGAGAAAGAAGAGGAGGAGGAGGAGGAAGAAGAGGAGGAAGAAGAGGAGGAGGAAGAAGAAGAGGTGGAGGTAGAGGAGGAAGAGGAGGAGATGGGGGGGGAGGAGGAGCAGTAATCACATAGTCTGAATGTTTTTACTCCCATATATAAGTATAAATGTTATATATATATATATGTATAAATATAATGTATTAAAAATTTTGCCTGTCCTGAGGCTTAAACTCAGGTCTCTGAGTTTTCATTGTCTCTGAGTGCTCAAGACTATTACACTGCCACTTGAGCCACAGCACTACTTCTGGCTTTTTCTGTGTATGTGGTACCAATGAATCAAACCCAGGGCTACACGCATGCTAGGCATGCACTTTACCACTAGGCCATGCTCCTGGCCACTCTGTTAATATTTTAAAGTATACTTTGATTTTCAAAAAAGACTGAAAATATTATTTCATTATCACTTATATTTAATGCTATCATTTTTCAATAAAATTTTAAATAGTTGGAATTCAATGGATCACACCTACCTATAATTCCAGCTACACAGGAGGCTAACATCTAAAGATTACAGTTTGAAGACAGCCCAGGCAGTAAAGTTCATAAGATTCTAATCTCCAATAAACAATTCCCCCCACAAAAAAAATCAGAAGTGGAGCTCTGGCTCCACCAGCCTTGAGCACTAGCCTTGAGCAAATGAAACTCAGGGATAATACCCATGCCCCAAATTCAGACCCAGCATAAAAACAAAACAAACGAACAAACAGGCCCTTAGTTCAAGTTCTGATTTGCCATAAAAACCAAAATAAAACAAGGATTTAGGCTGAAATAGAACTAGGACTTTCAATAATTTTAATGAATACATATATGCTTTTATATATCTTGGGAAAATAGAGATCTAGACAGAGATTTTCATGTTTTTTTTTAATACAAGGGAACTTAGAATTGTATAGTAGTTGTAAATTTCTTATAAATTTAGTTTTATTGTTTCTTTTTAAATTTTCTTTACACATCAGCCACATCCATCATTGGCTGAAAAAGTTCAAGCTATTTGTAGGCCCGGACACTTAAAGATAGTTCACTAAAATTATAATTTGTGGAACTTGATTATTAAACCTCTATCATCAAAACACCTACTAGATGTTTAAAAAGATGGATTGTGTAAAGTTTGATATTTATTTAGATTAGTACATAATCTTAGGCCAACATAAATTTAGAAAAAAAATCAAAAACAAAAAAAGACAACTCCAACAAGTAACAAAACCTCTGCAGTTACTAGTAAACTTATTTTTTATTTTAACATTTATGTGTGGGGCAATAAGAATTTACCTGTATTTTAGACTTTCCATGTGCTTCCAAATATATGTTCTTTCCATGTGTTTTTAGTTTAATCTCTCCATGGTTCTAAGCAATGAACTTAAGTTCCTGACCTTGTCTCTTGGCAATCATCAAGTATTTTCACTTCTAATTTCTAGAATTTTCTGCCATCCTGGTATCTTCTCTTCTATTGTCTTAGATCAAATTCTCATCAAGTACTAGATCAAATCATCCAGTAGTCAATAAAGTCAAGTACATAGAAAATCAGAAAATTGAACAAAATATCACATATGAGGAAAATTTAGCTTTAGTGAATTGATGCAGAATGCTGAAATTAGAAAGTCTGAATAGAATTTGCTGTTGTTGTCATATTCAGTTCCTGTTATTTGGGCATTTGTATTTACGGTTTGAGGTATTTGGGTTTTTTTTTTTTTTTTTTGTCTTTTCTGGATTAGCACTGCAGCCACTTTAACTTTTGCCATTTTATACATGCAGCTCCCAAATAATCTTGACTTTACTATACTCTATCCAGGAGATGGAGTCATATCTACTCTCAGGTATTTTGCTTTTCTAAAGGCAGGATAAGTTTCTTCAACCTGCTTATTATTATGCAAATGCATAAGTGAATTATAAAAATCCACTTAGTGACTCATATGCTGGTTCACCATATAAAATCAGCAAAAATGTGACCACAGCTTCTCCATACCACATCCAAAAGGAGCAGCTTCATGCTCTAACATGTTATTAAGTGGCCTCAGAACTCCAGGCCCACTGTTTTAACACTGAGTTCCATAGTGAGGTCATATGAATAAAACCCTGGGTTCCCACAGAGAGCTTCTCTCCTGAGTCCGGGGAGATGCTAAGGGTCCAAAACAGCAGCCTCATGGGCAGAACCAGCCCTCACCCTGTGGACTCTCAAGGCAAGCTAAGGATTTAGTATGGAGTCAAATTCATGTTCTTCCAAGTTTGGCTAGCTCATTGTTTATTGGGAAAAGATGTTGAGAACTCAGTAAGAAAAACAAACACACAAACAAAAAACAGACATAAAGGAGTTGTTATTCTAATTCTGCTAGTTGCCAGGGAACACTGGGGGCAGAACACACACCTCTGGATGGGGGCTGTTGAATTACATGTATGCATTATTAGACAAAGCTACAGAGAGACTCAGAATTTTGGTGAAAGATGATTCTGGATATTTATAAAATAGAGATTTGGGATGAGATTGACATTTAGACTAACATTAGATTGGTAGTCTGAATAAGGCAGAGCAGCCTCACAATGTGGGTCAGTGTCATCTAATTAGTTGGAAGGCCACAAACCCTGGCCCCGCCCCAGGGTCACCAGAGGCAGCTCTTCTGTACACTGGGGCCCCATTTGGAAACTAGTTTTTCCTCCTGTGTTTGGATCTGAACTTCCAATGGGGCATCTAGAAAAAAGGCAAAGCAAAATGCTATGTAGTATTGAAAGAGTGCATACTCATTAAAAGGCATTAAAGATGTTTACTTCCGGTAAACCAGTGCCTCTCAACCTTAGAGTTATCTAGTAATATAAATTACCCTGCAGATACATCTGAAGAGAAAAGTCATACACTTAAAAATGCAGGAAAGTGATTTGATAAGGGAAGTAATTTATCATTAATAATTTTCTGGCAAAGTGCAGTGGCTCAAGATTGTAGCCCTTTAGTAAAAATATATAGAAAGTAATGGGGTTTGAGCCTAGTTTGGACAAAATGTTATTAAATGTTATTGACAGCCTATCTTTTTCTTTTTTTAATAGTTGTTCACAAATAGCATCTTTTATTTGCATCAGAAATTTTTTGCAACTTATGGGCTTTGAAATTGATCAGTCACTTCACAATGATTGTAAGGATATAGGCCTTTGCTACTAGCTCATATATATTATCTTGGATTCTCATCAATAATATTCTTGCAATTTCCAGGCAGTGAAATGTTTAGCAATATACAATTTTTATTTCATGTCTTATTTGACAGTTTATCTTAACTGATAAATTGAATGCAGAGGCACAGGTCTGTAATCAGAGCTAGTTACTGTAGGAAAATCTCAGTATGGGACCATCCAAGGCTAAACCCCACAAAATCCTACCAAAAACAATAACGGCAAAAAAGTCAGCCCTTTGCAGCCCCAAAAAGATGCTTTTTGGAACACTGACTCACGTGGTTCTGTGCTTCCCTGCAAAGCACAGAGATTTAACAGCAAACCCCAGGACCACAAAAATAAGCAAATGCATTGCCAATTGTATCAGTACATATAAGCTTATGTGAGTGTGCATGTACATAGGGATCTGTACACACACACACACACACACACACACACACACACACACACACTAGCAACAGACCAATGCAGAAATACTAAGAAGATATTCAGGAAAATAAACACTTCAACAAAAGCCTCTTGTAAGCCCACATATAACATTACATCAGTGCTAGGGTTACACTAAGGGAAGAAATCAGAAGAAATAAAAGGCTAAAGACTGAACATAGAAATATCTGCAGTTAACATGATGGCATACATTGGAAATCTTAAAAATAATTAGGTACATATTTTAGAGAACTCAGTAATGTGCCCAAGATAATAACCTCCAATAGAAAATTTCATTCACAATAATGAATAACTAAATCAAAAAATACTTCCAAGTAATAAACATACTCAAAATGTACCAGATCTTCATTGAAGAGCTTTAAACACAATACCTGATTTCAAAATATATTACAAACCTATACTAACAGAAACAGCATAATTACTGGCAAATAGTAGACCAATACAGCAGAACTAAATGTAAAGAATGTTATATCAATCCACACCATTTCCATCAACTTAATCTTTGACAAAGGCTCCAAGATCAAACAGTGGGGAAAAAAGGCAATCTCATCAATAATGAACAGCAGTAGAAAACCTGGAGTCATATACTCAAAAACTAGGGCCCTTTCTCTCTTTTTGACTCAATGTGAATCAAAGATTTCATTGTGCACAAAGCCCTGTGTGCGAATTTCAGCACACACAAAAAAGATCATTGCCTATGTCAACATCTTGAAGTGTTTCTTCTGTTTTCTTATAGGAATGTCATTGATTTAGACTTAACATTGAACCCCATAAAAATGTGGAAGCATGTCTCAGATATAAATTAAAAACAAAACATTACTAAATCACTCAATGAGACTTGAGAAAAAATTACATTTTTCCAGGAAGAAAAATTAAAACATTCAAAGTGACCTATGAAATCTCAGTAGGACAATTTTGCTTTAAACTAGACGAGGTGATTTTATTATGTGCATAGAAAAATAAGAACAAATAATTAAAGTGAAACAGATGATGGGAATTGAATAACATTTTAAACTCATAGTGTCTAGAATAGTGCTATAATAGTACTTAAGAAAACAAACAGTCTGAACCTCTTATCCTAGCTACTCAGGAAACAGACACCTGAAAGACCCAGGTTTGAGGCCAGCCCAACCCAAAAGTCCTATAGATTCCTCTCCCACTACCCAGTAAAAATCTATATTGGAGGTGTGGCTCAGAGAACCAGATTTAGAAACCAACCCTAACGAACATGTACCCATGCACCCACTACATTAAAAAATGTAATAAACAGAAAATAAATGTAAACAAGTGTAAAGGTAATAAATTGTCAGATTAGGAGATTTATCTTAAAGGTTGAAACTTAATCACAAAAAGTAAACACAGAGTATTTAAGAAATTGTGTTCAGAAAAGAATAGCCAGTTAGAATAAAATATTAATTAGGTTGCTTTGTTAACTTGTATCTAATGCAAAAGCACATTCCAAATGGATTGGAGGTTTCAGTGTGGCAAATGAGAGTGAATTCGATGACAGTGTGTTTCTAATATCTGGACTACCTCAAAGTTGGACCTAGGCAACCCTGTATAATAGGGGTGATGGTTTTGCTTTAGGAAAGTGCTTTGCTGATGTGTCAGCTGCCCACCAAGCACAAAAGTAGGTATTGCTGAGAAAGTGTTCCGCAAATGTCATGAAAGTTCCTAATCGGTTAACTTAAAGTAGAAGATCTTAGTCTGAATACTCTCTATAAATCTGATTCAATTAAACATATCAGACTTGTATGCTTTCACTGGGATAACAAAGGATATTCACCAAAAACTTTTGCCTGCTCCTGAGGGATGGATTGTGTCAAAATGTATTTTCTTTAAGTGGTTGTACAAAGGAGTTGCCATTCACGGAAGCAGTTTATGAATATAGTGCATCTTCTTCAATACCACCCCTTTCAACATTCTCACCCACCCCTCCCAGCCAAAGCAGTTTATGTGTACAATATACAATGTGTCTTGATCTGTGTCACCACTTCACCACGTTCACTACCTCACTTTGGTTCAGCCCCTCCTATACACTTCTCAATTCTGTGGTAGATGCAATGAATTTCGCCTACATTCTTCCTCACACCCCCAGTCCCACTTTCCTCTTCATTCCCATTCGTCTACTCCTCTTCTTTTGACAACACTTGCCCTTCTTGCAAGTACCTATTCCCTGATATTTATTTTGTTTGGATTTGATATAGTCTTTTTAAAGAATTACACTATTTGTGCACTCCATGGAGTCTACTACACTTCAGTTAATTCACTCATAACCCCGCGCTTATTATCCAGTGTGTTTTTTTTTATAGATTTATAGGAACATTCTAGATGTCACAAATGAGAGGACCACTTATAAGGAAACAGAAAGATCTGAAAAAATTGTATTAAGTGAATGCGCCACACCCAGGGAAACATAGGTTGCATAGTTTCCAAGGGAGCCACTTTTATTATTACAGATAACAGCTTCCCCCTGTGCCTGTCGTGCACGGGGCAGCTTGGGTCTCCTGACTGGCTTGCCTTACAGATTTCAGACTTGCTTAGTCAGATTCCCATAGTCATATTAACCAACACAACCTACATATTGTAGTATTTGAATGGGGATCCTGTAAGATGGTAATGGAACCAATGGTTTTCTATACTCCCCAGATTTTGTAGTCATGGCAACCTTGTAGTATAAAGCATTGCTCACTCTTGTGGTGATGCCCGGGTGAACAGACTCTTAGCACTGTCATCCCACTTAGTGCCCTACTATTTGAGCACATCTCCACTTCAGTTTTCTTGGTTGTTTATTGCAGCTAAGAGGCTCATAGACTTTGCTTCCCAGGCCGGCATCAAATGGTGATCCTCAGATTTCAGCCTGAGGAGTAGCTAGGATCACAGGCATGAACCACCAGTTCCTGACTTAATGTACTTTATTTTATACAACAGTTTTGCACATACAGTAAAAATGAGCAGAAAGCACATTGCATTCTTATACATATCCAACCCACCCCAGATCCCTGCCTATAACATCTTCCATTGGTGTGGCATAGTCTTAACATCTTTCTAACACGTGCATTTACTAAAACTAATGTCAATACACTGTCTATGTTCAATAGAAGTTGAATGCACAGTTTCACAGATATTTGAACTTTAAAGTTGTATGGTGTTGACCTAGAGGTATGACCATGTATTTTCACAAATGATGTAACTAGAGTGTACATAACTCTTCCCATTTTCATTTCTTTTAAAAACTTTCAGCCATCTTTGAAGCTTTCTTTTGAACACACACACACACACACACACACACACACACACACACACACACACAAACTGCTTGTTTATTTTCTGAAGCTTGCCTGGGCACTTTGCTTCACAATGTACTAATTGCTCTGACTTTGGCCCAGGCTCTTCCCTGATTGCTGCATCTGTGTTTACACATCTCAGAGATCACTGAGAGCCCTGCTGTAGGTCTCTTTAGCTTCTTTCAATACGAAGCCTCCAGGAGCCTAACTGAATTCCCAGTCACCAGATCAGTTAACCCTAAGGGTTTATCCTGTTCACAGTCTGACTTCCACTGGCATTTCCATGGGAAGCCACAGGCAACCTACTCCTTCAGCTTAGGACATGTGGCATATAAAAGTGTGGACTCAAAAACAGTTGACAGATAATTCTGTAAGAATTTCATTATTCCTTTCTTTCAGGAGATAGTAAAAGAGAACAGAGCATGTAACACAATTCCAAAACCAACACTTACTGCTACAGGGTAGATTTCTCTATACTACCAGACTGAAATTAATTCTTACTTAGTATGTGATTGAATGCTATCCTTATTGAAGTTAAATGGAGGTATTGCAGTATTGCTCTTATTTAAAAGCTTAAAATTCAACTTAATCCATTGGGAAATAGTTAACATCAGTAAAGGCTCTAATAATGTCAGCAACATAAGTCTACTATATGTTAGAAGAACAAGATGGTAAGTATTTGGAGTCAGGCACACAAAAATAAATAGGTAAAAGGCGGTCAGGAATGCATGCCCAATATAATGTATCAAAAATACTATTTATGCCATTGTGGAATTCTTTTAGACAAGGCAAAAACTGATTTGTCAATTTGATTGCCTGTCAAACAATTAAAAATAATAATTTTGAAGGATCTCAGGAAGCAACAAGAAAACTGACATACAACTTAAGGAGCATCAGAATAATGATGAGAAGAGTGTGAGAAGTTCAACAGTGAAAGAGAAATTATAAAGAGAAATCAAACTGAAATATTGGATCTCATATATATTATACACATAGAATATATATTATATGTATGTCATATATATACAGGCACACACACACACACACACACACACACACACACACAATGAACAATGCAGGACAGACTATGAATACACACACAAGCTGATCATATAAGAGAAAGAATTGGTGAAGTGAAGCCAAAAACCCAGTTGCAGGGATTTGGTGTGACAGTGACTCCCGCAAGGCAGAACTAATCTACTCCATCACTCCTCCAGTACTATGGCCATTTGCCAGTAAGAGAGAGAGAAAATTATTGTTTGAGGCTGAAGTACCCTGACGACCCAAAACAAGAAAAAATCGTAAAGTCATAGAGCTGGAGACACCAGGCCACAGCATTTTTGTGGGTGCTGGTCACAAGAGCCAGTCATGGAAAGGGTAATATTGGATAAGGGCCCACTGAGAAGTTTAAAAAGCAGTGAGCACAGGCTGTAGAGGGCATTTGACTCAGTGATTCTACTCTACTGTCAAGAAGATATCCAGCATGTGTTGTTATTTGTTTTCTTGATCATGGCTATTCTAACTGGAGTGAGGTGGAGTCTTAGAGTTGTTTTAATTTGCATTTCTTTTATGACCAGAGATGTTGAGCATTTCTTCATGTGTCTAGAGGCCATTTTTGTTTCTTCTTCAGAGAAGACTTTCTCTAAGTCTTTGGCCCATCTTTTAATGGGATGGTTGTTACTTTGGAGATTAGTTTTAGATTGATTCAATTTTTTGAGCTGTTGATATATTTTAGATATGAGGCCTTTGTCTGTTGTATGGTTGGTGAAGATCTTCTCAAACTCTGTAGGCTTCCTAATTAGTTTACTAGCTATGTCTTTTGCCATACAAAAGGTCTGCAGTTTAATGCAGTCCCACTTATCCAGCCTTTCTCTGATTTGTTGTGATTCTTGGTCCTTATTAAGCAAGTTTCGACCTGTGCCAAGGAGGTCTAGTGTATTTCCTATTACTTCTTGTAAAGTTTTCAGAGTGTCGGCTTTTACCTCTAGGTCTTTGATCCATTTGGAGTTAGGATGTGGCCAGGAGGGATCACTACTACACTGTTGGTGGGAGTGCAAACTCGTTCAACCACTATGGAAAGCAGTATGGCAGTTCCTCAAAAGACTAAACATAAAACTCCCCTATGACCCAGCAATTCTACTACTTGGCATTTACCCAACCTTCCAGAAACAAAGACATACTAAATCCACCAGCACAACAATGTTCATTGCAGCACTATTTACCATAGCAAAGATATGGAACCAACCTAGATGTCCCTCAGTTGATGAGTGGATCAACAAGATGTGGTATTTATACACAATGGAATTCTATGCTGCTGTCAGAAAGAACGACATCTCCCCATTTGTAAGGAAATGGAAAGACAGAAAAATTCATATTAAGTGAAGTAAGCCAGACTCAAAGGAACATAGGCCCAATAGTCTCCCTCATTTGTCATAATCAGTAGAAACCTTGGGCTCTCCTAGCAGAGATTTGCAATAGAGCAAAACCTTAATACAAAAGGCCATATAGTAGGACGCTAAATGAAAGGATCTCTAGGATATAGAAACATAAGCCATATAATGAATGATTGTTGTTCTTAGGTACTATGTTATCTCTCATCTCTTTTGTTGTCCCTTGGTTATCTCATATTGTTACAGTATTTCACTTTATTACCTGATGTATCGGATATATTTGTATTTGGTTATTTGAAATTGGATAGGGAACGGGGGAAAACAAGATGAGGGGTGGGGAGTGGGGGGAGGGAAATGGGGACCAAGATATGTGAAAGGGTATCAATGTATGGGAATTAATGCACCATCTATCTGGTAAATATCATGTAGCCCTTCTATTAATTACAATAAAAATATATGAAAAAAATAAAAATAAAAAAACAAACAAAAAACCCCAAAACAAACAAACAAACAAAAAAAGAAGATATCAAGTCTCTTGGCTATCAGTCTAAGAGACTCAGAGCTTTGGGCCTCCGAATCTGCTTCCCTGATCTATGGGGATGTGGAAATTCAATAAATAAAAATTAAAAACTCAGTGGAAAGCATTGCCAACAGAGTAGACCAGGAAAATGAAGGGTAACAGTGGCTAAAGACAACAAAAATTAAGGAATGATTTCAATTAGATAGCAATGGTAATTTTTAAGGTAGTAATCATGACCACAGCATCCGATGTTTCTAAGATGCTGCAAAGAGTTGAAACCAAAAAATCCATGCTATAGAAAAGGAAATCAAGATACAGATGGAAAGCACCTGAAATTTAGAGAAAGCAATTTGACATATGATTACAACCCACATTTAGACATGACCAGAAAAAGAACTTCTAATATATTAATATTATTAAAATGTCAATAATACAGAACAAAGAAAAAATTACTAAGAGCTTTGAGAGATAAATACCAACTTATTTACAAACACAGACCTGTCAGAATAATAGACTTCACTGTAGAAAGTCTAAATCCCAGGCAAGTCTGGACTGGTACGTGTCAAGTACTGAAACAAAATAGCTGCCCATCAAAACTCCCATAGTCAGCAATCTTCACCTTTAAAATGAAAGGAAAAATAAAGACTTTCTATGATATGCATCAAGCCATTCCTGACCACTGACACATATATAAAAGAACACTGCATAGAGAGGGAAAGAAAGAATACATTAATGGGAGACTTTAGGAGAGAATAAACCTCACACTAGAAAAATTAGTAAACAAACGGGAATTAGGAAAGAACTAACCAATGTGAACTCAGGGAAATAGCAAACTTTCTAAGATAATAGGGGATACATTAGTTTACACCTTTCCATAATTACCCTAAGTATAAACTGTCTTAACTCTTGAATTAAAAGATTCAAACTGGCTGAATGGATTAGAAGCAAGGTCCCAAAAGTAGTTTCTCCTTCTTGGTTACCTTTGACTATATTATATAAAAGAGCATTATTTTCTAAATACATTTTTCTATTGTCTGAGTCAGATTATAGAGATGCATTTTCCCACTTAAGCTACTCTGGCAGTTATTATTATTATTATTATTTTTGCCAGTCCTGGGGCTTGAGCTCAGGGCCTGAGCACTATCCCTGTGTTTTCTCAAGGCCAGAGATCTACCACTTGAGCCACAGCACCACTTCCAGCTTTTTCTATGTATGTGGTACTGAGGAATCGAACCCAGGTTTTCGTGCATGCTAGGCAAGCACTCTACCCCTAGGCCAGATTCTCAGACAGCCATTTTGTTTTTGTTTTTGATATAAAGTGTCATTCTATTGTACACTGATTAGGCATAACTTCACAAACATTCATACCCTTTCTTATGACATGGTCCCCATTTCCTGTCCACCCTCCCTCTGCTTATCTTGATTTTCCCCCTTCCCTATCCAATTTCAAATAACCAATTAAGCACATATAAAATATATCAGATAACAATGTGAAATATTGTAACAATATGAGATAAACAAGGAATGACAAAATAGATGAGAGATAACATAGTATATTAAGGACAACAATCACTCATTATATGGCTTTTGTTTCCTTATCCTGGAGGTCCTTACATTTAGTGTTATACTATTTGGCCTAATGTCTAGGTTTTTTTCTATTGTAAATCTCTGCTAGGAGAGCCCAAGGTTTCTACTGATTATGACAAATGAGGGAGACTATTGGGCCTATGTTCCTTTGAGTCTGGCTTACTTCACTTAATATGATTTTTTCTAAGTCTTTCCATTTCCTTACAAATGGGGAGATGCCGTTCTTTCTGACTGCAGCATAGAATTCCATTGTGTATAAATACCACATCTTGTTGATCCACTCATCAACTGAGGGACATCTGGGTTGGTTCCATATTTTTGCTATGTTAAGTAGTGCTGCAATGAATATCACTGTGCTAGTGGATTTAGTATGCCCTTGTTTCTGGACGATTTGTTAGCTTTTTTAAGAAAGAAATGCTAATAAGAAATGTGTTTAAGTCCTTAACCTTAATTGAATGTTCTTCATTTGTTATGAAAGTAATTGATTTTTTTCACTCTATGAAATAATCATTTTTGGTTTTGTATGTGGTAAACATAAAATTTCTTAAATTACATAAGATAATGTATTTAGTTTTTGACATTAACAGTCAAATTCTGTGAGCTTTTAGGACATTGATAAGAATAGAGTACATTTATATTCAAATCTTAAAGCCAGTGGATCTGTTTCAAGACTCCTTGAAGTGCTTTCTATTCTTGGATCTCAAGGACCTGTGTTTTAGGTGGAAACCTTGAAATGAGGAATGAGGGAAGAATATGTGAAGAGTAGAAAAATTCATAGGGAGAGAAAAATAAAAGTGTGTGCATTCTAACGTTACACCTTGATCTGTGGCAGCTCATCAAAACCATATTCTCACAAAATTTGTTTTTATTAATTTAATAGTTATTGCCTTACTCAGATGAGAGTTGACATGATTGCTAGATCTGATTTTAGAGTAACGAAAATGTTTAAAAAGAGAATAAATAATTTATCCTCTTGTTTTTAAAAGTCAAATAACAATTCCTCTGGAATATTTTAAAAGTGGTTTGAGACCCCCCTAAAATATGAAATACCGAATACTTTAAGCTAACTTATTTGAAGTCCTCACACATGTGTGGATTTTAAAGACTGATTGGCATCCTTTTGTATTTCAATTAGGTATCTCTTTTTAATTAAAATTTAACTTACCTGAACAAATGAACCACATCTGCAGTCGTAGTATGTCATAAAATGTACAAACATTGTTTATTTTTCTATGCATAAGGCTTAAATTCCCTAGACCCCAAGTAATAAACAACTGTTTTGTCAGAACTATAATATTCTAAACAAAAGCAAAGCATGAAATGGAACTCTGTAGGTGCTAAGGACATGATCACTCATAATTATCTCTTGGAGATAAAATATGTCATTTTCTTAAAGGAATCAAGTCACTTGTTAAAATACAATCATTTGATACATCCTGAAAACAATTGCTCAGTGAAGGGAAGAAGGCCATCTATCTCAATTTGTTTTTCTTGGTTATTTAAAATTAGTCTCTAATTTTGATTGTTACTCATTCGTCTTTGACATAGATCAATTAGTCTTTCTTTGCCAGGGGATAAAGTTTTAGAATGTGAAGCAATATAACTAAGATTATCAGTAGAAAATGGATGAAATTAAAAACTCAATTTACTTCCTCTGTATTTTCCTTCCCAGAGGATCATATCCGAGAAAATCCTTTTGGTTATGAGACTCACTGGATCTGATAGACAACAGAGTTTATCAAATAATTTGTTCAGTAAATTGAAAAAATTTGAAAAACTATTTCTTGATATATTATTCTTTTTAGTCAACACAGACAACATGAAAGGACTGAAACTAACCCTTGGATATAGTCTTAATTAGAAATTTTACAAGATGAGTCTAAATGAAAGGACCTCCAAGATATAGAAACAAGACTCATCTAAGGCGTGACAATTGTTCTTAATATAGTTCTTTTGTTATCCTTTGGTTGTCTCATATTGTTACAGTATCTTACTTTGTTATCTGATATATTGTATATATGCTTATTTGTTTATTTGAAATAGGATAGGGAAGGGAGAAAACATGATGGGGGAGAAGGTGGGGAGGGAAATGGGGACAAAAACATGAGAAGGGGTAGCAATGAATGTTAAGTAATATACTTTCTATCTAGCGAATATAATGTAACTCTTTTATTAATTACAATAAAAATATATTGAAAAAATAAAATATTTATTTCTTATTTCATTTGATGGTTAAATCACTCACCTGTCCAACTTCCAGTAAAATTTCACCAAAAGATGTGGGAGAGAGTTTTCCCAAAGTAAACCATGTATTTGTGGCATATCAATTATAAAATTGGTGGTGACATTTTAATTTTTTTTAGATGTCTCTCTACTTTCTGTAAGGAAGAAAAGGTTTATCTTCTCTAGGTTTAAATGTTTTCTTGAACTCTGAAAATTGCCCAGCTGTATCTTGAAAAAAAGAGATACTATGGCTTTTGACTCTCTTTCCTGTCCTACGGATAAGAGCTTGGCTGCTTTCATAAACAGTGAACAGCTGTTCAGCTTCTAATACTATTAAACAATCCTTTATTTTTTCACAGGGGAAGTTTATCTTGATTGTATCTTCTTCCACCTCAGTTAAGAGACTCACTAAAAGAGTTCGAATTTATAAATGATTCCTTAACCAAGTCTTTCAATAAGGTATTCAACTACTGATTTAAGCCTAAAAATTTCAGTGAACCCCCCTCTCTGTCTCTGCCATTCTCTCTCTCTCTCTCTCTCTCTCTCTCTCTCTCTCTCTCTCTCTCTCTCTCTCTCTCTCTCTCTCTCTCTCTCTCTCTCTCTCTCTCTCCGTCTCTCAGTCATGACTCTAGTCCTTTATTGTGTTTGTTACTCTTGAGATGGCATCTCACTTGTTGCTCAAGCCCTTGCCTATACAACAATTAGAATAATTTAGGCAAGCTTTAGATAGGACTACAGTCTTGTGACACCATGTTCAGCCTCTTTCCATGGAGATGGAGTCTCCAGGACTTGGGCAGGGCTGATCTGAAATCATGATTCTCTCACTCACGGCTTTCTATATAGCTTTGGGTGACAAGTGCATGACTTCTCCCCAGCTATGGTGAGAAAGAGGGTCTCACAAACTTCTCTGCCTGGTCTCAAATCTCCTTTCAGCATTCAAAGTAGGTAGGATTACAGGTATGAACCATTGTTGCCCTGATTTAGTAAGTTCCCTTTATTTACCAATCAAATTGAAATTTTGGAATCTACAAAGTAATAAACTACTAAAGTAAAAAAGTCGGTGTGTATTTGCCAATTATGGTCAAACCAGATAAAATTATTTTATAATATTTTATGATATTCGAAAACCCAGTGACATGGGAACAAAAAATATGTCATCATTTTTGCCTCTTCTACATTGCAAGTGTCTTAAAGAGAAACAACAAAACTATGTGGGGTCCTGAAAATTACCATCTATACAATACTTTCTCCAAGAAGAATTAGAGCATAAGGACTATATAAGCTTAATTTACTGTATCATGTGACAATGTAAGTGCTTTATTTCTGCAATTAGAACTTACTATTGAGTCTAAAGATAAGAAGAATAAGAAAAACGCCAGCAGAGTGCACAAATAAAAACACAGGTAAAATTTTAAAGCAAATATAGATAGGCTTGCTATAAGGCAAAAACAGCTATTCCTAGAAAGACTTCCTGTTCTTACTAGTCAGATAGTAGAGATAGAGATGTCTACACGTATATGATCTATACACATGAATACAAGCACTGTCATAAAGAAGTTATCTTCTTATATGTAGACTGCCATAATGTGGGATACTTTGAGGATGGAACTCAAAGATTTGATGTACCTCAGAACATTTTAGTTGCTTTACAATGCTACCCAATGCCATAAATATCTAGCTTTATAATGGCAAAGGGGCTGTATGCATTCCAAGTAACAACATTTGTTTTTTTTTTGCCAGTCCTGGGCCATGAACTCAGGGCCTGAGCACTGACCTTGGACTTTCTCAAGGCTAGAGCTCTACCACTTGAGCCACAGCACCACTTCTGGATTTTTCTGTGTATGTGGTACCAAGGAATTGAACCTGGGTCCTCGTGCATGCTAGGCAAGCATTCTACCACTAGGCTAAACTCCAGGCCCCCAAGTAACAACTTTTTATCTGTATTTTTGTTTTTGTTTAGTTTACTAAATCAGTGCCTATAGGTTAGCAATGCCACAGGGGCTTTGAACTAAGGAACTGCAACAAATACAAAGATAAATACCAGAAGGTTTCCAGCAAAGTGCATTTAAATTGTCAGCAGTGTGATGCTAAAGCATTCTAGAGTGTTTTGAAATAGGATTTTGAGCATCCTTTTTGAATAAAGTTATTTGAATATAATTGATCGAAAAAACGATTAAATAGTATTTTGTTGTTGATTTAACTGTATTCAAGTACTTCTTAATTCACTAGAAGACAAAGTTTTAACAACTCTTTACAATAAGAAGTGTCTACTGGGTGCTGGTATCTCAAAATTGTAATCCTAGGTATTCAAAAAGGACAAAAACATGAAAAGGGGTGTCAAGGTTCGAGAAAGAATATACGCATTAACTGTACCCCTCCGTACATTATCCTGAGAATAAAATACAATAAAAACAGCAAAAATTTGAGGACTGTAGTTCAAAGGCAGCAAAAATAGAAGTCTCCAAGAATTTTATGTTCACTTAACCAGTAGAAAGCTCGAAGGTGTGGAAAAAGCCAGAAAGTAGAGATGTGGCTTAAGTTGGTAGTGTTCCAGGACCTGAGTTCAAGTCCTAGTACTAGCATAAAGAAAAAGAAAAGAAAAGAAGGCAGACAGGAAGGAAGGAAGGAAGAAAGGAAGGAGAATGAAGGTATATCTCTTATTACTATTTTAGATATTCCACAAAATTTAGAATTTGAATCTTTTAACAACTATTTATTTACCATTGCAGCATATTCTTTTAAAGGAAAGGTAAAGGCCAACTAGCAACATGCATTTAAAACATTGAAACAAAAAAGACAGCTTAGGATCCATACACGTTTTCTCCATGTACAAATCACTTCAATAGATCTTATATCACTTGGTTTTCTCAATAACCAAGTTTGCAAGGACGTGATACTTTTTCATTTCCCAGATGAAGAGAGAGAAAGGCTCTAAATTCTTCCATGTCTTGCCTTGAACAGTGTGCTACATGAGTTTAGTTTGGTCTCACTCCCATGATCCTCCTGTCCATTAACATCTGCCAGGAGATAAAGATAGCCCAATTGTTAGAATATCAAAGATTAAAGATCATTTTTGTTTGCTTTCTAATTAAAAAGCTTTTTTGGTTTAAGATAAAAGAGAATTCAGAAATTATTTACCATGTAAAAATTTGTTTTCCCTCCATTCAGTTCTTTTCCAATTCAAGGGAATTACTCACATGACTGCTGCATATAATAGTAAACAACTCAGAATGCCAGCAGGTCGATGAGACCTATGAGTATAATAGTTGTCGCTGACATTCAGCATCTCTGTTCCTCATTATCTGTTGGGCTAATTAATATGATTTTAAATATTTCATGTGAAAGTATGTTTGTGGAAAAACATGATGAAATAAACCTCAGATTGACTGGAATTTACAAGCTCATTTAAGGAAAAGTCTCAAGGATTTTTTTTTTTCTTACAAATGTAATACCTCCCCAGATGGCAATCTTTGTAGTTTGTGGCATTGATTCAAAAAGCAAATTAACTGCCTCTTTCCTAACTTCACCAAGCATTTACAGGCCTCCCTACAGAATGGGTTCAACAGTAATTAAAATAACACCCTTCCTCAGGGTGAAGTTACACTGGAGGAGTTAGGGGATGTTTTCTTTTCCTTCTTTTGGCTGAATGCCTTTCCCCCCAAAATATGAGAAAGGGATGAGAGCAAAAAAAAAAGTCTGAAAAAAAGAAGTTGGAAAAGGAGAAGGTAGATAGAAAAAAGCTCAAAATAGTATTTCAAAATCTAAGTCCCATTAAAAACTGTTAATTTTTCATGCATTCCCTATCAGACAGTGATAGATAAACAGGATTTTTAAAAAAGGAAAAAGGAAAAATATCATTTACTCACTGTAGCAGCAGGAAATCAAGGAGAAAAAAATAAACAGGGCTGGAATTGTGGGCCTTTAACCTGCTCGTCAGACAATTTCATTCTGTGTATATTTGTGTGTTGGTAACTGGTGAAGGGGAGAAAAAGGGACAGGAGGCTTGTGGGATTCTGGGGACTCCCACAGCTACCAGGCCAGCTGTACAAACATACACAAGCTTTGTTAAGGTAAGGTGGGCAACAAGTTAAAACTGCTGAGCTATCTGACCCATAAATCCCTCGCAATAGCTCTACTTGAAGGAGAGCCAGAAGTTATGTGTAAATGTTTCATCCAGCCAGAAGCTGTTGCTCATGTCTGTCTCCTCTCCTCTCTCTCAATGGATACTTTGGCTGGTCACATTTCAAGTTGAATGTTGAGAGGCATAAATATTCATCTCAACTTCTCCTCTCCTCAAGGACAGGCAAAAAGAAAAAAAAAGGGTGGGGGAGTGAGGTGAGGGAATAGTGACGTGACCCAGAAAGTCTCCTCCATGACCTTGTAGCTCGCTCTCTCTCTCTCTCTCTCTCTCTCTCTCTCTCTCTCTCTCTCTCTCTCTCTATATATATATATATATATATATATATATATTCCCCAAATATATATATATATATATTCCCCAATTGTGAGCCAATTGAGGAAGACAATGGAACTCTCTGTTATTGTCCCTTCAAAAAACACTATGACTTTACGTTTCCACTTTTTAAACAAGTAGGGCACACAGGATTAGAAATACTCTCTTAAATAACCCCAGTGTTGCCCTTTGCTGTTACTCTGATTCACCACACATAATCTCAGCCTGGCAGGACCATCTTGAAAGTGCACAATGCTGGGGTTCTAAATTGCTAACCCCAAAGACAAACTTCCTAAGCGTTTTCTTTTCTCTTTTCTAAACATTTCTGAACTCCAAGTGACCTCCTTTTATGAAGCTTCCAAATGGCATCCAAACACCTTAAACCTCATGTAGCTTGCTAAGCTGTACAGATCATTCAAACACTGAAGAACAGCTCAAACAATGACAAATAAAACAGGCTGAATTTAAGGAGAGAATGACTTTTGTAAACAATCAGAACGCTAGAGATGTCTCTATATTTAATAGTATTTGGCAACTACCTTTGGCTTTCCAAAATCTTTGAGGAGGAAGGGAATATACTTCACACTAAAAACCACAGGCTTTACTCCCAGAGCGCTCTTAATTCTAGGCACATCTTCTCGGATCCCTTAGTTATGTACAGTATGGTAGAGATGTTTTGCAAATGATGCATTTTGGTCAGTTCTGGCTTTGAACTCAGGGCCTGAGCACTGGCCTTGGGCTTTCTTAAGACTAAAGCTCTACCACTTGAACCACATTCTGGCTTTTTCTATGTATGTGGTACCAAGGAATTGAACCTCTGCCGTTCCTGCATGCTAGACAAGCACTCTACCACTAGGTCAAACTCCCGGCCCCAAATGATGAAATAACAGTTCATAGTAATCTCAAGATTTGCTCAACCAATATTTATTGAACCTCTAGAATACTCTAAGCACCAGATTTGGATCAGGGGTAGTAATAGGGGATTCACTGCCCATACTCTCTTCCACGGTACACACTCAGGAAAAGAAGACAAAACAGTGATACACCTGATGAATGGGTAAAGATGGACAACTGTGGAAATTCATAGGTACCAGAAATGACTAATGGCTAGATGAAGTCAACAAAAAGACATGCTTGAAAATCATCATCGTCATGACAGAAAAAAAGAATAGGGAGATAGGGCTGACTTGTAACAAAAGAGTTAAATTAGATAGGGTGAGTCATTCCCAACTGAAGAAGGCTGTAGCCCAGCCAACTTCAGAAGAGGCAGAATCCTACTTCCTGCTTCCCATGCAGAAGTCATGACCTGCTCATCTAGGGAATGATTAGAAGTCTCTATGAAACAATAACCAAACTCCCCAGATATACAGTTTCCTGCCTTTTGCCCCTGCCTCTTTGGATCCACAGACTCAAAGAGATTTTGTGTGTGTGTGACCTCTAGGAACCTAGGAAGTCCTGTGATATGAAATGTGTTAAGTTGCTATCACGGTGACAAAATCAACCTATAAGAAAAAGAGTTTTGATTGATGGTTTTGGAGGTCTCAGCCTATGGCAATTTAGGGAACTAATGGAGAAATAAGCTCTGAGTTCAAATACCACGCAAAATAACAACAACAATAACAACAACAGCACTCCTCACTAAGCAGATAAAAAGCTAAGAGTTAAACATAAAATGAAAAGTACACTCGATACATCCAAATTAAATATCACATCAACAGTCCATTATAGAAATTTATCCAATTAAGTTTTTGCTTTTTGTCCCTCATCTATAAACTAGGATAGCAATTGTTTTCCTCACTAGCTGGTATGTAAGTAAAACCATTGTAATATTATAAAATATTCATTTAAAATGAAGCCTATATTAAAAAGTCATTAGTAATCAACCCAAGGTCAAATGTACCCTAATATATCTCTCTGATGTCTTGCTTGAATCAGAAAAAACCCTGGTTTTATTTTTTTGCTGCTCTGAGTATGGAATGTTTCATTTTAAAAGATTGTTGTGGCTACAAGAGTTTGGACATTGCTGTTTTAAACCAATAAACTTTTTGATCACCTGGGATTAGTCTTTTCCATACATGGAACTTTATGATTGAAAAGTCAGGAAATCATCACTTGAAATTCATAATAGCCACCTGATCCACTCCAGACAAAAATACTATCAGGTTGAATTTCTGTGTAGAAAAGTAATAAAGGAAAAAATCAAACTAAAATATCCCTTTTTTAAAAAACAAACAACATACTTTAAGTATGTGCCTTCCAATGTTAATAATAGGAAAATGGTATCATTATCTACACCTGAAGTACAAAAAATAGTTATGTCATACACAGGCATGGAATTCTCAACTAGTCAGTAAAAGATAGCAACATCTTTCCAAATGGCTGTCTGGCATCCGACCTAAGAAGGAAAAATGTCTAATCCATAAAGTGTACCACTTTTCCCTCTTTCAGTCAAGGGATAGAATTTCTTCAGTACCCAAATTGAGAAGGCCACTTCATAGATTTGCTTTTCATCTAAAAGTAGACTTATTAAACATAGTCAAAACAACAAAAAGACATTAGATCTCTTCTGGGTCATTTTCAGGCCTCTAGATAAAGCAGTTCTAAAACAGAAAGAATGAAAAAAGAGAGAGAAAGGAAAGATGACAGAAACAAAGAAGAAAGAAAGAAGGGAGAGAGATAGAAAGGGAAGGAGGGAAGGAGGAGGGTGGGAAGGAAGAAGGAAAGAAGAAAGGAAGGAAGGAAGGAAGGAAGGAAGGAAGGAAGGAAAGAATGAAGGAAGGAAGGAATGGAAGCTAGCTCTTATTAAAGTATTTCTAATTGTGAATACTTCATTTTTATTTTTTTAAAAAAGTTATCAACCTTAAATCGTTCTTCCTTTCATCTAAACTGGTTCTGAAATTCAAGTCTGCTCTTCTTCTGTAATACTCTACTGAGGGACAACAAGAGGATTAGCATTTTCCTCAAAAATAAAACAAATAAAGAATTAATTGTTTAAGCCTTGGTTCATGCATAGCAACAGTTGCTAAGGTGAAATCTCTAATCGTAGCACAAGTTCAATGCTGTAAAGTTTCTGTAGAACATCAATCAATAACTCATTCCCATTTGAGGCAGTATCAGTTCTGCCTGGATACGGACACCTGTCATACATTCTCCAAGGTCATGGTTGAATTCACCAATTTGATGAAGGTCTTAAAACTTGACTTGACCAGCCTACATTCTGAAGCACCAGGTTTACTAACCTCCTCAAGCTATAAGCTCAGAATTTTGAACCACTTATATCACCTCTGCAGTGTCATCAACAAAATATTAGTAGACAGTGAATGTTCAGCATGAAAGACAGCCAAAATCTAGCTCCTCGTAACTATAGATGTAGAGATGCTATGACGTGCACATATTTGAAGGTAGAGTACAAAGAAAGGGAAAATAAAAAGGATGGATCCAGATGTAGATACTGCTTTTAAAAACATACTAAGAAGAAACTAGAAAGCAGCGTGATGGAAAGAAAAATGTAAATTTCTTACCAATAATCAGAAAAACAAAATTTCTTTTCTTTGAACTTTGGGAAAATGCAATTGTATTCTCAGACTGTTCAGCTCTAGCTCCTCAGATCTGTGTATCTCTGTGCGTGAGATTTCAATCGTTTAAATGAAATTAAAAAAAAACTTTAACTTGTAGAAATAATGAGCATAGTTTAAAAAGGTGGTTCTGAGCAGCAGAAAAGAAAGTTTTCATACAGAGAAATAAATTTCACATTGTTACATATAAATTATGATGTTTTCCTTGGGTGATTTTTGCTGTTGCCAACATTCACAGTGTGACATGCTCTCTGAGAGCCATCAACCCAACTTAGCTTGTTATCTTCTTGCACTTTGATGTTTCACCAAGACCATGCTCCAGAAGTTCCCAAACAGAAGAATGACACATCCAAATGACGTGTGTGTGTGTGTGTGTGTGTGTGTGTGTGTGTATGAGTCTATGTTTATGATAGACCTGTAAAAGTTGATGAAAAGAGAAATAAAAGTATGTGTGCTTATATTTGTATATTTTTTTGCATGCATCTCTGCATACTAACACAGTTGTAACTGCTTTTGAGCCTTTGGTATACTCCATTGTTCTCCTACTCATTGAACACTCACATCTCCTTCTTACCTGTTGGACTATTGCAAGTTTTTTTTTTCAGATATTGATTTTTATAAAAAGAATGTCAAAGAATGGTAGCCTTCCCTGAGCAATGAATTTCAGGTAGTAGTCTTTTTAAGCAAATATATTCACTGAAGTAGGTAAGCAATGACAATTAGTCATAAGAGAATTTACAGATTTTTGAGAAAAATTTTTCTTCCATCTTTAGACAAAAATTTCTCATAAAGAAATCTCTCCTAAGATACAACAGAATCACGTTAGTTAGGCTCAGAACTAAGCATCTATTTCCAACTCCATATTCAATGACATTATCTTGGAGCATGAAATCCATCATGTCCAGAAAATGTAAAACGTGTTCATCAGTAAAGGCTGCAACTTGAGATACATTTTGTTTGACAAAGAATAAGTTAATAAACATTCAACTGAACATCAGTAACATGCAGCATCCTTTGAAGCTGTCACAGTTGGCTTTAGTGACCACCTGGTCACTGGGACTGTAGATAACAATGACACACTGAGACAATGAAGGATGGCAGAAATGGAATTGTGGTTGTGACATAAGAACTCTGAATGCTTTATAATGTTTTCATTTATTTAACTAAACCTGAAATACAGACTATACATTAGTGAATGAGTCCTCCTTATCTAAAGAAGTGTTGTGGAATGCCTTCACACTTTTCTTCAAGCTGAAAATAACAATTTACAGTCTGTAAAAATAGAGAATGAGGCCAATTATTGTTTGCTTAAGAAATCCCTAAAATTATACATTTTTTCCTCTCATCAAAAGAAAGGGGGATGTTGGGCTTGGTGACTCACACCTGCAGTCTTACTCAGGAGCCTGAGATGTGAGCATAGCGGTAGATGGACAAGAGAACACTTCCCAAAGTCTCTCATTTTCAACTTACCGGCATTAAAAGCCAAAAATGGAGGTAGAGATCAATGGTAGAGCACTGGCCTTGAGTGAGAAGGCTAAGCAAGAGCATGGTGGCCTGTGTTCAAACTCTAATAACAGGACCAAAAGAAAAAGTATTATCATTTTATTTGAAGCTTTAAGTGTAAGTGTGGGTGGGTAGGGAATTTACTGAAGACAATAACAAAACTGCATCTATCCTTTCTTTTCCAAATTACAGAAAGGATCACTAGGTGCTAGTATTTATAAAATAAGATATTCTGAGAGAAATACAAGTTATAGGAAGTTATAGGAAGAACAGCAGGAGATGTACTGCTAACCCACTGAAATAACACTATAATAATCCTTCTCACCACACATGGTCTACAAGGACACAATCAGATCCTACTCAGACTAGAATTTAAGTGATGGGATTTCCCTGATGCTTGGAGTTGAGCTTAAGTAAGCTATATTCTCCAGTTGGGGAGGCAGTCGGCTGAGGATAGTGTGAAATGAACTGGCCTGGTTTCATCTGAAACCAATTACCATGTGTGGACCCAAATTGCTGAGCTTCTTCCAAGCAGCCGCATCCCTGGTGCAGCTGGAAGTCAGCTGGTGAGTGCTGTCAAGAATTCTCCCTATCAATTGATTCCAGGCCAGGTTGTGATTGCCTTTCACCTCTCAAACATCACTTTTCTCTGTTGCTCCAAAAACTGTTCCAAATGGCAAGAATTTGCAAGTATAATTAAGTAAGGAGTGGGGAGAAGAAAAGGTTGGGCCAGAGTTGGAGACAAAAAGTAAGAAAGATCAGGAAAGAAAAAAATACTACTATAGGAGTGTGATGAATTTATTTTACTGGTAAATTCTCATTTATCTGGATTTTACAGTGAATGAATTCTTCCTCTTTGTCCTGCCAAACACTTTCTTCCTTCATAGAAGGAAGCAGTGTTAACATTTAAGTGAATTCTCTATAAATAATACTGCTGATTTATTTATAATGAATTTAATCTCTTCTTTCCCCCTTATTGTGATCATTTCTTAGTTTAAAATAAGATCCTAGGGTATCATAGCTAGAAAACTTGATTCTATAGAATTTGTTGTTCCTTTAATAACAGAAGTATAGTAAAATGTACAGCTTATCCTTTACCTGAAAGGTCATTATAGTATAATTTCAAGCATACTTTAAACTAAATAATATTTAAGAAATAAAACACAAGCTGGAGGCATGGCTCAAGTGGAAGAGAACCAGTCATGAGTAAATAGCTAAGTGATCATAAGGCCTTTGAGTTCAAGTCCTGGTACCAGCCAAAAACAAAACAAAACAAAACAAACACACACACACAAACTCAAAAATATATTACTTTGCTTTTATAACAAGATAACTATAAAGAGAAAACCAAGGCATGATCAACTATTGCAGTGATTATCAAATTTGCTACATACCAGAATTACCATTGTTTTTCAACCCCTAATATGCTAATATAATTAGAAAGGGTTAAATTTAACATTAGGCTTTTCAAAATCTATCAAAATTAAGTTTGATTCTTACCAGTTTCCTGTATCATACAGGAGTCAGGAGCATAGCCTAGTGGTAGAATGCTTGCCTTGGCCTTGTATGCACAAAGTTCTGGGTTTGATTCCTTTGTACCACATTCACAGGATAAACAGAAGTGGTGCTGTTGGTCAAGTGGTAGAGTGCTAGATCTGAGCAAAAAAAATGTCCAAGGACAATGCCCAAGTCCCGAGTTCAAAAACAAGATGAGGGAAGGGGGTGAGGGGAGGGAAATGGGGACCAAGACATGAGAAAGGGTATCAATGTGTGTAAATTTATGTACCTTCTATCCGGTAAATATAATGTAACCCTTCTATCAATTACAATTAAAAAATATATGAAAAAAGTTAAAAAAAAACCCAGGACTGCCAAAAAAAAATCATACAAAAGTTCTTTAGTAAAGAAGGAAACATTGAATGTATAAATGCCATAGATATTATTTTATTGGGTGTCTAAAGGAAAACAATAGAGAAAACTATAAAGCATATAAGTTAAGAATATTTACTGCCTGGTGCAGTGGCTAACACCTGTAATCCTGTAATCCTCGCTACTCAGGAGGCTGAGATCTGAGGATCTCCATTCAAAGCCAGCCTGCGCACAAAAGACCATGAGACACTTATCTCCAATTAATCACTAGAAAATGGGATCTGGGGCTGTGACTCAGTGGTAGGACAGTAATTTTGAGCTGAAGAGCTTACGGACAGTACCAAGGCTCTGAGTTCAAGCCCCATGATACACACACACACACAAAGAAAGAATTTTCACAACAAGGAAGATTACAACTGAAATTAACGAAATAGTAAAACCAGAATATAAAGCTGATGAAAACCCGGACCTATTTGTTTGAAAATATTATTTTAAAGGCCAAATAAAAACTATCCTAGGAATAATTTCAACAAAAGTTTCTTTAAATTATGAAAAAAAATCCTCAGGCTAAAGACATGTCTCATATAAAGCCCATAAATTCAAAGCAGAAAGCCTTGAGTTCAAATCCTTGTAGAGATCTTTTCTATAGACAGAAAGAAAAAGAGGGGGGTTGAAGGAAGGAAGGAAGGAAGGAAGAAGAAAGGAAGGAAGGAAGGGTAGGAAAAAAAAGTAGGAGGACTAGAAGGAGGAAGAGAAAGAAGGGGGAGGAATTATCTTCAAATTAAGCACAATTTGGCAATAAATGAGAATATCTACAAAAATAATTATTATTTCTGAAAATACTGAAATTATAAAAAAAAACTCACAGATTAGAAAATACCTCATGCCCAAAGCTTGTTTTATTTTTTAAGCAGATTTTCAAATACTGAGAATTTGTTGGGATAACTGACACTCTTAAGGATGTTGCTAACAAAAGTCTAAGACAAACTTATAGCATCTAGAGAACTGCAGAGAAGAACCCCCTTGACTATGAAGAGTGTGTCTGGATATGGTAGGATGAAAACATATCTTCTGAGGAGTTTCCCAGAGGACATACACTACTCCTGTGGTATAGATTGAAGAAAACATGGAAAACTATCATCATCTTTTAGGTCTGAAGAGTCCAATGTTTATAAAAATTGCTTCCCATGAAATTTGATAATTTTCAGGGATGTACCCAATTCTGCATTTTCAGTGGGCCATTGGTTCTAATAATATTCATACTTCTCAAAACTATCAATTAAACATAAGCATGTTCAATTCTCTATGTATATTACTTTAATTAAAGAAGTAATGCATTATCATTATTCCAAATCCATGAGTATCTTTGTCTGAAAATTAAGACAATAAGCAATATAATAATAGATAACAATTTGGATTTATGAGAGAGTAATAGACTACTTGAAGTGGCAATATGCATGTTGATATAAAAGAAGTTTTCTAACCGGGCATGGTGACTCACACCTGCAATCTAGCTACTAAGGAGGCTGAGATCTGAGGATAAAGGTTCAAAGACAGCCTGGGCACAAAAGAATCTGAGACTCTTATCTCCAATTAACCTCTAGAAAACAGGAAGTGGGGATTGGCTCAATGGTAGGGCGGCAGCCTTGAGCTGAAGACTTTACAGACAGCGCCCAGGCCGAGTTCAAGCCCCACGACACACCCCCCATATATATATTTGTACCCTGTAGCACATTGTATAATTTGATGTTTTACTCTTAAACTTTCCATGTTGTCTACATGCCCATTCTCCTTATTGTCCTACAACAAACCTTCATTAAACATCTTTAAGTTGTACAATCTCCTCAATAATGTATTCCTGCTAGCTAGCAACTCTTTTCAAGACAGGCTTTTACAAATGACTATTTAAAATATTTTTGCTAAATGATTTAGAGAGATTTTAGTGAATATTGTTCCACAGACAGTTTGGTATTAATATATACTTGATTTTAATGAAAACCAAGAGGGGCATGGGAGGGAAGCATTAGATATGTTCAGAAGTAATTAATGCCATGTTTTAGTAGCTCTAATATGTATGTGTGTATGTGTGTTATTCCATGTTGTGAAAGTAACAAAAAGCTAACTCATGCTCATCTACAAAGGAAAGCATTGTGCATAAGAAATGTGCGTTACCGAAAGGGTATCAATGTTTGTGCAGTTATGCACCTTCTATCTGGTGAATATAATGTAACCCTTCTATTAATCACATAAAAATTATTTAAAAAATGTGCATTACCTCCCGGGATCTCTGGATTTGTTTCTGTCTTCAAAGAGCAAGACCATTTAGACAGGAGTAGAATCATGAGAATTTCAGCACTGAAAATATTTCTTGAAAGAAAATGGAGAGAAATGTAGATGGATAGGAAGAGGGACCAGACAAGGTGGCAATCTGAGATTAGGGGGCCAGAGCATGGAGAGGGATACAATAGAAGTTCATGAGTATGTCCCGGCGTCAGTTGAGGCCAGTCATGGTGTCTCACGCCTGTAATCCTAGCTACTCGGGAGGCTGAGATCTGAGGATCAAGATTCAAAGCCAGCCTGGGCACTAAAGTCTGTGAGAGACTCATATCTCCAATTAACCACCAGAAAACCATAAGTAGCTCTGTGTATCAAAGGGTGGGGCAGGCACCTTGCACTGAAGAGTTCAAGCACCACCACCAAACAAAAACAAAATTCAATTGATCAACAGAAGGCCTGTCTTGGTATTTTTTGCTGAGTTCAGTCATTCGTTCCAGGCAGTGTGTGGAAAACATGGCATGCATACAAA
Source organism: Megascapheus bottae (assembly GCF_031878675.1). Classification (NCBI taxonomy): domain Eukaryota; kingdom Metazoa; phylum Chordata; class Mammalia; order Rodentia; family Geomyidae; genus Megascapheus; species Megascapheus bottae. The sequence goes on along the minus strand of NC_143513.1, from coordinate 16,972,264 downwards.
TGTCAACATGAATATCAGCAGGTAACAGCTGAACTCATGGTCAATTAGGCTTTGTAGAGTTGAAGGTCTGTGAGACACATTCTCATCGTCACCAGAGTATCAAGAGGACTGAAAAACTAGCCTCTGGGTTACAAATCAAGGAAACACTCTGGTCATCATACTGCAAAATAGTCCGGTGAAAACTCAACGGAATTACTTTCAAGGATTTCTTAAGGCAGCGTGAAGCACTAGTGCAAACAGTATACGATTTGGGATGCCACCATTAGCGCAGGCATTGCCCTTCTGAGAATTGCATCTCTTAGCAACTCCCAACAGAGTTCCTGAGAGTCCCTGCATTTTTAACAGTTTATGTTTTAATATCTAGGGACAGAGAATTTGATACAGAAAGACTAAGTCATTGGTCTCCACCTTAGCTCCATAAAACCAGAGGGATCAAATATCAGAAATTTTCTACTTTTAAATTAGAAAGGGATAGTATTTCTTATCCAAACTGAAACTTGAAAAATCTTTAAAAGATAGGCGTCAGATTTACATGTCCACTGTAATTTTCCAATATGAAGAGATGGTAAGGTTCCCAAACTGTCAGTTGGGCACATGCAATTCAACATTTTCCTTCTTTGCAGAAGACTCAAATGATCTATATTTATCATTCCTCAGATCAAAGTAGCTATTTGATGCTTACTTATGTTTTTCAAGAAAGAGAAAACTTTGAGAAGAATGGATGCATGCATATATCTAAAGAGGATTAACAGGCTTCACATTTGTCAAACATCTGGAATTTTCATTGAAAAATCCTTCTGACATGAATGCTTTGACTATACCTAAAAGCTCAATAACGCCAAAAAAAATTCCCAGATGTCAAATATTTCCTAACATTGCTGATGTATTTTAAAGATTCTAAAAGTTTGTTGCTACACCCTACAGTTTTAAGGCCTTAATTTTAAAAGCTGCATGTAATTTTGCTCAAGGGCTATTTCCACAGCCAATTTGATTAAGCACAACTTTAAAACTTCAGGAAGAATACTTGAGTGCACTGATTGAATCTACTAGAAAGGTAGTACTTATAAAATTAGACATAATTTTTTATCCTTAAATCTTAGACTTGCCTTCTCATTCAACTCCCTAAGTTTATTAATGATTATTTTTATTTTTTGTACCAAAAATAAAGATAATGTGTCTAACTTGCAGAAAAATTCACCAATGTAATATGGTTTTTCAAATATAACTACTATATATACACAATGAAGGTAGCAGGCAAAGAGGGCAGGTGAACAAATTTTCTTCTAGAAATAGCTAGAAGATATTAAACATTTTTCCTAACCACAAAAAACTATAGACAAGAAAAATAATTATGATTCACTCCAATTAGAATCGCCATTATCAAGAAATCTAATAACAACAGATGCTGGAGGGGATGTGGCCAGCAGGGATAACTACTACACCGTTGGGGGAGTATGGTTCCTCAAAAGACTAAACATTGGCTTCCCTAAGACCCAGCATTTCCACTACTTGGCATTTACCCAATCGTCCAGAAACAAGGACATACTAAATCCACTAGCACAATGATGTTCACTGCAGCACTATTTACCATAGCAAAGATATGGAACCAACCCAGATGACCCTCAGTAGATGATTGGATCAACAAGATCTGGTATTTATAGACAATGGAATTCCATGCTGCCATCAAAGAATGACATTGTCCCATTTTTTTACTATTTTTTATATATTTTTATTGTAATTAATAGAAGGGTTACATTATATTTGCCAGATAGGAGGTGCATTGATTCACATATATTGATACCCTTTCAAATGTCTTGTCTCATATTGTTACAGTATCTCACTTTGATATCTGATATATTGGATATATTTGTATTTGGTTATTTGAAATTGGATAGGGAAGGAGGGAAAACAAGATGAGGTGTGGGGGTTGGGGGTAGGGAAATGGGGACCAAGACATTGTCCCATTTTTAAGGAAATGAAAAGACTCGGAAAAAATCATATTAAATGAATTAAGCCAGACCCAAAGGAACATAGGCTTAATGGTTTCCTTCATTTGTAACACCAACCTTGGACTCCTCTAGCAGAAGTTTACAATAGCTCAAAACTTAGGTACATAAGGCCATATAGGATGAAGCTAAATGAAAGGACCTCTAGAATATGGAAACAAGAGCTATATAATGAGTGAATGTTGTTCTTAATGTACTATGTTATTTCTCATCTCTTTTGTTGTCCCTTGGTTATTCTCATATTGTTACAGTATCTTATCATGTTATCTGGTGTATTGTATATATGTTTATTTGTTTGTTTGAAATAGGAAAGAGAAGGGGGAAAACAAGGTGAGAGGATGGGGTAGGGAGAAGGAAATGGGGACAAAAACATGAGAAGGGGTATCAATATGTGTGAAGTAATGCATCTTCTATCTGGCGAATATAACTGTAACTCTTTTTAATTAGAATAAAATATATGAAAAGAAAAAAATGAAAAATAATTATCTATTGAGTCTTAATATAAAGTACAAAAATATTAATGAATAATTTTTATCAAATCTATTATACTTAAACTAAGTAGACCTAGAAGAATATTATTAAAATTTAAGTAGTAATATATTCAGCTTCTAGTTTAAGAAAACTAAACTAGATTAAATTAAATTAATTTAATATCATCATATTGAACAAATAAGTACTACTTATCTCATCACTTTCTTTTTGTACAGTAGACACTTTGAAAATGACATGAAAATAACCTTATTATCTGACAATCTTACTGTCACATGGAAAGAATAGGGTCCCTAAGTTATGCTAAGAAAGAACATTTGGAACTCTGATGTAACTTATTGAAGTGATTTTAACAACAATTTTTGAAGTACACCTAAACATACAAGTTTTAAATTTAAGCTGTAAAATGAAATACCTTTTAAGTTGAGCAAGTCTGTAATGTGTTAGCAGGTCTTCCAAATAAAGCTTTATCTCTATCTGCTTTTATCTATGTCATGAGCTCTAGGGTCATTCCTACTCAAGACATATAAATTTATCAACAAGAAATCAACTGCTGAACAGATAACAGAATTTTCCAAGCTCACCAGGATCACTAGAGGGCAATGCTAAATGGAATTCCATGTATCTTTACTAGTATGCCATTGTTCTTTTCATTGTTCTACATTTTTTTTTTATTTTCTTTTCTTTTCGTGAGTCATTCCATCTCCAGACACTTGGTTTCCCAACTTATATTTTAAAGCTGCAAGTGACTCAGCCTCTCCCTATAGGACAAGGAGGAATGTTTTCTGGTGATGTCTTTTGGGAATCTTTAGTTTTCCCAGAAAATGTAGATGCTATAACTAAGGCACCTTGCCCCTTCTTTATGTTGCATTGAGGCCATGGTACCTTCAGCTAAAGTAATCATTTTGTCAAATTTCCTTGTTTTCTTATTCTTTTACTTTCGGTTTCTAAGCTGCTGCCTTCAATTCCTAATTTCATTTTTACTGTGTTCAATTTTAACTGAAAACACTATATTGATGGGTTAACCCCATGTATATTTTTACCAGATATTTTCACTTGCAGTAGTAGGAAATATGAGGATTCTTTAATATTTGCCCCAGAAGTCCAAAAGGCAAATGGTTCTCCAAAGGCAATGACTGTCTCAGATGAATGTTCCAGAGAAAATTCATGTAAACATGAATTGATGTAAACTTCATAACCAAGTATTGACTTCCTAGAATATTTCACTTATTCAATTACCTGTTACTTTGAGAAGATCAGTAGTGAAGATGTTGGTCTTCTATTAAATACTTATAGCTAATCAAGACCTCCTTAGAGTAAATAATAATGATTCAAGTAATAAAAATGTTTCTTTTGTAAGAAAAGCATGAGGATATCTTTTGAGGTAGGATATGCTTTTTCACTTTAGTGTCATGAACAGTTCACAGATATATACATGTGTCTAAATGTCTCACATTATGATACTAAATATTTAATGTTTTAATACCAATTATACTTTAATAAAACTATTCAAAAAGAAAGTCTAATTTTATTAACACCAAAAAGTTTCATTTCAATATACATAAATCACAAGTGCAGCAATGAAGTTCTCTATTGAAGATTTTGTGAAGATCCTTTGCCATCCTAGGAAAATCTGAGTTATTTAAAGAGTAGATTTTGAAGCTAAACTTGACAGAAATTTAATTTGTGGCATACTAAATGTAGCTATTTTCCATTTTTCTTAGAAAAGTCAAAGGGTGATGCTGCCATATGTGTTACCAATATGTCAGCAGACCAAATCTATTTCTGGAGCTCATTCATCATTGTAACACACCCCCCCCCTTGACATGGCAGTGTGACAAGGGTGATTGTTCTAATTTTAAATAAGATTGAAAAAAAAAAAACCTTGAGTAAATCTTGGATGGAAGGTAAGAAGGGTATTGATTTATGTAGGCCCTTATCTCTGGGTTAGTAAAAGATGAATCTCCAAATATTAAATTGTTATTTGCACTTAATTAATTAATTAATTAATTTATTAATTTATTTATTGTCAGTTTTCAGGCTTGAACTGTATGCCTGGTTGCTGTCCCTGAGCTCTTCAGCTCAAGGCTAGTGCTCTAACATTGGAGCCACAGTGCCACTTCTGGGTTTCTGGTGGTTAATTGGGGTTAATTGGAGATGAGTCTCACAAACTTTCACACCCAGGCTGGCTTTGAATTGCAATTCTCAAATTTCAGCCTCCTGAGTGGGTAGGATTACATGCATGAGCCACTGTGCCCAGATTACTCTTTTTTTTAATGCCAAATTTTCATTAATGTGTTAATGGCATTAATGTCTTTTTGAATATTTTACTATTAATGGTCTCAAGACACTGATAAAACTGAGATTTAAAATTAGTAAGCATGATATTGTATGTGCTTTATTAAGCACTCTATCTACCTCATTCATTTATCTTTCTTAGGTGCTTTAAATGAATGTTCCATTAATCATGACAGGTTATCTTTAATTGTAATGTAAAGTAAGCTATTTTCCAAGAGGACCATAGTATTTGGCATTGGTTGGCATTTTTCAGATGAATAGAAATAGGATAGTTAGAGCTATATCTAGGAAAATACTTTGAGCAGTTTGCTCACATCATTATGAAAGATCCCAAGCAACATAATCTTACCTTTTGCAAGTTGATACTTCATAAAAGCTATGGCATACTTCCAATTCAAACCTGATGACCTAATTGCCAGCTCAACTCAAAACTGATATAAGTCAAAGACTGAGTCTAACAACTTCGAGAAATGAGTTTGAAAACTTAAGGACCAAGAACACAAATGCCCAAGAGTTAGGGACAGTAGTTGTCTAAGGTTAAACTGATAGAGAAAAAAAATGACTTCTTTTAGTTTCTTGATCTAATACGGTTTTCAAAGAATTAAAATGACACTCATTGGTAAAAGCCATCACTTAGTATATATGTTCCATGGTAAATTCTTAGAGAAAAATCATCAGACACAGCTAAAACCAATGTTTTTGTGAGGTCTCTAGCAATCCCTTAGCCCATGCAAGTCAATACATCACATTAATACTAATCAACTAAATATAATAATCAACTAAATATAATCAAAGTAACTATGTCAACACAATCTGATACTTACCTATATTGTTCTAGAGCTTTATATTCAAGCTAACTTGTTCAAATGAGGTTTTAGTGAATGAAGGCCTATATTTGGTACATGGTTGTTTTATCTTTAAAAATAGCTGCTATGGGGCCGGGAGTTTGGCCTAATGGTAGAGTGTTTACCTAGCATGCACGAAGACCCAGGTTCGATTCCTTGGTACCACATACATAGAAAAAAGCCAGAAATGGTGCTGAGGCTCAAGTGGTAGAGCTCTAGCCTTGAGAAAGTCCAAGGACAGTGCTCAGGCCCTGAGCACAAGCCCATGACTGACAAAAAAAAAAAATGCTGCTATGGAGCTAGGCCCTGGTAGCTCATATGTATAATCCTAGCTATCCAGGAGGCTGAGATCTGAGGATCATGGTTCAAAGCCATCCTGGGCAGAAAAAGCCATAAGACTCATCCCCAATTAGCTGTGAAAAAAATAATAACAATGAATCTAGAATTGGAGCTGTAGTTCAAGTGGCTGAGCAGCAGCTTTGAGCACTAAAGCTAAGAGATATGTTTCAGGCATTGAGTTCAATCCTCAGTACTGGCACAAAAACAAAAACAAGTCTCTGGTACAGTTCTTTTCTCTAACACTGTCATTTATTAAAGACATCAACTCACTGAGAAGATTGAGACAGTAGTCTTGTAGGTGGTCTCATTTCCTGGTTACTTTTGGCTGGTTGCCTATTCTGTTGTTTGGCTTGTTCTCTTATACCTTAGAGTTTGTGTAAATTGGTGCAAAGAAATAACAGTTTGAACATTTCTGGCAAGGGAACTTCTTTAGTGATTCTATGAAAGCCCTTGTTTATAATAGCAAAATAGAATGAACCCAAGGTTTTAATTTGTTTTTACAGGGATAATATAATCATTCCTGATTTTATAGCAACTAATGGCTTCAAGTGTTAGGAACTTGGGGAAATTTTCTTATTCATGAGGTGACAATCTGGACCAACCTCTTGGTGTTTAAAAGTTTTCAGGGGCTGGGATATGGAATAAACTACAAAAATTCTAATGTCAAGTACTTTCTGTATCAGTTAATAAAATTAAAAAGATCAAAAGGAGCTGAGAGTTTGGCCTAGTGGTAGAGTGCTTGCCTAGCATGCATGAAGACCTAGGTTCGATTCCTTGGTACCACATACACAGAAAAAAAATGGAAGTGGTGCTGAGGCTCAAGTTGTAGAGCTCTGGCCTTGAGAAAGTCCAAGGACAGTGCTCAGGCACTGAGCTCAAGCCCAGGACTGGCAAAAAAAAAAAAAAATCAAAAGGATACTGAGAAATCACCAAACCAGACTTAGAAAACAGGTTTCTATATGAGTGACACATACTATCAGTAAAAGTTGCGTGATTAACAGAGGTATTCTAGACAAAAGCAAAAAAGTAATTAGTTTAGGTTGGATTCTATACACGCATATTCTCCATAATGTGCAGTATGCATAAAAGGAATCAAATATGCAAATGTAAATATATACATACATAAATAAAAGTAACTTATTTCCTTCCAGTTGTCTATATATTCCCTCAAATTATGATCCTAATGGTTAGAAAATATGCAATTGATTCAGAGATGTACAAAAATAATCAGCCCATCATTTAGCTCTTTCATTTGTGTTAAATCCATCTACTAGGAAGGAAAATGAATTTATATTCTCTTAAGTAGATTATTAAAGAAATTAAGAAAAAAGCAAAATAGAAACAGAAGGAACATTTCTCTTCCTCAGAAGTGATAGTCTTACATCTTGAATCTTAGTGTTTAATTCACACTGCAGTGCACTACTGTGTTGAGATGGAATTAATGAGATATTTATGCAGTCTAGCACTCACACTTGGGAAATAACTGCAGTCTTTTGAGCATTTTATTTCTTACAGACCACACAAGACTGTATTTTAATCATGCTTCTCAGATGTTCTTTAGATCATTTCTACCATTGCCTTTTCAGAACTAACATGTATGCAGAGTTTATTTATGACTGTTTCCAATTACTTCTCATGATATTAGTGGAATGATGACGTCTGTCTAAAAGCTTACTTCACCATTTTGTTACATAAATAGATATAAATTTATGCAAACTTCCAAGGACCTAGATCTGATCTTTTCTGAATTTCAATTTTGTGTAGTTTGTATATACATCTGACATACAGAAACAAGTGTATGAGTTTAGAACCAAAATTGTTTTGATTTCCTCCAAACTTTCTGCTTTCCTCATTTGAGGTGGCTTTCTAGACACACTAACTCTATCTTGATTAGTAAGTGTGGTATTGCAAAGGTTAGTGGTTACTATGCTACACTTTAATCTCTGCAGGGTATGCTAAATTCTTACATGAAATGTGGCCAGTATTTTATGAAATTAGCTATACAAATACAGTTGCTTTCAACTTTTCACTAATACAGCACAACAAATATGAAGTAATCAATTTATCTGAGAGCTTTGACATGAACTACTACTACTGTCCCTTCTTTACACAAATTTTACTCATTAAAAGAAGAGTGTCTACTGAGTATCAGTAGTTCATGCTATAATCCAAGATGTTTGAAAGGCTAAGATAGAGAAGACACCAGTGGAACTGGATAACTGGAAGCAATAGGAATGACTACTCTGGAGAAATGTGCTTCAGTGTAACATAGAAGTATGTTTGTTGAAAAATATTACGATGCAACACAACCATTGAGTATCACAGCAATTAGGCATTTTTGAGGCCTAACTTGCAAATGATCATAAATTCCAGTTGTTAATCACAAGAAAAATAATTGTGTATAAAATGCATAGCCTCATAACTGAGATTCTATTCTAACATTAATGTTTCTATTAATATTTGCACTAAAAAATTCTTGTCAATATCCTTAACCTTTAGGTTAAAAAAAGGAATGCTTGTGGGTAAAAAGGCAGCAGCAGAAAAAGGAAGAACTGGGACTACAATATGAACTAAGAGAAAAAATTGAAAAATAAGGCAAAACCCCCCAGAAATCTGAATGTATTTCAATTCTGGATATATTTTAGTAGGAATGTTTATCTCCAAAGAAGGTATTAGAAGATCACATATGGTACTTCTTTGTTTAATAGAAATTAAATTCTTTGCATAGATTCTTCCCATCTCTGTATCACTGTCTCACGCTCTCTCTCCTATTGACTGTAACATGTTCTAGCTGGAAGATTAACATTCTAACTTACCATATAAACATGGTGCCTTGCCTAGTTTTGAGCCCATATTCATATCATAATTCATGAAAATTTAAGTCTGTTTTTAAGGTTTTCTTTTGGCCAAAATAAAATTGCTATATAAGAACAAGTTCAAAATGTAACATTTGCAAAGGGAAAAGAACCAAGATAATCTATAGTAGGGATTCATTTCCCCTTGGCTCTAGTCTATATGGCTTTGATAAATTATTTTTCACTTGGTCAATGGCAGAAATGATTATAATTAAACAAGGTTTTTTATTAATAATCGTTTTTGAAATGATTTTGTATTTCAGCTGACATAGCAATAAGGGTACCAAGAGATTCATGAATTACTAACTCTAATTTTGAAGCGTAGCACACAAACTATGAACAGTAACAAAAGTACTATGGCATGCTTTTACCAAAAGGTACTTTAGAGCTGGAAAACTGACAGATCAATCTGTGCACTGAGTGCAGACCGATTTTTGCATTCTTCTCAGACATGCTTCAGATGTCTTCAGGGAACAAGTGAAATGGCCAAAACCATCAGCTTCCATCCTGATGTGCTCTGGCTACATTAAAAAATTAACCAGGACCCAGTAGGATTTTTCCTTTTTACATTCTGGAGATATATCACTTTTAACAAACTAATTAGGAATATGCTTTGAAATTAAAATTTAAAAAATTCTGTATTTACTCTGGATTATAAGGAAGCCAAAAAATAGAATGGAAGAAAGCCTCTTCAACAAGTGGTGCTGTCAGAACTGATTAAGCACCTGCAGAAAACTAAAGTTGAATCTTTCTATGTCACCCTGCACCAGCATTAACTCTAAATGGATCAAAGACCTGGAGTTAAAAATAGATACCCTGAAAACTTTGTAAGAAGGAATAGGAGATACACTAGGTCTCCTTGGCACAGGTTGAAACTTTCTTAATAAAGACCCAGAAACACAACAAATTAAAGAAAGTTTGGACAAATGGGACTGCATTAAATTGCAGAACTTGTGTATGGAAAATGACATAGCTAGCAAGTTAAATAGAAAGTCCACAGAGTGGGAGAAGATCTTCACCTGACGATGCAACAGACAAAGGCCTCATATCTAAAATATAACAACAGCTAAAAAAAATTGAATCTTTCCAAAACAAATCTTCAAAGAAACACCCATCCCATTAAAAGATGGGCCAAAGACGTAAAGAGACACTTCTCTGAAGAGGAAATAAGAATGGCCTATTGATACATGAAGAAATATTCAACATCTCTGGCCATAAAAGAATCATAAATCAAAACAATTTTGAGATTCCACCTCACTCCAGCTAGAATGGCCATGATCAAGAAATCTAATAACAACAGATTCTGGCAGGGATGTGGCCAGGAGTGCTCCCTACCACACTGTTGGCGGGAGTGTAAACCCATTCAACCATTATGGAAATCAGTATGGCGGTTCCTCAAAACACTAAACATAGAGCTCTCCTATAACCCAGCAATCCCACAAGGACATACTAAAGCCACTAACACAAGGATTGCAGTGCTATTTACCATAGCAAAGATATGGAACCAACCCAGATGCCCCTCAGTATCTGATTAGATCAAGATGTGATACTTAACAACAATGGTGCCATCAGAAAGAATGACACTGCCCCATTTTTAAGGAAATGGAAAGAGTTGGAAAAAAATCATGTTATGCGAAGTAAGCCTGACCGAAAGGAACATAGGCTCAATGGTTTCCTTAATTTGTAACAATTAGTACACATCTAGGACTCTCCTAGCACAGGATTTCAGTAGCTCAAAACCTAAATAAAAGGATCTCTAGGATATAGAAACAGGAGTTTTACCTTGAGTGATTGTTGTTCTTGATGTCCTATGATATTTCTCTTCTCCTTTGTTGCCCTTTGGTTAATCTCATATTGTTACTGTATCTACCTTCTTATCTGATACATTGTATATATGTTTATTTGTTTATTTGAAACAGAAAAGGGAATAGGGGAAAACAAGATGATTGGGAGGAAATGCTAGGAGGAAACTGGAGACAAAAACATGAGAAGGGGAATCAATGGGTGTGAAGTAATGCACCTACTATCTGGCGAATATAACTATAATCCCTCTATACATGACCTCGATAATAAAAAATAGAATGAAAAAAATGTAAATTGACTTATGAAGTAATGATGTCTAAAATCAACCAAGATTACCCTGGTAATAGTATTTTCCCAGATCTCAAACATTACTATTCCTATATGAATGCAAGAAAAAAATCAACAAGTATGTTGAAATTTTTGAGTCTTTCACATGAGATGTGGAAGAAAATATAGTTGCATTTACAACAAATTGAATTTAGTAGCATTATTGCTAATATTGGTGGGAAGTTTGATACTTCCCCAAATATTCTTCAAGTAGATATAAACATTATTTTCCTTTTAAAATGAGTATATTAAAGTTTCAAGAGACTCGGTCAGATCTCCATGACTCAACCTTAATCCTATCTATTTGTCAGATGGAATTGGTAGGATCATGGTTTGAGGCTAGCCTTGGCATAAACATGAGAGCCTATCTTAACTGGACCTGCTGGTATATGTCTGTCATTCTAGCTAAGTGGCAAATGTAAATAAGTGGATCATTATTCAGGCTGGCTTAGGAACACATTAGAGACCCTATTTGAAAAATAATAAAGTCAAAAGAGGCTGGAGGCATGGATTTGGTATGGCCTACTTAGCAAGTGCAAAGATGTGAGTTAAAATTCAATGTCACCAAACAGAATAGAAAGAGGGTAAAAGGAAGGAAGGAAGGAAGGAAGGAAGGAAGGAAGGAAGGAAAGAGATAAGGAAGAAAGGAAGGAGAGAAGAAAGAGAGAAACTTCTAAGAAAGAGAGAATATGCCAAGGTCTGATGGCTCATGCCTATAATCTGATATTTGAGGATCATGGTTCAAAGCCAGCATGGGAAACAAAATCTCTGAAACTCTTATCTCCAGTTAACCACAAGAAAAGCAGAAGTGGTGCTGTGGCTCAAAGTGGTAGCGTATTAGCTCGGAGCTGAAGAGCTCAAGGACAGCACACAAGCCCAGATTTTAAACTCCATGATCTGTAAACAAAAACAACAACAAATATCATGGAATATGCTGCTATAACGAAATGATTTCAATTATATGAGTCAGTGGTTCATACCTATATGATGGTTTAATATTACTTAAAATATTAAGATATTTAAGGGCCATAGCTTGAAACTAGCCCAGGCAGAAAAGTTTTCAGATTCAATCTCCAAAATCAACAAGAAAAGGGTGAATTGGAAGTGTAGTTCAAGTTATACAGCACTAGATAAGAAAGTGAGCCAAGTAAACAGTCGGCCTTGAGTTCAAACCCTAGTTCATGTCCAACTCAACAAAACCAAGCCATTCATGATTAAAAACAATGACAGAACAACTCTCATCTTCAACTTGCTTTTTTTCATATATTTTTATTGTAATTAATAGCAGGGTTACATTATATTCACCAGATAGAAGGTGCATTACTTCACATACATTGATACCCTTTCTCATGTCTTGGTCCCCATTTCCCTCCCCCCCACCCCCATCCCTCATCTTGTTTTTCCCCCCTTTCCTATCCAATTTCAAATAACCCAATACAAATATATCCAATATATTAGGTAACAAAGTGAAATACTGTAACAATATGAGATAACCAAGGGACAGCAAAAGAGATGAGAGATAACATAGTACATTAAGCTCAACAATCATTCATTATATGGCTTTTGTTTCTATATCCTAGAGGTCCTTTCATTTAGTGTCATACTATATGGCCTTTTGTATCAAGGTTTTGCTCTATTGCAAATCTCTGCTAGGAGAGCCCAAGGTTTCTACTGATTATGACAAATGAAGGAAACCATTGAGCCTAAGTTCCTTTGAGTCTGGCTTACTTCACTTAATATGATTTTTTCTAAGTCTTTCCACTTCCTTACAAATGGGGGGATGTCGTTCTTTCTGACAGCAGCATAGTATTCCATTGTGTATAAATACCATACCTTGTTGATCCACTCATCAACTGAAGGACATCTGGTTTGGTTCCATAACTTTGCTATGGTAAATAGTGCTGCAATGAACATCATTGTGCTAGTGGATTTAGTATGCCCTTGTTTCTGGACAGTTGGGCAAATGCCAAGTAATGGACTTGCTGGATCGTAAGGGAGCTCTATGTTTAGTCTTTTGAGGAACTGCCATACTGCTTTCCCTAGTGGTTGAAGGAGTTTGCACTCCCACCAACAGTGTTTCAAGTTGACTTAAAAAAAAATCTAAATTAGCCTATACTTGACAGAATCTGTGGGGACAAACTAGTTTCCCATCTAAGATGAGGTAGCAGAAAGTACCCCACCCCATGGGTGTTCTACATTACACTTGGAAAGCCAGCTGATGCAATAAACTAAGAAAAGGGAATTAAAGCATCCACACTGAGTAAGAAGGAGGAAAATTGTGTTCATAGATGACATGACCTTTTAGAAAGAAACTCTGGAACAAAAGCTAAAAACATACATACCCACTGAAATTAATAAATAATTAAAGCATAGTTGTAGAATATGAAGTTAATAAACCAAAGTCAATAATTTTCCTGCCTACCTGCAGTAAAAAAAATGAAACTTGAAATTAAAAGGTATATTACTAGTTATACTACCAATGAAAATCGAATAGAGACACAAAAATATGTACAAAATCTAAATGAAGAAGCTTCAAAATTCTGATGGGAATGAGTAGAGAACAAATGAATCTGGCTATATACTATGCTTGTATATAGAAAGGCTAAGTATTGAGAAGGCATAAGTTCTTTCCAAATTGTCCTACAGATAGTATAAAATTTTAATCAAAATCTCATAGAATTATTTTGTATATACTAGCAAAACAGTAATGAACTGTATGAATAGTGCCTCAGGTATATGATTATAGAAACTATAGAAAGAATTCTACCTATATCACACATTATATGGCTCTTGTTTCCATATCCTGGAGGTCCTTTCATTTAGCGTCTCCTTATACAGCCTTATGTATTTAGGTTTTGTTCTATTGTAAACCTCTGCAAGGAGAGTCCAAGGTTTATACTAATTATGACAAATGAGGGAAACCATTGAGCCTATATTCCTTTGAGTCTGGTTCCTTTGACCCAGGTTCGATTCCTCAGTACCACATATGTAGAAAAAAACAAGCTGGAAATGGTACTGATGCTCAAGTGGTAGAGCTCTAGCCTTGAGAAAGTTCAAGGACAATGCTCAGGCCCTGAGCTCAAGCCCAGGACTGGTAAAAAAAAAATGAAAGAAAGAAAGAAAGAAAAAGAAAATAATGTAGATCAATACCATGTGACTACTTCCCCTGATAAAAGATACAAAATGTCTGGCTGACTAAACACCAACAGTGAAACTCTTAGTAATAACTAGTAAAAATAAAATCAGAGTCCAGATTGAAATTTCCTATTCTGTTATCAAGAAGAGAGACTTGCAATGAAAGGGGCGACATCTATCAAAAACAGATTAAAGCTCAAGTATATATCATTAAATATCAGGCACTTGGGGAGACACTATTTGATATAAGATGGAAACATAAGAGGGGAGACTAAGGGAGAGGGAGAGAGAGAAAGAGCGAAAAAGGGGAGAGAAAGAGAGAGAGCAGACACAGATAGAGAGAAGCATAAAGATATTACTGGCCAACTCAGGTGGCTCACATCTGTAATCCTAGCTACTCAGGAGGCTGAGATATGACACTCATGGTTTGAAATCATCCCTGGCACAGTCTATGAGACTCTTTATCTCCAATTAAATATGTACAAAGCTAGAAGTAGGGCTGTGGCTCAAGTGGTAGAGTGCTAGCTTTGAGCAAACAGGAACCCCTGAAGCAGTGGTCCAGGCTCAGAGTTTGAGCTGCAAGATCAGCAAACTACAACAATAAAGCCAGATAATAAAAGAAATCTACTAGAAGTTGAATTTTGAAAAAAGACAACTTAGAATGGAATGAGAAGGATCACAGAAGTCTTTTGCTTATTTCCCATTCATCTATTAGCTTAATAAATCTAAAATCTGAAGGTAATATAATATCAAATATAAAAGTTGAGAAATGGTCAAACTTGAAAACTTTTGAAATGATCAAGGTCAGTAAATATAGAAATGAACTTGTTTTAAGTTATCCTTTGAATATAATTTGTAAAAGTTGTTCATAAATTTGCATAGAATCTATTCCAACCTCAGTAGATGCAAGAATAACAATACAAAAATAACACACCCAATACAGGTACTGCCTAATAAAATATACACATTGCTACTTTCTTCAGAGAATGCCATATTCAGTTAATTGGGTGGAGAAAAACATCTTTCTAAAGAGATTAGGAAATTGTTGCATAGAGTATAATTTTGACTTTTGTCTGGATCTCACCAAAGAAGGAAAAAAAGGTGGGGGGCAGGAAGAGGAAATCAAAGACCAATTATATGCTGATTTGCTAATGTTATTTTTCAGATTAAATGCCACTTCAAATTACAAAAGGTCTGGTACTTGAAGCTGTCACTTTTCTGAGCACTTTCGTGAGAAGTCTTGTCTTAGCAAGAGAATGTTGAAAAACAGGTCCCTCAGGGGGGCAACCAAACTTTGACAGAGGTTTAACAGTCCTTGAAATCATATCCTCCAAACCTTAGAGAGCCTGCTGATTCAGTGGGAAAGGACATAAGCTGAGCAAGTTATAAATAAACTCTTTTATCAGAGGCGATGGTGTCATGGTGACTTCAAAGACCAACCCACGGATACTAAGGTCTCTGATGTTCTAAAGACAGTTAAAAACTTTATTATATTTGACAGGTCATTCGTAGACCTTAGCTGACATATTATAGTATTTGTGTTTTTTTTTTTCTCCCTCTGCTTGTACAAGTTTAAAGGTATTTCTCTTCAATCAAGGTCACTAATATGTATCATTAAATTTAAAGGAAATAAAATAATGTATACTTCTATGATACACTGCTATTGTTTCTTTGTGACAGAAGGTATGCTTTTCTAATATAAAATGCCATCAAACATGAATTAACTGTAGCAAAGTAGCACGTTCATTTTTTATTTTATTGAATGGATTTTAATGAACAACTCTGAATAGCATTATTTTTATTGAATGAATTTTATTTTTGTAACTGTTCTTTTCTCATATTTTTATTACAATTAATAGAGGGGTTACAATTACATTTGCCAGATAGAAGATGCATTACTTCACATGCATTGATACCCCTTCTCATGTTTTTGTCCTCATTTCCCTCCCTTACCCCCTCCCCTCAGCTTGTTTTCCCCCCTTCCCTTTCCTATTTGAAATAAACAAATAAAGTTTATACAATATACCAGACAACAAGGCAAGATACTGTAACAATATGAAAATAATAAAGGGACAACAAAAGAGATGAGAAATAACATAGTACATTAGGAATAACAATCACACATTACATAGCTCTTGTTTCCATATTCTGGAGGTCCTTTCCTTTAGAAAGTAGCAAGTTCTTAATGAGGCACAGAGTACCTTCCTCAGTCTGCCCCTGAAAGACTTGGGATAGTTCAATGTGCTTTTGTTGATGATGGATACAAATGAGAACTTTGTTGGAGTCAACTCCAGTGCAATTACTTTAGTCTAAAACAACAAGAAAAATAAATGTAGTAGTGTCCAAAGTTCAATGTGCATAACAACTTTGGTTAATATTAAGAATATTAGGTAAAACTATTTTTAAAAAGTTGAGTACATAGCCCAGCCTGTCCCAGAAAGAACTCCTGACCTTTCTTGCCTTAGACTCTCAAATGTTGGTACTGAGGGCATATAATACCACATTCATCATAAAGAACTAGTAAGGTTTTTAAAAAGCAGCTTAAGAAACACTCATCGAAGTTGAAGTCTAGTTACCTAAAAATACAGTGAGTGAATGAAGCAGTTCAACACACAGAAAATATACTGCATTATGCTAAATTTTTAACATAAAGAAATTGGATGCTGGGCATTGGTGTAATCTTAGCTACTCAGGAGGCTGAGATCTGAGGATCTCAAAGCCAGCCTGAGCATAAAAGTTCTTGAGACTTACCTCCAAGTTAACCACCAGTAAACCAGAACTGGTGCTGTGGCTCAAAGTGGTAGGGCTAGCCTGGAGCGGAATTGCTTAGAAACAACGTCTAGGCCCAGAGTTTAAGACCCCTGACTGATGAGAGAGAGGGGGAGAGAGAGAGGGGGGGGGCAGGGAGCACGCCACATAAATAGAAAAGGCCAGAAGTGGCACTGTGGCTCAAGTGGTGGAGTGCTAGGCTTGAGCACAGAGAGGCTTAGGGACAGTGCGGGGGGGGGGGGGGCTGAGTTTAAACATAAATAAATAAATAAATAAATAAAAAATAAACAAACACATGACAAAGAAAAAGAAATTGAGGTGGGCACCATTGCCTTAAGCATGTATTCTTAGCTACTCAGTTGAAATCTGAGTATTATGGTACAAAGCCAGCTTGGGCAGAAAAGTCCACAGGACCCTTATCTCCAATGAACCACCCAAGCAGGCAGAAGGGGAGCTGTGGCTCAAGTGTTAGAGCACTAGCCTTTAGAAAGCCGCAGGGATAGCAAGAACATTTGCAAAGACCTCAGGCAGGGCAGAAGGACTGATGATCAGTGAGACTTAACTTGGTTTGAGCGAAATGAACCTGGGCCCTTCAGGGCAACATGAGTAGACCCTGTAACACATGACGAGAAGTTAGGATGATAGTCTAGGTGGGAAAAAATGCCATCTCAGCATTTTACGCATAGGAATGACTTGAGTGAATTTACATTTTACTTTGCAGCTCTAGTGAGAAACAAAGGGACTCATACTGTGAGTTGGCAATCCTCCAGGAGAGAGAAGAGGAATGCTGTTTTTTCATTGTGGGGTTCAGAACCTTGTCTTCTCTCCTGCATGTCCTTTTGTCTGACTCCATGCCTCTGGTCTTTTATCTACTGTAGATCACTACAGCAGTACAGAAATCCCAAATCTCCTTCCATCTTCAACAGAATTATAGATGCTTATCATTTGTTTGTGGATTCATAACCCATCATCCATATGAATATTATATGCCTTTTAGCAAAATCATTGTGATCAAATACAAGCATTTTGTAAGGTATCATTCAGAAAATAACCTATTTCCACTGAAATCATTGAGGTTTTTCTTATAAGGTAAACATTTTACTTTATTCAGGTCTCAGTTATCACTTTCTATATGTCTGTATCACATTCTGTACTTCACCTGTGTCTCCAGTGTGATGTATTTGATGAGCTCTCACTTTTCTGCTCTCTGAAAGCCTCTCTATCTCCATGGCATCAGGCACAAGAGCCCCATCCATACTCCCACCATGCTAAGCACCTGAACCCTCAGTAACCCCAGCAATGGCTCTCTGAACAATACTTCCTTTTGTGACTGTTGTAAACTCTGCTGAATGTAACCAAAGAGAAAAAAAAATAAGAATCTGAGAACAACAAAGTTTTTGCTCATTAGGCAGTTAACCTCAACTCCTGACAGGCTACAATACAGTCAAAAGATAATTCTGAGCTGAACAGAAATGAATGAATTTTACTACTAAAATAAACAATGTTGATTTAGGAGACCCACATATAAATAAAACATCCGCAAACTAAAGTTCCAACAAAACAAGTAATACATAAATTTTCTATTTCACAGTAATTAAACGATCTTATGAATATCTACATTGTACACACAGAGAGTCCTTGAATGAATGCTGTTTTTTTCTTATATGTATTCTCTACTTATAAGGTACTTTGTGTTTTAATTATATTTATTTAATCTAATAATACTTTAAAATGATCTTTTTAAACAAATGAAGAATTAGCCTTGAAGCAAGGAGTTGGATTTTACAAAAGAGCAAGAATCTGAAACTGCAGCCTGTAAAATTATTTTTTAACTTTTGCATGGAACAAAAGATATTCAAAATATTTTACTCATATTTCCTAATGAGAATACAGGAAGGATATTATTTCTAAAATTAATTTTCAGATTACTCTTTATGCCTTATTAACTCTATGAAGCAATCATACATTTTACCATTCAAATAATGCATGATAATAAAGCTTTATGCTTCCCTACAGAAGCCAAACATCCTAGAAAATGGGATAATATATTTCTGGTTCTTCATTCAAATTAAATAGAACCATTTTTCAACTTACTGTGAAATACCATATGATAAATAATAGCTAATTGTCAGTAAACATTGATGATAAGATTTATATATGTCTGTACATATACATATATGTATATATATGTACATATATATATATACTTCTCTCTTTCTTGAAAGTTGTATGGCAAAGGACATAGCTAGTAAACTAATTAGGAAGCCTGCAGAGTGGGAGAAGATCTTCATCAACCATACAACAGACAAAGGCCTCATATCTAAAATATATCAACAGCTCAAAAAATTGAATCAATCCAAAACTAATCTCCAAAGAAACAACCATCCCATTAAAAGATGGGCCAAAGACTTAAAGAGAGTCTTCTCTGAAGAAGAAACAAAAATGGCCTATAGACACATGAAGAAATGCTCAACATCGCTGGTCATAAAAGAAATGTAAATCAAAACAACGCTAAGATTCCACCTCACTCCAGTTAGAATGGCCAGGATCAAGAAAACTAATAACAACAGATGCTGGAGGGGATGTGGCCAGGAGGGATCACTACTACACTGTTGGTGGGAGTGCAAACTCGTCCAACCACTATGGAAAGCAGTATGGCAGTTCCTCAAAAGACTAAACATAGAGCTCCCCTATGACCCAGCAATTCCACTACTTGGCATTTACCCAATCATCCAGAAACAAGGACATACTAAATCCACCAGCACAACGATGTTCATTGCAGCACTATTTACCATAGCAAAGATATGGAACCAACCTAGATGTCCCTCAGTTGATGAGTGGATCAACAAGATGTGGAATTTGTACACAATGGAATTCTATGCTGCTGTCAGAAAGAATGACATTGTCCCATTTGTTAGGAAATGGAAAGATTTAGAAAAAAATCATATTAAGTGAAGTAAGCCAGACTCAAAGGAACATAGGCTCAATGGTTCCCCTCATTTGTCATAATCAGTAGAAACCTTGGGCTCTCCTAACAGAGATTTGCAATAGAGCAAAACCTTGATACAAAAGGCCATATAGTAGGATGCTAAATGAAAGGATTTCTAGGATATAGAAATATAAGCCATATAATGAATGATTGTTGTTGTTAAGGTACTATGTTATCTCTCATCTTTTTTGCTGTCCCTTGGTTATCTAATATTGTTACAGTATCTCACTTTGTTACCTGATATATTGGATATATTTGTATTTGGTTATTTGAAATTGGATAAGGAACGGGGGGAGGGAAATGGGGACCAATACATGTGAAAGGGTATCAATGTATGGGCATTAATGCACCATCTATCTGGCAAATATCATGTAACCCTTCTATTAATTACAATAAAAATATATGGAAAGAAAAGAAAGACATTTAGCCACTGTGCACAGTATTTTAAAAGGATTTAAAGTAGACATAGCAATTAGTGATTCATTTAATCAATGATTAGCAGTTGAGGAACTAGACCCTCTTCAATGAAAATGCACAGAACTTATTCAACATTATTTTTCTCTAACATTCATTTAAAAATACTTTCACAAATTGGTTTCTGCCTTATTCTTCATATAAAGAGTAAAACACATTTCTAAATCCCTATAAGTAACATTCAGGCTTTTTCTCTGGATGCATATAAAATTCAGTAAGAGGGGCCAGTAGTGTGGCCTAGTGGTACGAGTGCTTGCCTAACATATGAAGCCTTGGGTTCAATTCTTCAGTATCACATACATAGAAAAAGATGGAAGTGATCCTGCAGCTCAAGTGTTAGAATGCTAGCTTTGAAAAAGCCCACAGTGACCAGGCTGAGTTCAAGGCCTAGGACCACAAAAAACAAAATCAGTAAGTATATAATGCAATATCTGATGTTGATTATTTAAAAGCAAATAAGTTGCTTCAAACTTACATGCTGCTGGACTGAAGTGGCAAATCAAATGTCTCATGATTAGCACTTAATGGGAGGAAAAGAATGATTGATAACTATTGTAAAATGCCGTTCTAATAAAGCAAGTAAAAAGAATTTCAAGCATCATAATTTCCTCCCCCTAATAGCAATAATCAATGCAATTGGTACTTTATGTAATAACTAGAACTCATGATCACTATAAAGCTGACAATTATGAACTTAGAAATTTAGTCATTAGTTTGTAGTAATTTCATTACCTGGTAAGCAAACATCATGAATCCTTAAGAATTAGGAACTATCCTCTCAACATGTTGTTGTGTGTTTATTTTCAAATTAATACTCATAGGAAATGCTTAGTATATAGAGTAGTCACATTCTTAAACAAATATCAAACAATTCCTCAAAGCTACCTTACATAAAAAATAAAAGACTGCAAATACTTCACACCCATTAAGATGGCTGCTATCCAAAGCAAATCAGAAAATAATAATGTTGGCATGGGTGTGGACAAATTGGAAACTTGTGCACTGTTGGTGGGAATGTAAAATGGTACAGTCCCTATGGAAATCAATATGCCAGCTTCTTTTAAAAAATGAAAATAGGTTGTAATACAACAATTGCACTTATGGGAATAGACCCCAAATATCTCAAAGCAGAATCTCAAAATGGTATTTTCTCGGCCTATTCACAGCAGTATTATTTGCAATCACTAAAAGGTAGTAACAACAAAAATGCCCATGGCAGCATGAAAGTATAAGCAACTTATACATAAATGCACTGTGTATATAAAATACATATATGGAATGGGACATTACTAAGCCTTGTAGATGGCAGGAAATTACTTGCCACAAAATAGAAGAACCATAGGGACATTATATTATGTGAAATAAGCCAGTCATCACAAACTAAACAAAGCAGAAACAAATAACATCTGATTCCAATTATATGAGGAACATAGAGTAGTCAAAGTCATAGAAACAGCAAGTATAGTGCTATCATGAGAAGGGAGAAAGGAGAGTTTGTGGTAGGGAGTATGAAATTTTTAGCTTTGTAAAATAAAAATAATCCTGGAGGTGGAAGGGGGGGATGCTTGTAGAATGATGGGTATATAACACTAGTGAACTATACACTTAAAATAGATATAATGGTAAAATTTTAAGGCATATATATATACATATACATATATATATATATATGTATTTTTTTTTTGCCAGTCCTGGGCTTGAGCTCAGGGCCTGAGCACTGTCCATGGACTTTCTCAAAGCTAGAGCTCTATCACTTGAGCCTCAGCATCACTTCCGGCTTTTTTCTATGTATGTGGTACTGAGGAATCGAACCCGGGTCTTCGTGCATGCTAGGCAAGCACTCTACCACTAGGCCAAACTCCTGGCCCTAAGGTGTATATTTTTGTTATTAAAAATAAAAATAGCCAGGTACCAGTGGCTCACTCCTGTAGTTCTTAGCTATTCAGGAGAAATCTGAAGATTGAGATTTGAAGCCATCCAAGGCAGGAAAATTTATGATGCTTTTATCTCCAATTAACCAGCAAAAGGCCACAGCCATGGCTCAAGTGGTAGGGTAGCAATCTTGAGCACAAAAGCTCGGGGACAGGACACAGACCCTTAGATTAAGCCCCATTCCTGTCCCCAAAGTAAAATAAACAGAAAAAACATACTTCAAACTTCAGGACTGTTTTCTCTCTCATCCTTTATACAGTTCCCTGAGTTGGTAAGTATATGAAGTCATAAGTGATTCTGTATTTTAAACATGACCTAAAGCCAGTCCAGGTAAAAGCATGAGCGGGTGAGGATGGGAGGGAAATGGGGACCATGTCATGAGAAAGGGTATCAATGTTTGTGAAGTTATGCACCTTCTATCTGGTGAATATAATGTAACCATTCTATTAATCACAATAAAAATAAATTAATTAATTAAGTTAAAAAAATAAAGTTTCTAACAAGGAATATTTGTAAGTGCTTTCCAAGATCTCAAAGTAGTGCTAGCTTCTACTCCAGAAGAAATCAGAACCATTGCAATCACAAGCTAAGATTATTAAAGAAAGCTGACATGCCCAATCAGTGTCACACCCATCACTGGTGGAGAACAGGCTCACACACCCATTTTTTGGCTCTCAAACTCATATTTCTCAATAAACTATGCTTTACTCAGACTATTGTTCTCCTTCCTCTGCCCCAAGTACAATGAAACTTTCAATTTCCTCATTTATTTACTTGCTTATTTATATCTTCTTTATTTCTACCAAATAGTGCACCAGAGACCATTTGCATTAACTTTGTGGATGGGTGTAATAGAATTTTATTCCACATTATGCATGATTATGCAAGGAAAACATATGGCATGCAAATACAGCTTTGAGATTGTCTAATAGATTGATTAATATTCATAATCAGTCACTGACATTGTGGCTTTGGACATTTTTGAGTCCTTTTTTTCTAGCAGTATGAGCTAATTTTATCTTTTCAGTCAGTGTGGTGTATTGGAAATACACTGACATCAGTATCAAATATCTGATATAGCAAGTGTGAGTTATAGCAAATGTTAGTTTTATTACTTTGGAAATAACAGTTAATTTCAAGTCCAGCTTTCCCACTCCAAAATGAGGACTATGTAAAGTGTATATTCATAGCGATGTTTCAGTAACCTAAAAGTAGGTCATTTTACTGCATTTAAAGTTGTAGATTGATGCAAACTAGTATAGAACATACTTCAACACTGTCACTTAGGTAAAAATTTACAAATGTATGTAGCTGACCAAATATTGCTTACCAAAGTAAAGCCACTTCAACAGATTTTAAAAGAAAGCTTTACTACTATACTGTTGTTAAGTAGTATTTTTCTTCATTTGTTTTTTTCTAATTTTATTATCAAGGTGATGTATAGAGGGGTTACAGTTGCATTCATAAAGTAGTGAGTACATTACTTTTTGAACATTGTTACCCCTTCCCATGTTTTTCACCCACTCTCCTTCCCCCAACCCCACCCAAGTTGTAAAGTTAATTTCCAACATATTTTCTTGTGAATATCACTGTTACATTGATTCATCCTTTGTACTTTGTCTCATTATCTTGTTTTCTCCCTTTTCATTTCTATCATGAGGACTGTCCCTATGCAGGAGAAGGAATTTATTAGCATGGCATTTATGTTCTCTCTTTTCTGCTTGCACATTATAATAGCCCCTTGCGCCCTCTCATTCTATCACTGTTTTGACAATCTCCTTTGCATTACCATCTCTGTTTGCACATTCTTTCAAGAAGAAAAAAACCACTCTCAAACACAAATAATTTAAGAAATTCCTACATATAATAGGCAAAGTACAGATTGTTCCCGTTGTCTGCTTAACATCTTGCGTTTCTATGTCCTTCCATTTAAGTTGGTGAGTATGGAGAATTTAACTACAATGCATTTCAGGATGTGGTTCTGCTTTCTGTGTCATTCATGTTATGCTTTCTGTGAACATAATACTCTCTAATCTGAAAATAAACATTCAACTACAAAAGGATGGCACACTCACATCTTTAGAGGTCAATAATGCATGGTCTCAGAGCAAGTGAAAATATCATGATGGCTGGATGGAAGGCATAGTCTGACCTCTCCTGACTTTTCAAATGCCAAATTTAGCTCTTGGGTTCAATGTCTTTTAACTGTTCCCAGGTTTTCTCTACATGGAGCCTGAATTTATCCAATGTTTTAATGAATATAATCTTTCTACTTTCCTTACCAAAGTTATTATTAAAGCTAAATGTTTTATTTGACCTTGAAAATACTATAAAAGCTTTTCACCTAGCATTACATTTGTTAAAACTGTTATGTTTCCAAAGTTTTCCATTTTCTTACTGAAGTGGCGATATCATTTTTTTTTCTGACAGAAACATAGAATTTTATTGTGTATATATAGCACATTTTATTTATCTGTTTATCTACTGAGGGATATCTGTGTTGGTCCATATCTTTGTTATGGTAAATAGTGCTGCAGTGGACATCATTGTGTTAGTGGCTTTAGTATGTCCTTGTTTCTAGACATTTGGATAAATGCCTGGGAGAAGGATTGCTGGGTCATAGGGGAGCTCTATGTTTAGACTTTTGAGGAACCTCATACTGCTTTCCAGTGTAGTAGAACAAGTTTACACTCCCACCAACAATGCAGTTGCATTCCCATTTGGCCACATCTCCTGATATTATTGTTTTTCTTCATAATGGCCATTCTTACTGAGGTGAGGTGGAATCTCAATGCATTATTTTTGCCAGTCCTGGGGCTTGAACTCAGGGCCTGGGCACTGTCCTTGAGCTTTCTCAAAGCTGGTGCTCTAGCACTTGAGCCACAGCACCACTTCCAGATTTTTCTGTGTATTTGTAACCAAGGAATCAAATCCTGAGATTTGTGCATGCTAAGCAAACACTCTACCACTAGGCCAAACTCCTGGACCCTCAATGTATATTTAATTTGCATTTCTTTTATCACCAGAGATGTTGAGCATTTGCTCATGGATCTATTTGGTATTCTTATTTCCTCTCTAGAGAAGTCTCTTTTTAATTCTTTAGCCCACTTTACAATGGGGTGGTTGTTTCTTTAGGTATTTGTTATAGAAGGGGGTTAATTTTTTGAGCTCTAAGTGTATTTTGATATGAGGCCCTTGTCTGTAAGAAGCATAGACTCCACGGTTTCCCTCACTTGTAATAATTAATAAATGTCTAGAATAGTCCTAGCAGTGGATCACAGTAGTTCACTAGCTATGGATATAACCACATAAAATCATGGTAATTGAAATAACTCCTAAGATATGGAAAGAAGAGTTCTTTTTGTTTTTGTTTTATTTACTGAATGAAATTATTCCTTTATCCTTTTGTTTTCACTCCCTTTGGTTTATGCCCTTTTGGCACTTCTTTTAAATTTTTGGTTTCCTGTGTCTTGAATATACATTTATCTGGTTTGGGGAAGGGAATGTGAAAATAATGATATCGTAAGACCACAGACAAAGGGTGAACCAACACAAATGTTGGAAAAAAAACTTTACAAATTGGGGGAAGAAGATGAAGAAAAAATGAGGGAGAGTTAACAATGCTTGACAAGAAATATACTTATGACCTTGGATGTAACTGTAACTGCTCCCTACATCACCTTTACAGTTGAATTTTAAATTTTTTTGTTTAATTTGATATTAAATCCAACATATTAGTTATTTATACACTAAGTATTTGTTTATGAAATACAAACCTGTTTTGAGAACAAATTAAAAGGACTGAGAAAATCCCCACAAAATTGAGAAAACACTTTGATAGTCCTTCTACTGAGACAAAGAAAAAGAATTTTGGATTAAACTGTTGATACTACATGTCAGTTGGCTCCTGTGCTATCATATAATAAGAAATATTATTACTTTTTCTCTTAGTTATAATCTTCAGTAGAATGAGATTAATATAAATTATTTTTCTTCCCTGTGGACATATTGAACCTATAACTTTATCACTCTCCCAAATCCTTTTCCTAAGCTTCCTATAACCAAATTCTCAGTTTTATGGAATACATATAAGTCAGCAGTTTTCTAGGTAAAACAAGGCAAAAGGATTATTCAGAAGCAGTTTGACAACTAGTGAAATACAACCAATGCAATTGTTGTGAAATTAGAAAAAGAGTATTTGTATTATTACATTACAATTAATTAATCATTGTATAAATGAGATTTGACAATAATACTTTCAATGTCTTAAAATCTTTAACAAAGAGTTAAGCATGTCAGTGAAATTTCAAGGAATGCACAAGATTTCTCAGTGTCTCAAACTCATACAATACTATACCAAAATTGATGCAGTGTCACAAAGGGGAAAACTGAGAAGAAACAGGATTCAGACAACTGAGAAATTCTATTTTTCTAGTCCCATGGCTTGAACTCAGCTCCTGGGCACTGTCTTTAGACACTTTTTGCTCAAGGCTAGTGCTCTGCCACTTGAGCCATAGCACCACTTCTAGCTTTTTTTGAGTATGTGGTACCCAGGAGTCAAACCCAGGGCTTCATGTATGCTAGGCAAGCACTGTATACTAGGCTTTACTCCAAGCTCTCAATTGAGAAATTCTTAACACTAGTCCTTAAGAAATGCTATTACAGTTTTTTCCTTCATTTCATTTAGGGTTTTCATTGGTACTGATGTGCATTGGACTATCCATGCATATACTAAATAAAGAAGAAAGCTATAAAGGAGACATCCATCTTGTGAGAGCCTGTACAATGTCTCCAATTAGGTAAATCCTCTCATTACATCTCTATTCTTTGAAGCCTATTATACAATCACTTAGATAATTGTTATCAAAATAGGCCTCTTGATTGATTTATCTTAAAAAAGGTTCTTATCTTCTTTTGGAAGCACAGTACATCATATTTTAACTTTGATCCTCAAAGACTTTAATTGTCAGAGACACCTCAAAAGTGTACAGATAGGAATTCAAGGGGATTAAGCATTTTAATTAATCATTTACTTCTGATTTGGGTGACTAAGTAACTAGAGGATTTTACTTCCAAATACTTAATGAGAGGACGTCTATGCCAGAATATTTCTTCCATGCTAAAAATATGAAATACTAGTACTTAACACATTTGGTGCAGAAATATTTGCTATAAAACAATCTTACTGGATACTTAGTGTAGATATCACTTTGATGACAAAGAAAAGGAATTTCTTACTGTGTTTTTCTATATACAAACTTTTTCAGATTATATTACAGGATTTTGTTGTGCCATTTTATTGATTTCTTTTCTTCAGTCATCTTTGTAAGGACCCTAAACTCATCAACAGATTAATATTTAGTATGTTTCTAATGGATAACTCAGCGTCAGGTTCAGGCACACATGTCCTCCTGTGCTTCCTAAAGAAACTCATACTTCATTACAGACTTAAAGAATATTTTCTGGCTGGCTACATAGCAAGAATATTTATTTTTTGTTACATAAATAAGTTGAAAGCTAAAACTGTAATTCATTGCATAGGTAAAGAGGACTTAACAGCGGCTCTTTTCTGAATACACAGTGCATCTGCCTAAGTGCCTTGAAGAGGCCACCAGCCTCTCACTCTGGGTGGGTTGCATTCCATTGCTGATAGACTTAAGTTTTGTATTTCATTCACATGTCACCATTAGGGATGTTGGTTTTTCAATGTTTTTGTCTTGGAAACCCAACAAATCTTCAGCCAATGAAAACTCATTCTTTTAGTTTTGTGCCCAAAATATATCATCATGTAACAAAAAGATCATACTTTCTATTGCAATATCAGATGGTCTAAGCTTGTTACCTCCCGGCACATTAACCTCTAAGTCTGTACCAATTCATTAAACATGTGCATCAGTCACTAGACTGCAACATAATTTATTGCAATTAAGTACTTCTGTGTTGAAGAACCCAAATAAGATTGTCCATTATCAGTGCTGTTAATGGTTTTCTGAACAGTTGCCAGGTCATTCACCCCACCCACCCTTCAATAATAAAATAATTTTGACAAAAGGTCCGTGTTTCAACATTTTTAATAAAAACAAAATAGAAAAACCATCAGTAACTGAGCAGTAAAGTTTCCTCTCTCTTTCTTCTTTGCCAAAACTAACAGAAAGGAAAATGTCATTCTGGCTCCTGGCCAAAAACAGAGGAAATTGGTCTCCGTTCTTATTCTTTGACAAGTAGCATTGTGTACATAGAATGCTTGGCTCTTGGGTTCATTTTGACAGAACTGAAACAGATAAGAAGTTTGAGGACTCCATTCTGCAATTTATAGACCTTGATTCTGTTTAAGATCTTTCAATACCACATAACAAATCAATGTGATTTAGAAAATATTGTTGTTTCTGCCATTGACATAAGCCATATGTGAACTGCTAAGCTACTATGCAAGCCACAGCTATAAATTTTGGTCACTTGCAGAAGATTCCTTATTATTTGGGGGCTCAAAATAATTCAAACCATTATCATCATCCTGATTGATGTCTTACTAAATTGCTGCCTGGTAATGAGCTGAAAGGTTTCTCACACAAAAGGAAGATAGAGTTGTTCTCAAATCAACTTCCCAGATAATTCATTCCAAATGATAGAGAAGTTGCCTCTTTCAAAAAAAAAGCAAATTCTGATATATTAAGGTTATTAATGTCCTATTCACAGACACTGTGAATGTAATCTAAGGAACACAAATGCCAGGTACAGACGGTGTTTGATCCAGACAGTAGAGCAATTAATTGTGAGAGAAAGACACACACACACACACACACACACACACACACACACACACACACAGATAAACTAAAATGAGGTGTGGCAATTTGTCTTTTTGCAGAAACTAAATGTGCCCTTTCTTTTGTTTGAAATTTATGCTCAGTGTCCTCACGTCACAATGATAACAAGCCAGAATTATCAGTACTTCTGTGGGAAATGGTGGAATTTGTATATATGGCAAAATAATTAGGTAAAGTAGTAAATTTCCCAAAAATGCAACATAAAAAGAAATACAAATTTTAAGACCTTATTCAGACTTAGTTATCATTTTTATGTTGCTGGTTTATGTATATTTAAAAAATTGCCATGAAGCAGAAAGTATTTTTAAGCATCACTCGTTTTTAAGGCTTTATATATTACTGAAATCCACTATCAAATCTCTCAGTAATCACTGGGGGAGGAGAATCTTATCTAACAAAATGAAATTAGGTTAGTTCATCAAAAACACATGCCTAAAAATATTTAAGTGATAAAATACCAGAAGCAGTTTTTACTGTTGGTCTAGTCTTTCTGCTTCTTCTTTCTGTAAAAGTGCAGTCAGTGGCCTCAAAAGTGCCACAATAGCCTCTTCTTTCACATTTGTGGAAAAGCCATTGAATTCAGCCCATTTTTTGCCAATCCGGGGGCTTGAGCTCAGAGCCTGAGCACTGTCCTTGGGCTTTCTCAAGGCTAGAGCTCTACCACTTGAGCCACAACACCACTTCTGGTTTTTTCTATGTATGTGGTACTGAAGAATCGAATCCGGGTCTTCATGCATGCTGGGCAAGCACTCTACCACTAGGCCATACTCCTAGCCCTCAGTCCATTTTTAAAGTCAGGTCAAACCCTCCAGCATAACTGCATGGCAAATATTTAACTGCATTTTATAAATTATTTCAGTCCCCATTGTAAAATTTCTGCTTGCAAAATCCACATAATATATTTACAAAACTGAAACTAATCAAAAATTGGTTGTCTGTGTTTATAAGACTTCCATCTTACCAATGAAAATGTTTGAGTTATGTTGTTGTTTAAAAAAACTCTTAAATATCATGAAATCCTTCATTTTTGTACTATTAATCTATGCCAATAAAAAGATTTTGAAAAGAAGAAAATTTTTGAAAAGAAAAAAATGGTTAGCTACCAAAGGAATAGAAGACTATTAAAGTCCAGCTCCTTGTCTTTTGTAGATTTGAATGCTTTTAGATACCCAGCATGGCAAATTATACTCATCTCTCAAAAAAAAGAGAAAGAAAAAAAAGAAAATTGCTTATGAAAACTAAAATAGGTTGAATTTCTAGTGTGAAAACCAAATGTTTTAAAAATTAAAATTAATCATATGAAACACAAAATAAATGTTGAATTGGGATTTCAAGTTAGTAACCATTCTTGAATCTAAAGTATTTTTCAAATTAAAACAAAAGGCTAGAAATATATTTCCCAAATGTCTCTTACCTTAGTTTGAAAGCAATAAAAAATTAAAATTCCCTCATCCTTTATGATAGATAATGTGTCACATAGCATCTATCTATCTATTTATCTATCTACCTACCTATGTACCTACTACCTACTTGCCTACCTATCGCTGGTACTGAGACATAGACTCAGAGATACAAGCTTTCACTTGGCTATTTTGCTCAAGGATGGCACTCTATCATACCTTCAAGAGTCACATAACTTTGATATGCATGCTTCAGTATATATAATGCCTTATGTTAAGAAGTGAAGAAGAAATTCTGGAAAGTCTAAAACATTGTCTTCATAGCTGAAGACTCAGTTTGATGAAAGAGTTCATAATACAATTATAAAAATAAAAGAAATATTTATGAAAGATCACTGTGCTGTTTTGTACATAATGGGAGTTGTTAAGGTTTGGGACGATGTGGCTGTTAAAGTTGGTTTTGCCTCCAACAGTGCCATGTGAGAGAAAAATCTTCAGGGAGAAAGGTGCACCCCACGGGAGGATGGGAGAGAAGCCAAATAGAATAGTTCCTAATGGGAAAACTGATTCAAGTCACTAATAATGAGAAGTTCAAATGAAAGGAGGGGTTGAAAGCAGCAGATACAGGGAATAGGTAGGTAAACTAAGGCTTCCCATCAAGTTGTGTGGGTCTGTCATGAAGAGCTTAAAAATTACTGTATGTTAAGATGTAATTTATCTAAGGTAAACAATCAGAGATGAAGAAATGACACGTGATTGCTATGGCTTATATTTCCACCTCAGTCTTCAATGAATGGTTCTGTCCTACTCTTGAGTTTTGGAATCAAAGAAGAAAGTGAAAACCATGTTTAATTCATAACCACACTCTGGAAGAAACTATACAGGATGTGGAAGTTATTATCCTGGGATTCTGGCATGACCCTGAGTAACATGTAGATTTAAAACAGTAGACAAAGAAAAGTACCCCTTTGTGAAGTGGTACCCCTCTGTACAA
The DNA here is from genome assembly GCF_031878675.1 of Megascapheus bottae. Lineage (NCBI taxonomy): Eukaryota > Metazoa > Chordata > Mammalia > Rodentia > Geomyidae > Megascapheus > Megascapheus bottae. Next base: position 16,940,782 of record NC_143513.1, on the reverse strand, counting down.
TACCTTAACAATAACAATATATATATATATATTTTTTAAGTAGCCCTCTAACACGAGTGTTTTAATTTAAAATCAATTACCTATGCATGGGGAGTGATTATACATCCTCTCCTGTGGACACCTAGTTCAAAGTATCATTTTAAGTGAGACACTGCTACTGTTGCTAGAATATACTAAAGTGAACATGATTCTAGGCGTGGAGGTGACAGACCCACATAATATCAGTTTTCCCCATCTATGCTTCTGCAGAGTTAGATTCCTGGCATCTTGTTTCTCCAATTTTATTTAACTTATGCTTTAAGCATGGGAGTAGTATCATGAAAATCCCCAAAGATTGGCACTTGTAAGTTCTATTTACAGGGAGGCAAAGAAACTGGTCTACTGGGCTGCCTGCAGGTGTGTGAGTCTCTGTCAACATTGTTTTCTGCAAGTTGACTGACAGGTGGAAGGAAAACTTCCCCAATAATGCTGAGAAGATAAAATTGGTGGGCTCCTGTGGCTTACATCTCTAACCCTGTCTACTCAGGAGACTGAAATCTGAGGATAGCAGTTGGAAGACAGCTCAGGCAAGAAAGTCTGTGAGATTCTTATCTCCAACAAACCACTTGGAAGAAGCTGGACATGGCACTGTGGCTCAAGTGGTAGTGTACTAGCCTTGAGCCAAAGAAGCTCAGAGGTAGCACCCAGGCCCTGAGTTCAAGCCCCAGGATGGGAAAAGGACAGAAAGAATGAAAGGAAGAAAGAAAGAAAGAAAGAAAGAAAGAAAGAAAGAAAGAAAGAAAGAAAGAAAGAAAGAAAGAGAGAGAGAGAGAGAGAGAGAGAGAGAGAAGAAAGAAAGAAAGAAAGAAAGAAAGAAAGAAAGAAAGAAAGAAAGAAAGAAAGAAAGAAAAGAGGGGGAGAGGGGAGGGAGGGAAGGGAGGAAAAATTTGTGTGCACTAATGTTTGTTTGTTTTCCTCTAGCTTCTCTATGTGCCCCCATCCCCACTTTCTTCCACTTCTTAAAAGAGAAGTACCTTTCATTTCCAAGAAATTATCAGGAAAGTCTTGAAATTGCTGACATGGAATACTGCAGCTTATCTCCTGAGCCTGCAGTCTAGTTCAGCTGACCTGACCAACTTGTAGGTCATGATCTAAGCAGGAAAATGAATAACTAGTATTGTATAGCTTTTCCTTTCATGAAACTTGAATGAATCTTCCACACAAATGAGAGAGCAGGTGAGGACATCTGAAGGCATTGTCCTGTCACTAAATGACTAACTTGTCATTTAATTGCCCCACAGAACTTCTGAAGAAGGACAATACATTGGATCTGTGCTATCTACAACTCACATGCTGTCACTAATACACTTCCCTACCAATAAGGTCTGCAATCCAACCCATGGGGGCTCCATTTATCTACCTCCGAGGTATTCAGCATGTCATTCAGTCTGCACAGATTCAGAATTCCAGTTCCATAGAACAAATAGGTACTGAAAACTTCAGGTTGAATTCCCCCTCCAGCTAAAATGATAGAAGTTTTATATGACAAAAATATTAGGCTATATTTAAAGGCACAATTTTCTTTTATCATGATTCACTTGTAATAGAGTATAGCTTTATGAAAAACCTGCTCATTTGTTTAAATTCTCTTCCATGGGCATCACAGTTTTCTTTCAAAAAATGAAAAAAACACTAGGCCAATTCTTGGGGAATAGAGATTATATATATATATATATGTATATCAATGGCATATGTGTTATATATATTATATGCACACATATATAATTAAAGGGTGTAGCATTTTAATTGTATAGTTGAATGTCATATTGATATAGGATTTCATGATTTCCAGGTCAAATTATTTATTCCTCTAAATTATACTTCCTAGAAAAAATACCCCCTGCTTTCTTGTTGCTCAACTATTTTAACAAAACTTAGTGTTGTGTATATTAAAAGAGGATATGTGGGAAAACTTTAAATGTGCATCTCCTTTCCTGAATTTGAGTGCAACTCAAGTATATCTAGATAGTTTATTCTATATCATTCCTTCTCCAAGACACAGTAAGCAACTCAGCACATGACTGGTCTTCAGAAAATAGTTTGACCTCTAAATCTAGCACAAAAATCTTACATTCCTTAAACTACTTGTGAACTATAAACTTATAAAACTACTTTCTATTTTAGTAAACTAAAAGTTATTGGATCTGAAAATGTAAACTTAAAAACTCTGGGATTTTTACCACTGTCATGTAGCAATGAAAAATATAATAAATACGTTTATGTAATTAATTGAGAGGGAAATTACAATGAGTTTTACACAGGTGCAAATAACTTGATTGTTAGTACTAGTGGGAGAAAAAGAAAGGATAATTTGGGCTGACAGATTCTTCTGAAGATACTTGTGTTCTGCAAAAAACTATTGTGTCATCATCCTGATATTCAACAAAAAGAAGATTGTTCTGGGGATCCAAGGGGATATAAAAAAAAGTCCTACTATAAAAATACAATAGGACTCACTAAAGTTATTCAATTTTGTCAACATTTTTCTTTTCGCCATTCTATCCTGAGCTGGGCCTATATCATGTTGAAAAAGATCTGTGTAGAATTTTCCCTCTTTTACCTCTCCCCAGAGGACTGCAAGTGAATCAACCTTCAAGTTTCAAAGTTCTGCTGGTAAAATCGAAGGCAGAAATTACAACAGAAATACCAATCAAAAACATTGTATACAGTTAACAATTTTTGCCTGTGGAGTCACACAGCAAATAAAGCAGAGCGTTTTTCCCAGATAATATAATATTTTTGTGTCTTCCATTTGGAAGTCCACCTGAACAAAAATTTCTTTTCCCAGACTATCTTTTACAAAGAGTATTTAACAATTCTTTATCAACTATATTTTTAGATATCTTTAATTTTAGATATATTTTACTTAGTAGTAGAATTAATCATGGAAGCTGCAAGTAATTAAAAATATTTTTCACAGCAAAATTAGACTGTAATCTAAAAGCTCTTGATAGCCTCTGAACCATAACAAAGAAAGCACTTTTAAAGTTCTTATAAAAGTAGAAAAATAATTAACACCATAGAAATATGAATACATTTTAAAGTAGATATATCAATATGCGTTATTTTAGACCAGTAGATCACAGACACCCTATGAACCTCAACTGAAATAAAAGAGCTACATATCAAGAATTCATACTCAGTAAATAGGGAAAATCTAGTCATTTCTACATTAAGGATACTATCTAACTAACAGAGCAGCACTTTATATGTATTTATGAAGAAAATGACAAAATCTTCCACAATCACATCATTAGGCTTTCACATATACATAGGATGAGAGGAGGTTAAATAAATATTGATATTCTTCACTGGTATTAAATAATGAATAATTAAGTAATAATAATAAATAATAAATAATTCTGTCAATTGCTAATGCCAATCTGTGGAACACTGAACTCATGTGTACTTAGGCATATCATATGTATGTGTGTGAGTGTGCAATTTGATGGCAGACAAGCTGATTGTATCCAACACATGTTGGATATATGTTGTAATATATGTGTAATATGTAATGTGTAATGTGTAATATGTAATACGTGCTGTAATATTTAACATTTAAAAAAGAAACAAACAAACTAAAACTTTTGTGGGCCCAAAGTACCTTTTATATTCTCTGCATTTCTTTCCTTTCCAGAAAGTCTTCTCAAGACCTCAAACAAATGTTCACTTCTGCATCTTCATGGAAACCATTCTGCTGAAAGTCTCTGCTACTATTCTTGTCTTCAAAGTGTTTGCACACTTCTTGAAACTCTTTCTTCTCCAAGGGCTTACAGTCTCTGGTTTCCTTTGCTACCACTATCTCTCAGAATATTTTGCTAGCACCCACTTATTGGAGACTCCTGTCTAAACTCTCAGTGGAAATCCACAGAGAAAGAAAGTAAAACAGTAAAGAGGAAAATCTTCAGAGAACAGGCAGCCGTATCTAAATAGATCTGAGACACAAGTTAAACTTGACTTGAGCTCATAATGCATAAGATAGAAAAACTAGGTCTAGCTCATGTAAAAAAATAGTAAGAAGTGAAATGAGCTGAGTGACATTTCTAAGCCAAAGCACCTGAAAGAGAGTAGGCTGTTAAATATCCTGTGTAAAGAAGCATTTGCTTCAGTCACTCCCTAGAGAAGGAAGATATTTTTGTTCTGAATACATAGTATATAGAAAAGACATAGGCCCCAGAAAATTTATTTCAGGCGTGAGGGGAAAAACGCCAAATACCAAGAAAAATAGGTTCCAGACTCTGATGATCAGATCAAATCATAATTTTATGAAATACTACGTGGGAGCATCCTGCAAGCTTTTTATCCTAATTTTTTGAGACCAAACTAGTCAAGTTTTCATACAGAATTATTGCCCTGTTTTGAATCTGTAATGGTAGATATTATAGAATTGTCAAAAGAAATTAGCTTCAATTTTTGGTCATTTAAATTCTTCTGTATTTGAAGAATCACAGGCACATGTGACTTTAACTTTGAAATTCTTTCAACTTTGAGAAAAGTGTTAGATGTGAGTCTTAGAAAAATACATGGCTTATTATTGTGACTGTATGACAGATGCTGAATTGAAGATTTTTTCCTTCACAAGCAGTGTTTGTTTGTTTTATTTAAATGCTCAACCAAAAAAAGTTTCCTTAAATGATTACGGTACAGGATGGAATAATACCACTTATTTATTTCAGGAAGTTTTGCTTCAGTTCTTAGTCTTGAAAATTTAACATACAGACAACTTTCAAGACAAAAGATGGCTTCAGAATAAACTAAAACATGCAGGAAAAATATTAAGGAAGTCATGTGCTTTATTCCCAAGTACATAGCCAAAGAAAATATCATATTAGCAAACTCAGAGAAGGTTTTCAACTTGGGCTTTAGTTCTTTCTAATTCACTCAAGCACTTGTGTGTTTATATCGGGAGTATCAGGCAGCTGTGATCTCTGTAATCCTTGAATTCTCTCAGAACAAACTTATATTTATTACCTACAAAAGAAATAAATAAAAGGAGAGAGAGCAACAATACCTCCCAGCAGTGGGGAAGGATTAAGTAAGACTGGTCATATCAGACAAGAGAAAATGGGCTCAGAAGCAGAACACCTATAAATTCACATTTTATTAGCCTGGTTCACATCCTGCTTAACTCCTCTCTTACTCGGCAAGAGAAAATTCCCATATAATCTCCTTGGGACCAGCTGGAGTGTGAATTGTGCTCTATGAAGAGAACTGCAGTCATATTTGGGGAAAGTCTGCTTAATATGGCCTGTGAGGGCTGTACATCTCCCAATCTAAATTCCTCCTGAGAGATCTACCATTCACAGTCCAGTGAACTTTATCAAGAATCTCCTTATGAGCATCAGTGACTGGAAACAGCCTACAGTTAATAAACCAATAAAACTGGTCCAAGTGACCAACCTTATGATTTATAAATGAAAATAGACTACCAAGATTAGGTCCTTGGTATAACTTATACTTTCTTAGTAAGCTATATATTCTTAATGTAACTGGCCCTCTAAAACTTACAAAGGGTTTTTTTTACTACAGTATTGTATTAAATAGGCAATAATTTACTCACTAGAATAAAATTAAAATTATTCAAAATAATCAACTGAGAAGTAAAATAAAACAAAAATATAAGCATAGGCATCAAACAGTTCTATCAAAACTATTATCAGCCAGGCACCAGTAGCTCATGCCTATAATCTTAGCTGTTCAGGAGGCTGAGATCTGAGGATCATGGTTTGAAGTCCGTCTGGGCAGAAAAGTCTGTGAGACTCATATCTCCAATAAACTACTCTCTAAAAAAGCCAGATAGGGTGCTGTGGCTCAAGTGGAAGAGTGCTAGCCTTGAGCACAAAGAGGCCCAGGAACTGCTGGGACTCCCATCAATAAACTATCATCAGCTGGGCACTGATGGCTTATACCTATAATCCTAGCTACTCATGATGCTGATATCTGAGGATCGAGGTTCCCTTCCTTCCAGACTGGGCAGAAAAGCAGGTGATACACTTACCTCCAATTATATTAGAAAATGTTGTAAGGGAGTGGGGCTCAATGTCAGAGTACGAGCGGGCGGTGAAGGAAAAGGCGAGAAAAAGAGACCTTGAGTCCAAGTCCTAGGAGTCACCGCAAAACAAACAAACAAACAAACAAACCTTTTGATATCTATAAACAAGATTATTAGACTGAGTTGGAAATAATCAAGACCCTGAGCTGGGAATGTGGCTGAAGAGTTACAATGTTTCCATTGTGTACAAAGTTCTGGTTAAGCAACATCCTTAACTGTGAAGATGATGGAAAGCAAGTAAAATATTTCAAATATATCCACCAACTCCAACTTTAGTTACTGAAATTCTTATTTTCAAGTCACAAGTTCTGTTGGAACCACTCTAGAAAGTGCTGCACATTGAAGGCAGCATATATGAGACCAGGAATGGGTTTCCTCTAGTGCCCCTTTTGAAAAGCCTTAAACAAAATGGTAGAAGTCGCCTCTCAGGGTCGGTGTGATACATTTTCTCACTTGAACCCAGGGGATTACACCATTTTACATCTACTGATCTCTCCCAGCTCTTCCACTTATTTGGTTAATGAATATAGAGTCTGCCTTGTTCCCCAATGTACTAGCAGTATTTTACCATATGGTAAAATAAAACTTTTTAAAGTAGGTAAATCAGGGAATAAAGGAAACAAGGCTCATATATAATAAGGAAGCTGAAAGGAAGAACTTGGAAATAAAGGCATGCATTTCTGAAAAAGAATTTAAAAATGGGCAAGAAATGCAGCTGAGTCATGCAGTAAACCGAAGTGAGAAGTACTCTCAGTTATAAAAGTTATCATTATACATAAGAGAAAAAGCATATGAGGTGCTTCTGAAAAAAAATCCTTCATTTAAGCCTGCATGAAATTCTCTCCCATGAAATTCTTAGGAAATGCACTTAATTTCTCTAAAATCTATGAAAAGAGCATGCTTGTATCTGTAACATGAAAAGGTTGTAAAACTAAGGACGTAATGTGTTTGAAGAGTTCACACATAGTAAGAGTTCTGTAAAGTTCTCCCTTCTTTCCAAGAGATGTGAGCTTTGTAACAAAAATCAATTCCTATGGCAGTTTTTGGTTTCTTATAAAAGATCCACTTCACAAGCAATCGTTCTTTTACAGAAACACCTACTATACCATACACTGGTCCTCATGCCTGTAGTCCTAGCTACTTAGGAGCCTGAGATCTGAAGACCGTGGTTCAAAGCCCACCTGGAAAGAAATGCTCGTGAAACCCAGAAGTGATGCTATGGCTCAAGTGGTAGAGAACTAGCCTTGAACACAGAGAGACTGAGAGTTAGAACCCAGGCTCCAAGTTTAAGCCCCAGGATTAAAATAGAAACAAAAACATCTACTGACAGGGATAGCCCCTCAGCCCAAATTTTTCCTATTCTTCACATTCTATATTCTATTTTTTTTCTGGTGGGTTTTTCTGTGCCTAGGCTGGCCTCCTGAATAGCTAGAATTATAAGTGTGAGCCATCACGCCCGGCACATTCCATATTCTATTTGTTTCATTCCTGGATTACCAATACAGAACTCAGGAATCTTATTCTCGTAGTCACAGTAGAAATCCAAGAAAGAATCAATAAGAGATGCTCTCTCTTTATTTACTAATGTTATATGTACTCAAGTGACCTAATTCCATATCAAGTCAGAAGGACAAATAGCTACTCTAGTGGTTCCCTGGGTTTAAAAAATAAAGTGCAATCAATATGAAATTAATTAATGAATGGGCATTATCATTGTCTTAATATTTTAGTCCATGTTTTGTTTATCTAAAAAAGAAAAGCATAGCAAAATAATCCATGTGTTAGTTTGTCTACAAGAGAGATTCGGGAATCTTTTTCATCTTTTTCCCTTTGTTGCTGTACCAGACAACAGTCTCTTTCTTGTTGTTACTGTAGACATTAATGAAAGTATTTCTGACAAGTGGAAAATCTCCTTGTAATTAAATTTCTGTTGAACTTTAATGTGTGTTCCCCAAAGAAAGTTCCTGGTAACAGATTTCAAGCTGTGATAGTAGTATTTCTTCTTATGTTATCAAACGCTGTAATCTGTTTTCTTTCCTGGACAAAACTCAAAGTAGCTTTCTGACTTAAGGCTAACTAGAAAAGATGCTATGTTTCGTTGTTGTTTTGCTCTTGATTTCAATGTCTGAGTGAGTTTTTAATATCTACATAGAGTTTTAGCAGACTGAAGGAGAATAGGAGCAAAACTCTTTTAATGACTTGATTTAGAAATTTTGAAATCTCAGCAAATGTTTAGAGTCTAGAATCAACTAACTTTCATGAACTGGATGGGGAAGCAAAGATGTGGTACATCAAAGGAAAATATTTTTGTTTTTTTTGCTAGTCCTCGGCTTGGGCTCTGAGCTGTGTGTCTGAGCTTCTGCTCAAAGCTGGTGCTCTACCACCTGAGCCAAAGCACCATTCCATTTTTTGAGTATTTTATCGGAAATGAGAGTTTCGTGGACTTTCCTGCCTGAGCCAGCTTCAAACCACAATTCTCAGATCTTAACTTCCTGCCTAGGTAGGATTACAAGTGTGAGCCACCAGCTCCCAGCTAGAACAGAATTTTATGTGCTTTCAGAGCCAAAGATTTTGATAATCAAGCTGAAACTATTTAATATGTGAGCAATAGACTCAAAATAATTTCAGGAACTCAATTTTTTTAGTTAAACACCCGAATTAAACACCAGAATATTGGTACTTAAAAGGACCAGGATCCGGAGGAAAGGGGTAAATAAATGAAGAGAAGAAAGGGAAAATGTAGTGAGAAATTCATTTTATATTTTACAAAATTAAGAAGAATAAGGGCAGGGGTGAGTAGATGAGGAATAGGTGAGAATACTGAACAGTGACATTGATCACGATATTTTGTATTCATAAACTGGTTGGTCAAATGGCACCTCATTTGCACAACTACTTAGAATAGGAAAAATGAAAATGCAAGTTTAGGTAGATTGATTTCTTTTGAAAATAGGCTATAATATGTAAAACGTTTGCAGAAGTAGCTCCTGTCTCTTCTTCATTAATATGTCAGCAAAACTCTGTCATGGTTCTTGCAGAGATGTTGTCAACCTACTAAATATGCCAAGAAAATATATCTCTAGAACATTTAATGAAAGGAGGATTTTTTGTTGTTGGTAGGAAGTTCTATAGGAGGGCCTGAAGACTGTCAAAGAGCACTTTGCTCAAGGCTAGTGCTTTACCCTTTTGACACACAGAGCAACTTTGGGTTTCTTGAGGTTAATTGGACATAAGAATCTCAAGGGGACTTTTCTATCCTGGTTGGCTTTGAATCATGATTCTCAGATCTCAGCCTCCTGAGTATATAGGATTACAGACATGAGCCACGAGCACCAAGCAATGGGAGGATTTATAGCTCATCAAAAACAAATTAAATAACCAGAGGGTAGAATAGTTCAGAGATTCTTTTTATTTTGATTTTATATAAAGTGTTCACATGTGCTATCATGTTGAAAATGAATTGACTATGTGGAATATTTAACCAAATAAAATATAACCAAAGAGACTCAGAAATTTTTACAGACTATCAATGGACCTATTTAGGCCTTCAGAATTTGGGCAAAAATGAAGACAGAAGACTAACAGTAGAAAAGGATTTTAGAAATGTGGAGAAGTGCTGGATGCAGTGGTTCATGCCTGTAATCATAACTACTCAGGAGGTTGAGATCTTCGGATCAAGGTTCAAAGCCAGCCCGGGCACAAAAGGACCTGAGACTCTCCAGTTAACCTCCAGAAAAGGTTAAGTGCGGCTTGGCTCAAGGGTAGGGCAGTAGCCTTGGGCTGAAAAGCTCAGGGACAACACCCAGACCCAGCAGTAGGGTGGTAGCCTTGAGCTGAAGAGCTGAGGGAGAATGCCCAAGCCAAGTTCAAGCCCCATGACTCACAAAAAAATAAATAAATAAAAATTAATGTGAAGAAGTAACAATTAGCACCATCTTTGTCATAAACATTTAACTGATATTGTTACCGCAACTATTACATAAAATAAATGCATTATTGAATAAAATGAATAGATGAGTTATGAAATATTTACATAAGTTCAACACTAAATTTTTATTAGGTTCGTTCTTATTTTTAATTTTTTTTTTGGTGTGTCATGGGGCTTGATCTCAGCCTAAACACTGTCCTCATGGCTACTCCCCTATTCCTGGGCTTGGGCACTGTCCCTGAGCTCTCAGCTCAAGGCTACTGCCCTACCCTTGAGCCCACTTCCCGGGATTTTCTAGAGGTTAATTGGAGGTAAGAGTCTCAGGTCCTTTTTTTCCTGGGCTGGCTTTGAACTTTGATCCTCAGATCTCAGCCTCCTGGGTAGCTAGGTTTACAGGCATGAACCACCGCCACAGGCTAGTTCATTCTCCTTTTAGGCATATAGTGATTCTGTTTAAAGAGACATTTTTTTCAATTCTTAATGTACTCAAACCAGTAGCAGGAGCGTAAGCCATCATAAGTTAGACTTCTGTGTGCTCAGACCATTTCATCATAATTAATAATCCTGACTATTTAATTATGCATCTGAGCAACAATCTAAATGTGGAACCATGTGTCTGCTACCATCCTCCTATAGAACTTCCTACCAAGCTCTTCCTTTAGAGATCTCAGGACAAAGAAAGGAGCCCAGCAATCTATTCAGCATCCCTCATTTTTATGGGGCCCTTTCTCTTTTACTTTCCTGCTCATGAGGTGCTCTCTCTTGCTTGTTCTCCCTCTTTTTCTCCCTCCCTCTCTCTCATTACCTCTCTCTCTCTCTCTCTCTCTCTCTCTCTCTCTCTCTCTCTCTCTCTCTCTCTCTCTCTCTCTCTCTCTCTCTCTCTCTCTCCACTTACTTGGTAGCCTATATCAAATCAGGAAATGATAAGAGACAATTAGGACTGAGTGATTTCTAATAGCTGAATAAACTCAATTTGTAGGCCCTCAGCAGCATAGCTTCATGCTATGCATAGAAATGACTTTGCAACCAGGTGCAGTGGCTCATGCCTGTGATCCTAGCTACTCAGGAGGCTGAGATCTGAGGATCAAGGTTCAAAGCCAGCCCAGGCACTAAAGTCTCCATGCAACCTATCTCTAGTTAATCACCAGAAAACTGGAAGTGGCATAGTGGTTACAGGAAAAGGATGACAGCTGAAGAGCCCAAGGACAGCCCCCAGACCCAGAGTTCAAGGCTCATAACAGACAAAAAAAAAAAAAAAAAAAAAAGAAAAGAAAAGAAAGAAAGAAAGAAATGACTTTGCTTCCTAAGCTTTGTTCTTCCAGAATGAACACTCAAGGCTTGTATTATAATTGCATAATCCCACTACTATATTATAACTAACTAGATGTAAATCAATGAGAGAAAATAGAGATATGAGAAATAGGGCTAATGTAAGAAAATAATACTCTGAAAATCCTCTGTTTTCTAGAAGTTACACACAGATGTGACTCAGAGTTTTCCAAAAGCCAATGAAAAGATAATAATGCTTTTGTTAAGTGGCCACAACATTTACATGACTGAAACACACTGCCTAATGACAATAGAGCTATTTTTATTTCGGTTTTCTTTTTTCCTATTGTATTTTATTGTCACAGTGATATTTAGAGGGGTTAATATATAGAACCAACCCAGATGCCCCCAGTAGATTAATGGGTCAAGAAGATGTGGAATTTATATACAATGGAATTCTGTGCTGCCACCAGAAAGAAAGACATTTCCCCATTTGTAAAGAAGTGTAAAGACTTAGAAAAAATCATATTATGTGAAGTAAGCCAAACCCAAAGAAACATAGGCTCTGTGCTTTTCATCATTTGTAATCATTAGAGCTGATTATTTTTTAATCTAGCACTAGGAATTATGACAGCAAACACAAATGCACACTAAACCTATTTGAGACAACAGCAAATAATAACTACCAGAATGAGAAGTGGCCAGATAAAAAAATATGCAGTAGGGCCAGGGAGTTTGGCCTAGTGGTAGAGTGCTTGCCTAGCATGCATGAAGACCCAGATTCAATTCCTGGGTACCACAAACATAGAAAAAGCTGGAAGTAGTGCTGTGGCTCAAATGGTACATTGGTAGCTCTGTTTGAGGACAGAGCTCAGGCCCTGAGTTCAAGCACCAGGATAGGCAAAGGCAATGAGAAAAATAGTAAATATGATTTGGAGTCAGAGAGAAGGAAACATTTTGTCAGTGGGAATATAAATAATGGACATTACTGAGAACTGCAAGATTTCTGTAAACACTGATATAACTACCATATGATCCAGAAATCCAACTGTTGAGTATGTATTCAATGGAGATGACTCATGTTAAGGTACTACTTTCACATTGGCTGTGCTGTGGATCTAATTAAGATGCTCATCAGTGGGTAAATAGCTCAAGCAAATGTATATATCCACCATGGAATATTACTCAGCCATAAAATATTGTAATGGTATTATTTGTAGGAACGTGGACAGAATAGGAGGACTATAAGGCAGACACAAGAAAAACCCCATGTTCTCATTTAATTGTGCAAAGTAAAAACTCTCATAGAAACATAGAATAGAATGGTATTTGAAAGACACCTGAAAGGGCAGGTAGGAAAAAAACAGAAAAAGTTAGGTTAGCTGCACCAAAAAAACAGAAAAAGAAGCATTCTGGTTGTCTATGATATGATAAAGGAAAATAATCTATGATCTATTTCAAAATAAGTAGTAAGTAAGATAAATGGCCCAGCACCTAAAAAAATTAACATATGAAGAAATGCAGTGGTTAATTTTCTTGATTTGATTGTTACACATTGCCTAGAATTATCAAAGCATCGCAATATACCCCATAAATGTTTACAAATATAATATCTCAATAAAATCATAACAACAAAATACAAATTTACCTAGGTATAAATGATAATATATTCTTGAGAATTTCTCAATATTTCATAAATCACATTGTATTATTGCTGATATTGTGAATTATTTGGTTATTAATCTAATGCTAAAACACTTATCATACTATAGTGTCTTGTTCATTTTAGACTGGTGTTTGGTTCTTTTATGTGTGTGTGTGTGTGTGTGTGTGTGTGTGTGTGTGTGTGTGTGTGTAGGTACTAGTGTCTGAACACGAAGTCTTGTATTTTTGTTTGTTTTTTCCACTCAAGGTTTGGCACTATATCATTTGTACTACTCTTTTATTCAGTTTCCTTTTAGGTTAATTGAAGATAAGATTATCATGGACTTTTCTGCTTGGTCTTGCTTCAATCTCATATTTCAACCCCCTGAGTAGTTAGGATTACAGGCATGAGTCACTAGCACATAGTAATAACAATTTCTCTTTTATCATGGATGTCTAATGTTTACTTCTGTTATATGTATTTAATCAGAAATTTGAAGTCCTGTTTCTGATTTTAGTCTGGGCAGCAAAAAGTATGTAATGTTTGGCAAAAAGCATTACCTAAAATAGCAACATTTGGCAGCCACCAGCAGCTCACACCTATAATCCAACTACTCAGGCAACTGAGATCTGAGGATTCCAGCTCAGGCCAGAAAGGTCCCTTAGACTCTGCTCCACAATTAACCATTAAATGCTGGAAGTAGAGCTATGCCTTAAGTGATATAATACAAACCTTGAGTGCAAAAGCTCAGGGATAGCAAGTACCCAGGCTCTGAATTCAAGCCCCAAGATTGGCACAAAAACAAACAAACAAACCAACAAATAATAGCAACTTTAGGGAAGTGCATGAAGTGATTTAGTTACTCCCTTTTGGACAACCTTTCCCTTGTTTCATCCCCAGGAGCCAGGAGTTTGGCCTAGTGGTAGAGTGCTTGCCTAGCATGCATGAAACCCGGGTTCGATTCCTTAGTATGACATACATAAAAAAAAAAAAAGCTGGAAGTAGTGCTGTGGCTCAAATGGTAGAGCTCTAGCCTTGAGAAAAGTACAAGGACAGTACTCAGGCCCTGAGTTCAGCCCCTGGCAAAAAAAAAAAAAATTGGTCCCAAATTCTAATGTTGGTTCATTATAATATGAATATTAAATAAGTTACTAAAGCCTTTAAAATGCCTTTTTAAAATAATATCCACTAACATAATGTTGAATAGCTCAAACAATCAGAAAATGACTCATTAAATGCTTAATATCATATACTATGACACATAAAAGAACTAAGCTAAGAGAAAAGCTAATGAAATATGTGCTGAGTTTCTGCAACAGACAAATATATCAATAAAATATATTGTAAAGAATTTTCTCTTAACCGAGGAAATGAAGAGTCAAAAAGATTTTATCAGGTTATTTTAACATAAATTCACATGAGAAATTGTCAATATATGTGAATTACATCAATTAAATTGTTACATTGAATAGAATAAAACATAGGAGACACTTAAGGAGAAATTTGTTCTTTCAGCACATAATTTCTTCTTCTTGTTTAGGTTTTGAACCAATCAGGATGACCTAAGGACATCTCAAAATAGAGATACTGTTCCTTGATCTTTTAAGGCCCCTACTCTTCTTTTATTTACTTATTTTGAGTGAAGTATTTGGAGAAAAGAACTAATCAGGGCTAATGAATTTGGTGCTGGCAAAAAATGCCAGATGGCCGGTCTCAGAGACTGGAGTTCTTTCACTCACAGACTAAAGCAAAACATTTCTTTCTGTACTTTAAATCCAGATGCAACCTGGAGTGTGAAGTTATCTTACATTTCCAGACCTGCAGAATCTCTGCTTCCTTAGTCCATATCATCTCATTTCGTCAGGTATCATTTCAGATAAGCATATTTGGGCTAGACAGAAATCTGTATTGTATATGACTCATTTCTCAGACAGCCTTTGCTAGAACAGAGGGCTCACACTCTCATAGCCTTTGGTATGAAGATTATATAGTGTGGAAAGAATATGGATTTAGGGATATACAAAGTATACAATAATCTGTTCTTTTCTACCATGGAGTTTAGAATAGATTCATACCAGGCCAATAGGTGGCTTTGTACATATTGGGCCTAAGTGCAAACTTTAGAATGTTTCTGATATAAAGAACTAGAACATTTATAATAAGGATATCTATAAATCTTATGACAAGGAAAAGGTCCCATTAAAGAGAAATGGCAACGGTGATGCAACATGAGGTATTTTTAAATAGTTTTTCTTGTAGAAGAATGTTTACTATGCCTTCAAAAGGCTAGTTATATCAAAGTTCTCAAAGACAGCCTTTCATTTCCAAGAAAAGAAATTACATCCTTGAAGATATAGATATTTTACTTGAAGTTATCCAGCCAATACCTAAATGATTCTCATAAACCCCGAGCTGTTCTCTGTCACATTGTTTCCCTCCTGTCTTCTCTTATCTTTAGATAAGACTTCTTGTTTCTTAGGTATTTGCAACTCACTGTCATTATGCCCAAAATCTAACTTTAATAACGACTTACTAACCTGTGGCAAACCTGCTATTTTTACCACTGTCACAAATGGTTTTGCAGGGTCATATTTAATTCTTCTGTCATTTACATTTCTAGTAGTCATATGTTCCAACTTCAATTTCTTGCTCCAAAATACTGTTTTTATAATAATGAGATTTATATAAATACTATTGTAGGGCAAAAATATAAATCAATTATATTTTTAATTCTATTATCTATCTGATATTGTTAAGAATTTGAAGTCATTTTTTAACATTAAAATTGTTGCACTTTATGCCAGGTGCTGGTGGTTCACACCTATAAGCTTAGCTACTAAGGAGGTTGAGAGCTAAGTCACAGTTCAATGTCAGCATAGCAGGAAGGTCTGTAAAACCCTTATCTGTAATCCACAAGAAAAAGCCAGAAGTGGATATGTGCCTCAGGTGGTACACTCTACTCTTGAAACTAAAGCCAAAAAAGAGTACAAGAAATTTTGAGTTCAAACCTTAACACACACTCTCTCTCTCTCTCTCTCTCTCTCTCTCTCTCTCTCTCTCTCTCTCTCTCTCTCTCTCTCTCTCTCTCTCTCTCTCTCACACACACACACACACACACACACACACACACACACTAAAATGAGTTTGAACAGATCAATTAAAAATGAGATTTCTCTCCTGGGAGCACAACCTGGTGGTAGAGGGCTTGCCTAGCATGCATGAAGCCCTGGGTTCGATTCCTCGGTAACACATACACAGAAAAAGCCAGAAGTGGTGTTATGGTTCAAGTAGTAGAGAGCTAGCCATGAGAAAGTACAAGGACAGTGCCCAGACTCTGTTTTCAAGCCACACAATTGACAAAAACATAAAGTATTCATAGTGTAATAGAGGCAAGCTCTGTTTTTAATGTGTTTTTTCTACAGATACTATTGCAGGCTACTGTTCCAAATTTTAAAACATTTTGCCAAGTGTTCTCACTTCAGAGATATCTAGTAAACTTCATATATCTGAAAGTAAAGGATATCAGCCAAAAAAATCCCAACTCTGTCTCTCCTTGCATGGCATTAAAATATTAAAATATTGTAAACATTACAAAACTTTTTATTCAAGATTATCAACACTTGATTGACTAAAATAAATCAATAAATACAAAGAAAAGAAATGCCTAATATTATTTTTTGCCAGTCATGGGACTTGAACTCAGGGCCTGAGCACTGTCCTTGGACTTTTCTCAAAGCTAGAGCTCTACCACTTGAGCCACAGCACCACTCCAGCTTTTTTCTATGTATGTGGTACCAAGGAATCGAACCCAGGCCTTAATGCATGCTAGACAAGCACTCTACCACTAGGCCAAACTCCTGGCCCCGTGTCTAATATTATTACAAGATAGTTCAAATCTTATTTCTACTACTACTACTAGTAGGAAAATTCTTTGCACAAGTTAGCTCACACCTTTTAATTCTTCTTTTCTCCTGCTGTCCAAGTAAAATGATCATTTTTCTGCAATTATTATGAAAACTAAGCATGTGAAATATTTGTGAAGTCTCTAGAAGAATGAGTACCGCATATGAGTAGTTAGTATTTATTTTTTCCAGAATTAAGAGATTCTAGTAGGACAAAGGTTGACTCTTCACTGCCTTGATCTTGTTTTCAGATACTTTTCACTCACTTAATACATCATCTCATTACTTTCTGATTCCAGGCTCTTCAGTCCTCAGAGCTCTATTCCTCTGCTTCTTCATGAATGTACAGATTTATATTTCTTGTTTGTTTACCCTCTAGTATGACAACACAGCTGCCTATAGCATCACTAAATTCTCATAGAAACTAGGACTCTACTTGACCTTCATCCATACAATGGTCCCAATGCAATTTACCATTATTTCTGTGATGGGTGTTCCAAAAGCCAGACTGCATTCTCCCCAGGACAGTCTGACAAGGTCATTCTTCAAGTTCATGCAAGCTCTACAAGCTCTTCAAGCTCCACATAGTTCTGTATAAGTTGGAGCTCCTTTTTACTGCCCATCTCCACGGCATGAGTGTAAGAATTAACAAATGAATAAGTAAGCAGAAATTATAGGTATTCAGAAGGTTGAACATTACAACTACCTAAAGAGATTGATTTGTAAATCAAGCCAACAAACAATCACACCTCTACTTGGTCCCAGCCCCAAACAAATAAATCATAAATCAAGATAGCTGGGTCCTGGTATGCTGCTATGTGAGGTGCCCAGAGCTTCTAACTGATAGAAAGAGCTTTTGGCGTCTATCTGACCAAACCAACATTTCAAATCCTAAATCTCTCCAACAATTTGCAAGTTCCCAAACAATAACTGTCTATTTGCTTGTTTTTAGGCTAAGAGGGAATTTTCTTGGTAAAAACTAAAGTGAATGGTAGGACTGCACAGTATATATACATACATACATACATACATACATATATCTTTACAAGTTTCAGTGTCTTCTATTTCAAGACTAAGTGTCTCAAAAAGTACATTTTAGAAGATTAATCCATGTTTTGTTCTTGGTAGTTATAAAACATTATCTGAGAAATGCTGAGAAGCTTTTATGTGTTTCTCTGACCAGCTTGCCATGCCAGTAAAGTAGAAAATAGGAGCATGTATTAACCATACTGATAAATGCACGAGACTCACATATGTAGTCTCTGCCTTGCTTCTCTGGACACAATCGAATGGTTTCTTTAAGGTACAATTTAAGGGCTTGATATCAATTCGTGTCACTTGAGTTATGTTTACCTTACGATTACACTTCCTTTCTGAAGTTCTTTCAACTGAGTAAGTTCAAGGATACTCAGTGAGGCCAGACACTCCATAAATGCGTTTTGATGATGCTACTGATGAACTTCTACTATGGGTGCTCTGGTCCTTACTTACACTGACTGTCTCATTAAACTCAGCCCACACATTGCCTTGTCTGTTTGTTTTTATTTTTTTAAATCGTCTAATGCAAAGGTTAGTCTGATCCTCTTTCTTCATTTCCCTCAAGTAGAGTCACATTTTTAGAAGCCACATTTTCTTAAGCCAAGTTGGATCTTCTATTCATAAGACAGGTAATACAGAGAAGTGCCATCATGCTGGGTTTTTGTTCTATGCTTATTTTTCTTTGCCTGAATCCCTCAATCTTCCTAAATCCTACTCTACAGGCAGTGTTCCCCAGGTAGTGAGATCCTATGAAGTAGAGATTTGGGGTCAGGGGCCAGTGAGCTTGCTTTTATGTACATAGCACTAACGGTAACCCAATGCATCCCTTTTGCCTGAGCAAAGCATTTGTCTTCTCAGCATGAGTTGTCTGCACACAGAACGTGGTAGGGCCCCGCCGACCTCTTGAGGAATGACATTTGGAGTGTCAACTCACACTTGAGTTTTAATTGCATTACACTGAATGAAAAAATAAATGCTTGCCCTTCCCCACCTCCATTGTGCTTTGAAAATCTGAAAATACTAATTGATTTAAGTTCAACAAGTGGGTCTCAATCATCCAGATTATCTAGAAATTGCAGGGGAAAATTATGCAGAGTGAGTTTTCAGAGTGGCTTCCTTATAAAGCAAAGAATAGCCAAAAACACTACACAGACCCTTTTCTATCAAAGAGCCCGAGCTTTAAAAGTTAACTTTACTGACTGATTCTGCAGTCTTCGTTTTCTTTGCCAGATAGGTTCAAAAGGAATGTCTGTTTTCATTTCATCACGCTTAATCCATACATAACATCCTTTCCCAGTATTTACTAGACTACAGCTATCAAATGAAGATATGATGTCTGTGTTTGAGTTAGTTTTTTAAATTCTAATGACCATGACGTAATCACTGTAATCAAGGAAGGCTTGTCTATCTTTAGATTTAGGTCCTTTACCATTGGCCTCACACACTTTTGAGGCTTTTCATTAAGTGAACCACAATTTTTTTTTCTAATTTGTAATTACTAGTGGGCTTGTTTTACACAAAATCATGTCCCAAAATAAAGCTAATTCTACTGGTTTCTGCTGTGGTAATTATTTTCTCACAAGACAATGTATAAATATTTAGATCAGAAAGCATTATCTACAGTTCATTTTTACCATACTGATAAGTGTGTGCATTGAAGTGTTTCATTAAATTATGCATTTTTGACAATTACATCTAAAAGAAAGATTTTCCTTTACCCATGTAAATATTTAGGGAAATGGGGAAGAGTGCATTCAGTTAAAACAAAACAATAGCAGCCATACATGTGAATATGAAATGTTATTCTTTATTCAATTATTTGTGTTTTTTTGAAACAGTTAAGTTTCTATAAACTAGAAATCATCTTACTAGCATAAGGAAGTTAATGCAAAGAAAATTCCATTATGCTCTTGTTTAAGCACCGGCTTTTATGAATCATAGGATTATTCTTTCAGATGTTCACTAAAAAGGAATTGCAAGAATCCCTTGGCATCTTTGTGTAGAGAAAAAAAAATCTTCTAATATTGGAAATCAATAATTATCTTGGTAAAAAAATAACTGTTTTAGCTATAGAATTTGAGTGTTCAAACTCACTTACTGACCTTTCATGAGATACCCTGAACAACACTAGCATTAATCTACATTCCTAACATATTCCAAAACTTATGAAAAATCTTTTGAATTTGGATGCCCTTATGCTTATTTTGGCACATATGGGATACATTTGAGGGATGTTTTAGGTTGGAAGGTGAATTAGCAAATGGGGAAGGGGAGAATGACTCTGTTGCTAAGCAACAGACTTGCAAGGACCAGACATATTTAAAGGAAAGCCAGATAAGCTTCCAGTAATATCCCGGGAAAAGGGAGAATTCTCTGCTTCCCTTAGCTTCTTGATAACGTTTTTTTAATGTGGCCAAGAATTGAAGTCAGAACCTTAAATACGCTCATGATTCCCTCTGTCATTAAACAATACATTCAGTTCTTCTATTTGTCTTACATGAGAATGAGTCCCTATTCCAATTGTTAGATAGTTTTGCTGCATGTTAAGTAAATGTGACTGTAGAAGACTGTAAATCTTCTAATTTCTAGTGATACCTTTACTCTTTTGTTCGGCAAAGTAGATGTACAGATGAATGACCACTGTGAACACTTGAGGGTACACACAGTAAGATTATTTCACCTACATTTGGTGTCAATTTTATTAAAACATTAACATAGCTATCCTGCAGGATAAATTTTGTTTGATACTATTTCACTTCCACTAATCAAAATAATTCATACAAACCAATGAAGAAAAAAGAGGAAGCTGAATTAGTTCTATTTACTTAAACCAAATTCCCTTGTACCTTATTTCAGGATGATGTTAAGTAAATAATAGTGTAAATGCTTAATGTGAATATGACTGATAGAACCAAGTTGAAAATGACAAAATAATTATGTTAAAATATGACAATAATATTTATGTTAGGTGGGGATGGCTGAAATAAAATATAGCTACATATAATAAATATAATAGAGTGCTAAGGTTAATAGGTGTGCTGCTTG